>NC_044209.1:13941804-14541804 GCF_900880675.1 Sparus aurata | reverse complement strand
ATAGATTACTACCAAAAAAAGTCATCTTAAATAGTAAAATTAGTTCCCTTTCAACTGTAACAGTAAAATGCTACCTATACATTAATGCATTATTGAAATAATTAATACATATAATATTTTAACACTCACATGAGGCGTTTTCCGGCATTATGACTACCTTTAAGTGCACTTATGTACATTTTCAGTGCAGACTTTGACTTGTGTTATCTGAATAGTTTTCTACACTACTGTCAGCCATGAAGATTTGTATGACACTGTGCAAAACTATGACAAGGTTAATAAAAAACAAGTTGTCCACGCTAGGTTCACACATGTCTATATTTGATGTGGATAGTAATGTTTAATAATAGATGGACATTTCCTAGTTAGCTGTCATACAGCACAGCCAATGTCAGCAAAGCAAACCTTGTCTAAACCTAATACTGCAACAACATGCACTCTCCCTTGTCTCCCTCCAGAGGAATGGAGCTGACTATGCGGTGTTTGTGAACACGGGCCAGGAGTTCGATGGCTCTGATTCTGGGGCCAGACCCGATGAAGCTGTATCCTGGGGCAAGATCAGAACAGACGCCAAACCTGTTAAGGTATCAATATTTATCCCAGCAGTGTTAGCCATGTCAGTACTATGCTCCACTTATTACAGTTATGTCCTCAGGTACCCTTTTATTAGAAGTTATTTTGAGATGTCTTCTCTTTCTCATAATATTGTTGATTGGTGTCTCAGTCACTCTCACCCTGCATCTGGATGAACTGTAGGTCGACGGGTAGGATCCCTCGAGCAGAGTGTGTAACAACGTTTACGTTTAAGGACAGATACCTTTTCTTGTCGCAGCAGTAACCGCTGACTGCTGCTAACTGTAGCTGACGTTAGCTACTTAGCTTGAAATGACATCTGATAATATTGTTATAGAAACCTGGCATTTGTATTAATGACAGTGTCGTTGCGTTCAGACTCAACTGTGGCAGTGCCAAAATGCACAAAATGCCAATTTCTACTAAATGTTGCTTCAATGTTGATTGGCTGACACCAAACTCAAACTGTAAATGTTTTAGGTAAAAACTCTCATCTTATCTCATCAAGAAAAAGGGAATCTGTCTCATGTGTCAAATGTTTTAGTGGTTGGGGCAAAAAAAAAATCTGTGTATGAGCCGCTGCTGTCTCCGTTTTGGCCGCAAGGTGGCAGTGTCAGCACAGTGTAAAATCCAAGTGTACGGAGTGACACCGAAGCACAGCAACATAAATATGAAAACCAGGGACTAGATACAGTTCAGTGTAGTAAACATAACGTGAAAGTGATGCACTGCTCTGCTCTCTGTTCCCAGGTGTATGCAGATGCTTCTCTAGTCTTCCCTCTGATAGTGGCCGAGACCTTCGCTCTCCACGCTGACAAGCTGACTGCCGGCAAGAAAACAGACTAAATAATTGCCCCCTTAAACGCATTATAGAAAAACAACAACCAGCTTGTTTGACTCACTGCAGACATGAGTTTGTTAAAAATACATTTTTGGAATGGTGCGAAAGAAGCATTTAATACAATGCTGCAGTGAAAATGTTATTTTATGGGAGTCTGTGGTGAAAGTCTTCTGTCTTAATGTTCTCCATAACAATATTTATTTGTTAAAACAAGTACAGTTTTTTTTCCTGTATCTCCAGATAGCAGAAATAGCATGGGTAGCATGCTATTGCATGTACCAAAGAGACTGTCTAAAATGCATCAGGTCTTAGGTGTATGCGCATAAATATTCTAGTTTTATATCCGTGTATGAGTGTGTTTGTGTGGGTGAGAGAGAATAGATATACACATCATGAGGCTTATTATTCAGTTGAGCATTTTGATTTATTACAGTTTATTTGTGGTACGACATACAGTCACATCACTTGGAATAATCCCTTATTGCTTGTCAGTTTGATATGTTCAGAGCCTGTATCTTACTGCCACTGTTACAGGGTGAACATGTGCCGGTATGTCTTAATAAACCATAAATAAATTGTTTCTTTCTGCTTTTAAATAGGGTTTTAGTAGACTATTAGAAATAGTGCAGTAGGTCTGTGAGAAGGCCACAAGGGGTTCACTTTGTGACACACATTTCACATGACTATGTGTGTGATCAATGTTGTATAAAAGGATTTTTTTTGCCTTGCAGGACAGACGAGGCATTACTGCTGACCGATTATTAAAGTTTGAAGCTCTTCAGTTGCATCTGAACCATGTCTAAAAATATTTTTAAAATGAACCAGTCGTAACTGCAAAAAAGTGTAGCTCTTAGTCTCCACTTCATTAGGAACGTGTACATTCCAATGTCAATACATTTCTAACTTAATGAAGTTTATAATCAGTTTTTGGTGACATTCAAGGAAATTAGTAAATTGAACTACATGCCTATAATCGAGGTTATAGTTGTGATTTGACTGTGTCAACATAATCTGAACATTATAGGCATCATAAAAGCAAACTTTATGGCAGAACAGTTGAGCTGGATTGAAATGGAGCAAGGGTGCAAAAACTTGGAGGGCAAAAATGAAAGTTGATGGTGGGCCAGTGGCCAAAGGCTAGTAACATCTGGTGCCCCCCGCAGGCCACCTTTTGGCCAGCCCTGAATCAGAACGTACAGTTACATCTAATAAAGTAGACACTGAGTGTATCTACTTTATAAGCCTTCAATTTGACAACCTGTTTTTTGTGTAATTAAGAGACTCAAACTTCTCTGATTCAGCTTCCACCCTTTACTGTTCATTTAGATGGGACAATGCACAATACATCTGTTGTACCAGACGCAGTTAGATGCTAATTTTCAACTTAAAAGTCCCTCGGTGGAGGGTGTGATGTGCGGGTTATGCAGGTTGTAGTAAATGAAAACTTCACACTTTGTAAATAAAGGTCATATGAATAACTAAGAAATAGAACAACCACCTTGACACAACTACAAGAAAATACTATGTACAGTTCATCAGTACAAGCACCAACCAAACACTGTTGTTTAGCTTCATTACTCCAGACCTGATTGTCCTATAACCATGCTACCAAACTAACTTCAATACAGTTAAAAATGCTGCACTCTCTGTTACTCAGTGGTAAAGATATCTACCTCCTGGCTGCCTTAACTGAGCAGTTTTGCCCAAATGTTGCAGATCTAATGTAAAAGTCCCTTCTAGCAGAAGCTCATTGTCCTTGAGCCAGCTCTACATGTTGTCCCAAATGTTTTAAAAGTTGTGCTGCTGAATTGTGAATGATCTTATATAATAAACCAATACTGGCCATGAAGAGAAAATATTATACTTTGATGAGAATTAGGTTTGTATCCATGGTGATAATGATTTTTACTGCTTGCCTTATACGTACAATATGACGTGGATGCAATAATGCACTATTTGTACGGGACCAAGTTGTAATACAGCATGCATGTACAGCAGATGAATCTGGAATGGGTTTGATTCCTTATAAATCTCATTTTAGCATGGTTGTATTTATTCCTATTGTTAATAAAAAATGAAAAACAGCAGAGAAGAAAAAAACTTGTAAGCAATGTTATGCAAATGTGCGAGTGGCAGCGAGTGTCAGTAGGTGGGACTCATGTCCTTCCCTTTCTGCTGTCAGCAGAATCCAGTAACAAGGATAAAGACATTTCCCATCACAGTACATCAGTACGATGTTGTACGGGTGGTTATTTCCTCTGGCTAATCCTTGACACACGGTCGCAGATACCCGTAGTATTTGCAGATTTAGCAGTGGAAATGTGTGTAGTGTTTGTATCATATGTGTATATGGTATATTCATCGAAGCCTGATTTATTTTCCCCCTACAGTTGTCTAAAGTGTCAGATTGTCTTTTTTTTTAGTGGGAACGGTGACCTTTTCTTTTTTGGAAGCAGAGATGGAGAAGTAGAGTTGGAACTGGGATAAGGTCAACTTTCCCAAAACCTCAGCACCATATGTCTCTCCCTCTCTGACACACACACACACACACACACATATTGGGCGTTTCTGTATGTACAAACGGCTTTTCCATTCAGTATTTCTACCATTTCCTATTGGCAGCTGCACTATATGACTGTGTTTACCCAGGGCTTGACAGTTAAAAGATTTATATTTTTTTAAAGGCCGTGGTGTATGGATTCTCAGCCCTATAGAATCCTGTGTTTGTTCTGTGCTTAATGGAAAGATTACACGGATAGTGAGGGGGCTGAAAGGACTAAGATAGTGGCTGTGTGTGTGATGAGCTGTAGTCACGCTATAATAATATTGTGTGGCGTCTGCACACTGAGCAGACAGTGTTTGCCCCGTCCTCCTCTGTGAAACAATCAGTACACTGTGTGTGATGTCCAGGGCCGCAGCAGTCATAATGGCAATTATGTCTTTTCCCGGACAGATTGGCGGCATTTTTTTTTTTTTTTTTTATGGTGAGAAGAACCATAAGACAGTCAGACAGGGAGGGACAGAGAAGAAGGAAAAGACAGAGGGGGAGCTGACCTGCTGTACAGCTGCAGGGTGGGGTGGATCTGTGTGGATTGGAGGGAAAAGAATCCTTTTTTTCATACATGGTGGATTGATGTGTGTACATTTGCATATTTTCCCCACTCACTTTAATTGTTAAAGATAATTTTTTTCTCCACGAACTGTGTCCTCATAATGTCACGCAACTTATTCCAGATTATAGAAGATCAGGACTGATAAGAATTCCTGTATTATGCTCACAGCTCTGTGCTTAATAGCAGACCTGGGTTACTACTTTCAGGCTTTGTCCAAAATAAATCCCTATATACTATATAATGCTCTTCATTAACTGACTGCCATTTCATTTAAGTGGCTGATCTCTGAGTGTGTAAAAGTGCTCCAAATGCAGAGCATACAGATGCAAAAATAAGCATTGTGTGCTCTCTACAGCTGGCAGTGGTGATTCAAAGAGATCATGATCAGTAAGTGGAAACTATTACAGATACCTTCCACACGTGCAAAAAAAAATATCACCGGTCTGACATAGTTTTTACAGAAAAAAGTATCATTACCTTATAAAAATCATTTAAATGGCACCTACTCATTCTTCAGTAAAAACAAATTAGAATACAAGAAAATGCAAATATTCTGCATTTCACAAGTTTAACTGTCACATCCATTCTCAGTATATGTGCACTGGAGGCTTCAAGTTTCCACGTCACACATGTGTAGCTAAATATTGGACCAGTAATGGCTTCCAAACTATTTGTGATGTCACAAATAATGCTTGTAGGCCTCTCTCTTAAAATCATATTTTCAAGGAGTACAGAAAAAAATGTACATGTGTTTCTAAACAAAAAGTCTGCATATATGTCATTCTACAGAGTGAAACTAAAACTTTCAACCGCAGGAACGAAAAGAAAAACATTTTTGGCTGGTGGGGTACTTTTAAGTGTTCGTAATATCAGGAGCACTGAATGGGTTGGGTGAACAATGGGAGTGGTCAGGCATGGCAGAGCTTGTTGGTCCTGTGTGCATCATGAGAGGGTTGAAAAAGGTAATGCAACATTTGTTGTAGGTGTCCTAAAAAGACACTCAAATTCAACACTGGTTAGTAAACTGTTGTGCTTTTTGTGGTAAAAACAATCGTATCAATTTTAGACTATGGGGCATAAAAAGGAAAGCACATATTAAGTTACCACCCCACCTCTGAAACCAAACCTACACCCTTCTTTTGCATCGTCCTGGTTCCTTATCTCCACCTCTGTTTACCTGTTATGTTGCCATGGGAACACCCACCTCGGAAGCCTATTGGCTGACCCGAAGAGGTAGCGGCAGGTGAGGGAGTGCATGTGCGTGGGTGGAGCAAGGAATTGCAGCGCGAGGAGGGGCTGAGACAGAAAGGTAACTTCTACAACTACAGACGGAAAACAAAGGGGCAATAAATGTATGTAGGGCGGGTAAAGACGTTGCTGAGTGAAAGAGAGAAGTAGGAGAAGGTTACCTAAAGGTAGGCTGTCTTTATCTCACGTAGCGTTCTCAGGACAGGAAGAGGAAGTCGTCAGTTAAACCGCCGTCTCCTCCTCTGACGCAGCAAGCTGAGGCTGATGACGGCCATGTGTCACTGTTGCTATAGTAACCGCCCGGCTAGGACAAACATCCAGATTAGGCTAATGCTTACTGCATGTCACCATCTTTTAAGATCTGTCTTTATTTTTTTATAACCACCATGCTCTATTACTGGTTTCCACAGTGACAGAGAAATAAAGAGGATGTGCGGTGACAGGTTTCCCCTTTACCTCTTCTCAGTGTGTCTCTCTGTAGGCCTCAACCCAGAAACCTTTAGTGAGTGAAATGTTACCTGTAAATTATTAATATTTCCAGTGATTTACGTGCATCTGTAGACTTTCAGTGAAAAGGGCACAACAGTTTGGGATAAAATCCGCAACACGTAAATATACTGTATTTTTCCTGATGTACCTGTGTGTATACACCGTGAAAAGAATGTGTTTTACAAACTAGAACCGTTTTAATATAATGTTTTGATTGCTTATGACTCAAGTTTTGTACTATTTTCTATGCGCTGTAGATTTGTTTTTTGCCACTTTGATAAAATTGTCAAAAATTAGAAGTCAGATTCATAGTTTAGGTTATAGATACCACATAGGTGGTGTAAGGAGGTTTTAGAGGTGCTAAACAAGAATGAAGCAAAATAAAACCTCCACTCCAGATGGTTAATACACTCCAATATACACAAAGTGTACATCATTTGCATCAAGTTTTTGTTCAGCTATAAAGTGAAGTAAATTTAAGAGGAGGTTATATATCCCTTATAGGTTTTCTTTATAGGAAATGAGTGTGCAGTGCTGTATTAGCTCTTCCAGCATGTGTTGTTATATGAATGTTTGCTGACATTAGGAGATGCAGATTTTAAGGGATTGAGAACAGGATCACAACTTTCTCATAGCTCAGCTGTATTTATTTCAATTTCAAGTAGCTTTGAAAAATAAATGAAAAAATAGAAATGCACGTAAGACTTTAAAGCTATTTTGTCTTTCTGTCTTTGAAGGTTATTATTGAATTGTGTATGTAGATATAGATTTGTAGTTAGTAATGCACGTTCTCATTTTTTAGTAATGATGATGCTATGAAAAGTGATGATTGTCTTTTCACCAAGGTCTCAGAAAAAATTTCAGCTATGCAAACGTGTGGAAAAAGTGTCAGACTGCAGACTGTTAATTTTGCATAATTGTACCAAGACCTAACTGAATCAACATACTGGCATAATTGATTTTTTGTTGTTGTTTTTTTTTTTTACCAATTAGCAACCTGGTGCTGTGAGATTATTAAGTCAGAATGTCTGTGTATTGAGGGTGTGTTTGAGTTGCTGTCCATAAACTGAACAAAAAGAGGAAGAAGACTGAGAAAAGTAAAGAGTGAAAAGGAATATATATGTATATAATATTGTTCAAAATTGTGTTTGTGATGTACAATTTATCCTATAACTGAAGACATGGTTAAAAAAAACACCAGACACATACACTGCTTTTTCAAAGAAATTCAGTTTTAATACTTAATGTAGGTGAAACAACAGCCATCAAATTTTTTTTTTTTTTTTTCTACAAACAAGACAGCAAAAACAGACAATGAACAGAACTGACAAGTAATTATGAAATTATATCAGCAACACATAGAAAATACTTATGAAAATATTACAACATACTTAATATTACAAGCAAGGCATGCAGTCCAAAGTGATGTTTTTTTTATTAAAATAACTTGTCTTGTTTCATCAAAATTGTAAGGTTTATCGGTCAATAGATGCAATAAGAGAGCAGGAATAAATCCAAGTGAAGTGTTTCATTACAGAATGTATTGAAAAATGTAGCCACTAAGAATTCACCGAGATAAATCACAGTTTACCACAAACATCGACTAAAATAACATTGTCAGTCATTTCAAAATAAATGCATTTAAAAATACACATACACACACATTCAGACTTGAAGTCAATTAACAGGCTACAGTCATTATTAAAGTCAGCTGTGTGTGTGTGTGTGTGTTTATATGTGTGTGTGTGTGTGGAAATGAGACCAGTCCCCTGTTCCTGCTGAACTGAGCCAGCCGACGTCACACACTGATTATCAGCACAGCAGGCACAGGAGACCGACCCAGCAGGGGGTGAGGGGTGGGGGCAGACAGACAGACAGACAGACAGAGACACACACACACACACACACACACACACACACACACACACACACACAGAAAAGTCAGAACACCGCATGCACAAGTCAAACAGACACTGATGCTCATGCAGAAAATCAATAAGTGGAGGCATTAAAAACATATGAACGCAAACAGAGAGCTACACATACGATGCCCCTGAGAGACCCTGGCAACAGGCGATACAAATGACAACATACGATGACATATTGCTGCTCGCCCGACAGGAACAGGAGCAGTCCTCAGCACTAATGAGACAGCTGACATTTAGCAGACACGGACACACTGAAGCCGCACTATTTCAGCTAATTCAACAGATCACAAGTTATTACCAGAAGCTTATAGACGCTTATACCTGCCCTCGGCCACAGTGCACCCACCCTGACGCTTACAACACACAAGTGAGTCATCCACACATTTCACAGTAGAAGTGATAAAGTGTGATTCTTAAGTTTGGTGGAGAAATATTAGTCAATAGAATGAGAAGCAGCATGCCGTTGACCTTTGACGGACTGCCGCCATTAAAATGTGGCACAAATTTTAACAGAGTTTCCAGAAAGTCATCTGGAGAAAAACAACATTTCCAATTGAGATAAACAGCGGATGGTGCTCATTCTCCAGTCAGGTGCAACATAATCAAAAGAGCTGTCGAAAACATGATGGCAATAAAGCATTGATGTTTGTTTCATGTGCTCGTAGAAATAAGTGGAATGGAAAACAGTTAGAATCTCAGGATTTTCATATTTTTGGGTCTTTGGAGGATGTAAAATGGCTCTAGGTCAACTGCAGTGAGCAGCGTTTTATGCGTTAGAGGCCATCTTGCACGTCTGAAGTCTGGTGTTGATGTGAGGAGCAGCGGTTTGATGCAGTGCGGCCCCTCCCTAACCTTTCCGACCCTCCTGCCGGCTGCAGCCCTGTGGCGGCAGAACTTAACCACTGTGAACATGGCACACACTCACTGTTCACATGTGGGTTAAGTCCTGCTGCCGCACAGCCAGGTTGCATGGGCGTCTGTTCCTGACAGTGATGGGTGTGTTTGTGTGCGAGTATGCAAATGAGAAACATGGGTGTGTGACTTGTGTTGTGAGATGGCAGATTAGTGTGCATCTGTGTTTGTGAGATAGAGCTTGCTTTCTTCATGTCAGCCATTGGAAATCCCTGGCAATGTGATTCAGTCCTGTAGTCTCAAAAATCACTCTGCCAGGAATTCCCCTGGCCAACAGAGACAACTAGACAGATTTGTGGTGAGAAGAAGACGTCAAAGCACGCACAACACAAATAATAAATACCCTAACAGACCTGCTCCAACATCCTACCCTCTACCCTCTCACCATTCTACCTTTTGCCCACATCTCTGTCTTATCACCCTCCGCTGTGCTACATCTTCGTCATTCACAGGTCGTAGAATTTGCGCTCTCTCAGCCCCTGTGTATGTGCATGGTTCTCGTCTACTCCCAGACTTCCCGTGGCCTCTTATAAAAATAGCTTTTCAATGACAGAATGGAGAATTAGGTTAGAAGGAAGTGGCCAGTCAAGTGGCACTCCCTTTAAAGACGTTTGCCCCCGCTCTGCTCTGCTTCTGCCCCTTTATCTGTGCCCCTTGTGTGGAAAAGAAAAGCACAGAACTTTGTTTCCTCTGCCGCAAAGCTACTACATCTCATCAGAAATTATCAGGAATCCTTTGATGTTGCATACGGAAAGTGATACTGTATTTATAGGATTTTTCGACCTATCACTGTCTGTCAAGTGATATCTGATATCCTACAGGAGCTAAGAAGGACAAACACACACACTCATCAGTCCCCCGAGCAGAACCTCTTACTCTGAATTCCTTTTTGTTGAATTATACTTGTCTGGACAGGACGTTTTTAAATAACTGAATGTCATCTCCAAGCCTCAGATCCACACTGAAAGCTATTTTGCCATCAAGTCTCTTCATTTTCGCAACGTGAATATTCCACCATGCACAAGGTATGAGTCAGTGGGACACCTTCGGGGAACTCCGGACTCTAAATAAGTTCTAGCTGGCTGTCTGTCGTCATTCTGGGCCTGACCAGAGAGCTGTGCCAGGGACACAGTGCACTCACCAACGCTGTATCATTGTTGCTACAAAATCAGCCAGATCTGAGTGTCTTTGGTCTTTAAGCAGCAAGCATCCTCACATGGGATATAAACCATGGTTCATGTGCAGACACTTTCGAGTTTCCTTCAGACCAATGTTCTTTCTCTCAGTCCGCGGTCCAATCAACCAATAACACCAGATTATAACTGTTCAGGACACACTGTGAGTTTGGTGCTACTGGGGAAAGCTGAAAACCATAGATTCACTCTCTGTCTGCTCTCACTTTTCACACAGATTACATTATGAGAAGCATTTTTCAGTCTCCTGATAGTTTAGCATAATTTTAAGACCAGGCTATGAGAGTTGTTATTTTCACAAAATACAATATCTACATAAAAGTGAATCTTAACACATTTCCTGTTGGATCATACTTGTGAACTGCTCCTTAAGTTCAGTTAATTTTTATGAGACGTGCATTGTAGCCCTTTGTTGGTCTGTCTCCACATGGTCACAATAAGGCCGTCTCAATACAAAAGGTCGTTTAAGGTCCCAGCACCCATCAAAGACAGCGTGCTAACTCCCCTTTAACTCCTCTCCTCCATCAACCTAAAACCCTCTATCCCACCATCCTTTCATCTGGCAGCGGTTCATCTTGTGTGTTATTTTCTCTGCCTTTTCATCTTTTCCATCGGTTTCTCTCTCTCTCCCCTTTCGCGTTCCCCCCGTCGAACCCGCAGCCGTTAATGTCTATGAGCTCATTCCTTCCCTTCTCCTGTAATGACGGCATTCTGGTTGACGCACGTTGTCCAACACCTCACCTCAAACGCTCGCTGCAAGGATCTTAACATGTCTCACTTTTGCATTTGGCCCACCTCGTGTTTTTTTAAGTCCCCTGGCGGAGCAGGGCAATATTGTTGTTACACTCTTCTCAAATTGGATGTTTATTATGGTTAAGAATAATCATAAGGTTCTGCCATGTGGGTTGCCACTTATTGGCAGCTCTTAATTGTGCCAACGTGTTGTATCCTGACAGAGGCGCCGAATAGGAAAAATTCACTGGATGACAGTCGCCAGCAGATGTACCCTGGTAAAGTTAAAACCTTTGTTTTTAAAGGGTGTCTTCATGGCTTATGGCCTTGTATGCGTGTGCTTTGATGGTTTAGGGCTGCATGCTTAAGGCTATGTGTGTGTTCTACTTAGTTAATGTTCACGCACACGACGTATGGAGGTCCAAGTGTAGACGTGGCCACTGGCTGTTTTCTCAGACCGTCTCTCCCTTTCAGCCAGAGTTCAGAATTGACTTTGCCGTTTACACAAGGGCACACAGTTAAGTGGAAAAGCCTCTGTTGAGACAGCTGGATCTCAACCCCTTGTTGTTTCAACACATATCTTCTCTCTCCCTATGCCCTTGTGTGTGCGTGCACACACACACACACACACACACACACACACACACACACACACACACACAGATGCACTAAGAAATGCACACAAATGCTCATTGGCCAGACACAATCTGCCCTCCACACATAACATGCCTGCTATCAATAAACAAACACAGTTATGTCAGGGGGCTGCCGGGCAAACATGGCATGTGCATTAGTTTGGTTCTCACCCTGTCTCATAAACCAGGAATAGTACAAATACATACCAATCTGACATCATTCACACCTCCGGGCTGTGAACTGCTACACAGAGCAAACAGTAAGCGGGGTGACCAACGGGCTGGCTGTGCGCTTGTATTGTGCACTTCATTCAATAATTATGTATCAAACTGAAGCCATTTTTGTATCTTTCCATTGCATCAGAGAAATTTACAGAGGGCAGTCTGTTTCCAACCGCAACTTCATGTGAAATCGATACTTCTAAGTTTAATGGCTCTGGAGCACACAAGGGCAACAATAACATCTAAATTCCCTTCTCAGAATGTAAATATGCCACATTTGCTTTTCATAAATGCTATCGTATCCATTACACCATGCGCTGATAGCTGCAAAAGCCAGCCCGCAGAGGAGGAAGACATGGAAAAGTAACTGTATTAAGTAGAGTCCAAGAAGGTGAAGAGATGAGGAAAGATGCCTGACAAAGCAGAAACTGTGGCAGCGCTTCCTCTACAACTAACTTTTCAGTCTTTCATCTGAGCAGTCACAGCAGTGCAAACTAACTTTCATAGGCCTTGCCCTCTTTCATCTGTTGGATGGATTCTAATTTAGGGCTGTCGGTTTCTTAACCCCAACTTTAAAATCTGGCTAAAAACTGTAGTGAAAATGCAGAAAACACTTTGAACCCACACACCTTATGTCGTACCACACCCTGGCTCTCTTTCGACCAGACAGAGAGTGTGTCTGGGGGTATGTGTGTGCATGTGAGGTTGTGTTTGTTTCATGTTTCGTGTGAGGGCGTAATTATTGCAGAGCCCGTGACATTCAGTGACATTCAAACAAGGACTTGCGCTCCACTATGGGCCTTCTCTGTTGCCGTTTTCCTGAATCAAAGGCGAGAGTTCACTGGCTGGCCTGGAATCAATGGAACGCACCACCACATGTGGGACATTAATCTGAACATAAAAAAAAACAAGTATTTCCAGCTCCACATTGAGAAAAAAAAGAGAAAAGCTCAAAGTCTCTTCGGGCTGTAAAGCTAGCCTCAGCAGTGAAGAGCCCAGCCCAAGCCCGGGTCCACTCCCTGTAGCCCAATGTGTGTAACCCTATCCTCAGCCTGATTCTTTGCCAAACACCCTCACCACCACCAGCCCTGTACTTAGTGTACAGCCGCCCTGCTGCCACTGAACCACACATGCACAAATGGATGCAGAAACTCAACTCACACACACACTTTTATTCCACTACGCCACGGTTTCCTGAGCCTGGACCCATTCCTACAGATTGCTGCCGGGCACACCCACCCCACCAAAGCCAAAGCTTCAGTCCTGGATCCCCACCTTCTCGCCTCCTTCTATTCCCTCTTTCCTCCATCCATTCATGAATCTGGCCTTCCCCGGTCAGTTTTACCAATCTAATGATTCCTCGCTGTAAAAGGCAGAATAATAACACCTCCCACCTCTCTCTGCTCTCTTTTTGCGTAGAGGTTATCTGAAGTCAGTCACACACAGAGCAAAGTGAAATCAATTCATTCTTATCTTGTCTTTCCTCTGCGCTCCAGCGTCACGTTAATGACCTCAAGCTCCATTTTCGCCTTCTACTGCCCGATTTGGTCTTAACCAACGCTCCCAGAGGGCAGACAGGGAGACAGAGACAGCCGGCCCTGAACTGTGGCTGAAACTGGGTTAGCTACAGTAGCTGCTGGATTCCCTTCCTTTCATGGAGGTTTGGGAGCTCGCAGACTTACAGGGACTCTGAACAATGAGAGGAATGTTTGAGCGGCTCCGGCCTCGCTTCGCCACTACCATTTCGTCCCTCGACTGCTTTTCTAAAACTTTTTATGACCTCTGTTCTCGCTCTGTGAACACCCGCCGGAGAGGTACACAGATTGATGCACATGGAGTTAAATAGATTGCACACATGGGTAGTTGGATGACATACATACCATGAGCGGATAGTTGGAAAGGAAAGCAGACAAACAGGTAGAGGCAAAGCAATTACGCGAAGAAACATACAGACGGGTGGAGATATAATCCCTAAAATAACAGGCATTCTGTACAGACGGACAGGCAGACAAGCAGCCAGAAAGACAGACAGAAATTAAGCCATCCCATTCAAAGGAACTATTTACGTCTGACCTTTGTAATGGAGCCGGTCCACAGTGGCAGACTCTGATCAACACAATATTCCAGTGCCAAAATTACAGTACATTTTAACAGCAGGCAGACATTACTGTCGCTCCGTGTGAATGTTTGTCCTGATCAACAGGTTGCAGGAGCCAGAGTGTGAAGTGCCTCTCTGTGGGAGACCGGTGGTTCAAGAAAAAAAAAAAAAAAGTAAGAGAAAAGAGCAAATTTTCCGGGTCATAAAGTCATAAAACAGTAAAAAGTCAACAGTCAACTTCTGAGAAGAGGCAGACGCGATGCTGCACCTACCTGAGACAACAGTTTTTACTCCTTTCATCTGTCTCAATTTCCCTGTCCCCCTGCTCTCCAGCGTCACACTCGAAGTTGAACTTCACAGTTGTCGTCCTCCCAACTCTCCATCTCTGTGTCTCCCACTCTCTGTCCGTCTCGTGGGTCTGTTTCTCCTTCGACGGTGCAGACAGCAGTGTGTGTGGACCAGAGTGAGTCTGGGAGCCAGACAGGGTGAGAGTAAGAGAGTGGGCGGGACCAACCCAGTGCAGGGGATTCCTTTATGACGATGTCAGAGGAGAGGAGGCCCTCCCCTTCCTCGTCTCTTCTTTGCCTCCTTCCCTCCCTCCTTCCCCTCCCTTCCCTTCCCTTCCCTCTCCTCCCCTGTGCACGGCCAAGGCTGCTGCTAGAACACAGGAAAGGGGGCAGGGAGATAATTGGCTGCACAGCTGCTAATAAATGAGCAGAGGCTGTTTGAGTCAATAGCAGGCAGGAAGAGGAGCAAGCTAAATGTGCAGTGTTATGGTGAACAAACTGTTCTAAATGTTGAGGATGTTGTATGGAGAGTTGCAGAAAGTTGCATGTTTTTAAGCATCCCTCTGAACAGATAGGGATGATCAGAGAACGTACAATAGCTATTTACAAGAGGCCCAATTGACACCTCTTTTAAATGCAGCTTTGCTCCTCTGCTCTTATTTATCTATGGAACTGTTTTCATGGTGTGTGTTTTTATGGTTTTTGTGAGCTCCTGTCCCAACACAATTTTCAATCATTATGCTCCAGAAAGAAGTTTTTTTTTTTTTTTTTAACATCTTGAAAGATACTGTTAACTCAAACCCTGCTAATAGCGGTTGTTTGGATGTCAGAACATACTTTCAGTACCGCTTTGCAAACTTGTTCTGAGATGTTCGTTATTTAGCTTTCATCCAAGAATGCATATACGTATGTGCACATGCAAGTGTGTTAATAAAATAGTGATTTTCAGTTGTAAAGCACTTTTCATTTCATGGAGAAAATCATTACCGGAGGTGTTGAGAGAACACCGATCCAATGTTAAACTTAAAATAAGAGGACTAGAAAAAAATTATGACAGGCTGTTACATTAAAGTAAATATCTAAATGCAGTATTAGGAGATGATCAAGGGGCGTAGCGTCAAAGAAAAGCTGTGGATCTTGCTTTGAGACTAATTGTGTGCAGTTGGAAGCTGATTATCTGACACTACATATGAGTGCATCCAAGCCAAAGTGGTGTTTTTTCGTGAAGTCGCAACCTTATCAGTTCTAGAGTATTAATGTCAGTGTGATAATATGTTGATGTAAAGTGGTTTCGTCTCTTGTTTTGGTGAAACCTCAAGCTGCTTTTTTTATGCTGAGAGAGGGACTTTAACTGGGGCAGGAGTGCAGGGTTACAGTAATCTAAGCAAAAAGAGACAAAGCACGACTGATATTTCCAGATCGCTCAAGCACGGTTACAACGTGGAAATTATTTATTGAGCGAGCGAGATCTGTGGGTATGAGTCAACCCAAGTGTAAATTTGAGTTACAGTTCGTGTGACTCTTGTTGTGGTGATTTTAATGTCCCTGTCAGAGCAAGAGGAAATCTTCCTCCCTGTGTTTTAGTTATGAAGATTATAAATCATCAGTAACACGTCCATAATGATTCAAACCGCCCAGTGGTAATGGTGGTTTCACGACTCCTCATAGGGAGAAAACAGCAGCAACGTATGTACATATGGGTCTTTGTGTGTGAGTGTGATTTGCTGGTGTCCAAGCTTGGTTTGATCTGCACCTGTCAAACATATAGGACCCCCCCCAACACACACACACACACACACACACACACACACACAGAGACAGTAACGCGAGCTTCAGAGACGGGCTATTAGAGGCTTTATGACTTCCCCTTCTTCCCCTGAAGTCTCTGGGTGTGTGTGTTAGCGGCAAAGTCCCGCACAGACAGCCTCGCCCCTTTGAGAGAGCGGACGTCACACATTCCACACACACACATACACATTTGCGCGTCTCTTAGCAACACATACACTCCAAGCTTAGTGAAATGACTATGCCAGTAAGCATGACCGCGACACAGTGTTTATCTTCAGATGGGATAATGTTTTGTTTGTGGACCTCAGTTTCTATGTTGTCTTCAAAGGGGATTTACAACTTTGCATAACAGCCAGAGTTGAATCAAGTTTAATGAATACCTTCACTTTTTGATTGTTAGTTAGCAAAGAATACCTGTGGTGTGAGTGAAGCCAGTCTGTCTTCAAAGAAGTGCTCAGATACTTTTGTAAGCGTTTTACAAGTAGATTTTACACGTAGAACTTCTTCCTTTTAAGTTTGACTTTTGTAAAAGTAGCTGAGGAGGAGGTACTAGCATCATGATATAGTTAAAGTACCGTTATGTAGAGTGGTTCATTTCAGAACAATGTATTGGATTCAGGCATGGGGAGTAACGGAAGACATGTAATTGGGATTACCTAATTAGGATACAACAAAAAGGTAACTGTATTCTGCTAAAGTAACAGAAACAAATATAAAATTACATTACTGATACATTCAATCAAAAGGGGATTAGCAACAGGATTAGAATTTAAAAAGAAATTTCTTCAGTATTGTGATACTTGGATTAAGTTACTGACTACTTTTTTTAACAGGTAATTAGTAACTTTATCAGAATACCTTTTGAAATAACCCTCCTCAACCCTGATTGGATTATAATTAGATGAAGAAGCGTAAGGAATATCATATATTCCAAGTATATAACTTAAAAAAGAACAGATTAAATAGAAACGTTTCAGTTGCAGTTCAACTTTAAATTGAAGCAGTAGTGACACGGACAAAAGACCATTCAAACTGCTTTACAACACTTGTCATATTCATCCATTCACACACACATTAACACTGGTGGCTGAGGCGGCACTGCCCATCTAAAGTGACCTGTCCATCCCACGACAGTTCTCTGCTCTTTGTTCACACACTTTGGTAGATCAGCCCATCTCGCCCATGAACATTTCGACCTGCAGCTGGAAGATCAGATTAGATGGCCAACCTATTCTACCTCCTAAGCCCCAGCCGCCTCGAGAGTAATATGGTACCATCAGAGTATCATATGATAACATAGGTATACTTAGAGCTGTCTGTATTGATATCAACAGATTTTTTACATTATGCAGTCAACAATATGACAAGAGTAAAAGGATAAAGTATCAGAAAATGGAAATACCCAAGTATGTCAGAGTTGTAGTACCACTCCGTCTCCGTGTCTTGCTTTCCTTTTTTTATATATATATATATATATGTTTCGTGTGTGTTTATCTGTATCTGTATCAACGATCGATGAGCTGTCTTAAGACACAGTAAACTGGGTTATCTGAGTGATTAACTCGTCCCAAAAAGAAGAAAAAAAAAAAAATCATCTCTGCTCTGTAGTCGAAACCTCATTGCGTGCCGTGCACACTCCCCACAGAGATTACAATTAGCCAAACCACATGCGACACCAGTACTGTAATGACAGATGATACAGAGATGCTCTCAGAAGCGACTCATCATGAGACACCCACGACTCAAGACAACCCTCAGTCCAGACCAGCACCAGCTCTATCGGCCACGCTGATGAACGATAAGCCACGTAAACTTGGTATGAAACTGAGAGAAAGGAGGTGCAACTTTTTTCACTGGTGCCAATTCACGGAGAGCGACTCTGGTGTGCAGTGGTCAGCAATCACTCCTGCTGGCAGCGAGCGTATTTGGAAAGCGGTGCTGAAGAGAGTTCAGCACTTCTTTACCCTGAGGTCATACTCTGTTATTTATGGTTCTGTGAAACATTATCGGCTGTAAAGATATGTAAGCATGGTTTGTAAATGTTCCGTCAGTGTGTGTGTGTTTTAACTGATGAGCTCGTATTCACAGATTACCCTGACAGGTGTGAAAGTAGCAGCATGTATTTTAATATGCATCATGTGGTGGGAAAGACTGCGGATCGTGAGCTGCAGTGGGTGAATTTGTAGAGCAATGTGTCACCTTAAGTTAACAGTTCATAAAGAAATATGCTACACACTGTGTTCTGCTATCACTTAAGAGGTCAGAGTACAGAGCTAGGCTATATACTGTATGTGGTAATGTGTGTGTCTTACATATGCGTACGTATTTCTCAATACATTTCGCTGTTTTTCATCTTACCTTCGTGATTATCTTTGCATGTACAACACGTATTCAAAAGAATTGCCCGTCTCACATGTAATCAAATAATGTACAAAGAAAAATACAGTTGATGATCAACTTGATCAAGCACTCATTATGAATTGGATGCGTGCAACACAGCGTCAGTAAACCAATGCTATACGCAACTGTCTATAAACCCTTGTCTTCATCTAACTTGTGTGTGCTGCATTGTGCATGTGTGTGTGTGCATGTGTGTGTGTGCGCGTGTGTAGATTTGTGTGTGTCAGCTGGTCACACGGGACGTTCGGCTGAGTGACCATTTTAGACAGTGAGTCAGACGACAGTAGCGGCTCTAATCGGGGCCACAGGGTCTGGGAATAAAAAAAAAAAAGAATCAACTTCCATTTAGTTGTCATGGTGAGTCAGAACCAATTATGCAACAAGCAATGGAAAATGGTTTTGTAGAAAGAACGAAATGTGGGAGAAATGAGAGAAAGAGCTGCTATCTGTGCCAGCTGATCAGCGAGGTATCAGTGTTGCACTAATTTAACCCGACACGTTCCCTAAGAACATGTGATTGTTAACGGAACAGTTTCTCTACACAAACACATTCACATGTAAAAAGTTTGACCGTGTTCTCCTGCTTCTGGTGTCTGAGACTGCCAGTGCCTTGCCCAAGGACACAAAAAGTTCTTACTGGTATTATATTGAGCATACTGGCATGGAATATTGAGTAAACAATGAGAATTCTGGATCAGAAAGATGGAGTTCTCGTTTCACTTTAACTCACTGTTGAAGTACTCGATAACTGGGTTTCCAATGGTAGACAGTAGATTAATTTTAAAGCTGTACACCTTACTCTTTCTATTTACACAAGGGTGCCAGAGCAGGCTCGCATCAAGATCCGTCCTTAAGTATGCCGATGACTCCGTTATCGTGAATCGTCTGTAGGGTGTGGAGCATGGGCCCGGACCTTGATGAATGTGTGCATTGGTGTGACCAGTCATCCCAAATAAATGTAGCGAAGACCAAAGAAAGAAATTGGTCCCTTCCCCCCTGCGCCCGCTCCGGCTGTGATCGAGGGTAAGCCCCTGGCAGCATTGGAGCAATAAACTGTGAGTATTTGGGCACGGTCCTAGTAGAGAAGCTTAACTTTGAGGCTCGAAGTAGAAAAGGGCAAAACAAGTTTAAATGTGGAAAGGACACTGGTGGATACATTTTATTCTTCTTTTATTGAGCCTTTCCTTATTTTTGCTATGATTTGCTGGTTTAGGAACACAGTGAGTTTTGTCAAGCTGTGCTGTAAAATCTCTGGCGCTAGCCTTTCACCTGTATGAAGTGAGGTTCATCTCAAAGGCACGGACAATTTTTCGGAGCCTGAACATCCTTTACATGTTAAGATCCAGGGCGGAGGTTTAGTTCCCCAAAGGTTGCAATTATAGAGGCAGATTGTGCTTCCTTCCATCTGTGTTTGTTTTTTAAACAAACTGTAACTATAATGTCATGACGCCTTTTTTTCCCTCCATGATTCATGGTGACACTGTAGGATACATATGTGCTGGACTTTAGTCTGTAAAGCAAGTCGCTCCTCGGGGGAACATTAAAGTTTGACTCTACTGTAAAACAGCTTTTCTTCCTTCGATGCACTTCATTTTAGGGTTTGGTCTCTCTCGGGTTTAGTGTCCCTCTATAATGTGCTGTACTGTATATACTTCGGTGCTTGCAGCTATCTCGAGTGGACTGAACCAGCAACCTGTCAGCTAGTAGGTGGCCTCCTGAATTAACCTGTCAATCCGTCATCCCTCTCCTCCTCCGCGGCTCCACCCTGAATTAGCAGGCTCAGGGCACTTTTCCCTCTCCACCCCTTGACCCAGTCCTGGGACATTTGAGGTCATAATGTTTCTACACCACCTCATCCATGCTGGACCATTTCACTGGAAACCAGTCCAGAACAACGGTCATAGAGTCCACCCAGAGACCAGCAGCACCGTCTAAACTGAGCTCGAAACAGCCAGCGAAGAGGCTCCGAATTGATCCACTTGACTTTGACTGGCCTGTCCTTATTTTCTCTTTCCTACGCTCTCTCTCTCTCTCTCTCTCTCTCTCTCTCTCTACTACCTCTCTGGTATTTATGTGTTGGCAGTTGCCGTGGAGACAAGACACACAAATACTGTGGCGGTAGACAGGAAGTGCTGCGGAACCACAATGGCGTCACTGCGGCTCTGCGCTCTCTCTCTTCTGCTCTCTCTCTCTATCTGCCCCAGCCAGCACGCATGCTATTATCCTTAGCAAGCTGTACGGAGACCACACCGCTCTCTGCCTTTCACTCTGTTCTCTCGTTTCTCTCATTATTATTAGCATTGCTTTTTCAGCTGTGTCCCTCTCCTCTCTCCTCAACTTTTAGACCACATTAGCTGCTTTAGTATTTGGAAAATCTCTGTCTGATTTGCGGTGTCTGGAATGCCTTTTGCGAGTCGATGTGCTGAAAAGCTGTCGGGCACTGAGCGTCTTTAAATGGTCGACCTGTCCACAGGGCGTTCACTGTTGAGAGGCTACTCCCCCGTTTCATAACTGGGTCAAGAATGCGTGTGTGCACTGTCTTGATTTTGGAGTTTGTGAGAGGCCCGTCAATGTGAGAGCGTTGGACTTGCACAAGAACAATATATATGATCAAGGGTTTCTGATTACATGCATTCTGTGCTCTGCGCACGGTGGAGTGAGCGTGCAAGAGTCAGATATAGCGGAGGCAGTGCCACAGAGAGAACAGAAGGAATCTGTGTGGTCCTATTGCAGACTCTTACATCAGACTGGCATCAGTGTACAGTGCACATCCCTCCTGTTCTCCCTCTGTCTTTTCTACACACCCTGGCTCTAAATATACTCCTCTGGAAAAACCCCTTGAGAAGATACCGCCCTCTCCCACTCCACATGCTAAAAATATCCAGCCAAGACCACCTTTACAACCCCCCCTTCTTGCTCTCTTTTCTTTCTGTCTGCCTGACGTCTGGCCCTCTCACTTGTTTACGTCCTGGTTCATTATCCCACACAAGAACGAACCCTTTTATGTGATGTGACTCCTCGCTTTTGTTTCCACACTCCCTTTTTCTGCTCCCACCGTCTCCCTCCGTCGCTCTCCCATCTGATAGCCTCCTTCCAAACCCCTCACGGCCGCTTGGCATTTATGCTGACATAGACTGCCATCCCTCCATCTAACGGAGCAGCCAATCAGACATCCAGCCAATCGGTCTGCTGACCACCCAGCCGGCCAGATGAAGAGTGGTCCAGCTATCGGGGTCTGGCTGGCGTTGAAACCCGGTGAACAGATGAGTTCTCGGGACACACAAACACAGAAGGTGAATTTTCCTGAAGTGAGCTCATAGCACGGGAGGGAGCGAGAGAACAAATCAAGGATCAAGATCACAGTGTCTTATTTCTTCCTCCTCTCTCAGTTGGAGGATGAAGATTAAACGTGTCGGAAACAACGACAGCAATTGCAGAAATAGTTTATTATGAATCAAATGGTGAATCTCAATGGCGCCGTGGCTGAAAAAAGAGGAAGAAGGAACCAATGAGCCATCAGGAAGAATGACAAATAGTTGCGCAACTGGCCTGTGTATATATTTGTCTTTTTCAACGTGAGGAACTGATGAAAACGTGGCGTACTGTACGCTTAAGACTGTAGTTTTCTGTTTGTTTGTGGTTGTCGGTGAGAGAGGAAGCCTATCTGTGGCCATATGCTGTTTCTGTTCCTCCGCTCAACCGCTGACATCATCTGGAGTGACACACAGCCGGGTGACTTCCTCCGTCTCATTAATCACATGCGTGTTAACAGACGTACACACTCTCCCCAATTCCTGTACCCTTTTACAGCGCCACATTCTGCCCTCCTTCGTTAGCCTCCCGGCCGCTAATGCACTTTCCCAGCTGGCTGGCCCACTTAACAGTGACCTTTGACCCTCCTCTTTCTCCCCCATAAAACCACCATGCCATGCTTTCTCCACCTGCTGCTCACCTGCTGTGTGGGAGGTGGGGATTTGTCTTGAGCCATGCCGATAAAAAAACAAAAACAAACTGTGATTTTTATCTTGACAGGCATCTTTTAACTGAACCCTCTTTGAAAGTCAAACTGTGTGCTGTGGCTATCCTGCACCTGCGTTGTGAAACTCCCCCCCCCCTCCAAAGAAAGACACAACTCACATCCATTATAGGACAGGTGATATTTCTAGTACGTTATCTCTGCAGAGATAAAACTGACGGGCTCCAATTGGCTGCTTCAGCCACTGGGGAGTCACAGAGGGAGACAGAAAGTAGGGGAAAGTTGCACACGAGGAAAAGTGAGAGACAGAACGACACATTTAATTGATTTGTTGAGGCATTCATTCGTCCTTGTGTTATCCAACTAGATGATGGAAACGATGGGAGAGAGATGGAGTCATAAAGCCACTGAGTGGAAGTTGGCTGTCAGCTTGAAGTGGAGCCTCGACAACTTGCAGTATATCACTTTTTATGATACTGTAAAAACACACAGATACATCTTTGCAGGATGAGGGGGCTGCGCAGTGGTCTACCTTCTGCTGCCGATGTGTGGGGAACTCTCGCTCACACAGGGAGCCACTATGTCAGGGTCAACGGTAGCCAAAACACACATTTAGCGTGCGATGAGCAATGGTCCGTAACTGTATGTAAATCACTCCTCTGTGAAAACACGGTTAGTCATCTCCACCACCTAAAGGACTCCTGCACTGAACACACAGGTCGTGGGAAAACAAGGAAAAGAGATGACCTGCACAAGAATATTCAAACTGCTCATTTTCACAATGCAAAAACATTACGTGACCAGATCTGCAGTTCAAGAAAAGCCTCTAAAACAGCCCGACATCTCCGCTCAGCTTTGTTAACCTGGAGACTTGCAAAATCCAATGCAAGAGAAGTTTGCTGTGCAAAACCAGGTGGCCTTCCTAAACGTGTAGGCGTCAGACAATAAATGGGTGGTTTAGCAAGTTAAGCCAAGGTGTGCACAAGCTGGGTGTGTCTGCGAGTGAGTTTCCGCTACCCCCACCCATGTGAAGGGTGCTCTTGGGAGAGGGTATGTGCCCACACTCGTGCCCTCCAGCTCCATCGGCTTCCCTCCATTTTGGCACATGGCCTCTCCTCTCCTAGCTCTCTGTCTTTATCTGCCTTTCATCTATTCTCCCTTGCAGCTCTTTCTTTTTCTTTGTTTCTTGCTTGATTTTTTGGGGTTAGCACAAAATTATCCAGCTCACTCCCCTCTCTCTTTGCTTTTTCCTGCCCTCTCGCTCTCCCTCTCTGTGCGTGTTGGTGTAGCTGTCCTTATTTGGCTTCCCTTCGAGTGAGTGGGAGTGTGAGTATGAATGTGACTGTGTGTGTGTTTCCTCCTGACTGTGAGTCACTGCTTGTCTGACTCACGAGCGCTAACAAAAACATACGGTAGCCATGGCGACGCACTCAGTCCCCCCCCTCCTTCCCCCTTCTCTCTCCCTCCCTCCCTCCCTCCCTCCCTGTCAGTCTCTGGTTTCTCTCTCTTTGCGGGCACCGCTGCATCCCAGGCAGCCCTGGCACTGTTACATGGGTGGCACTCTGACTTGGGTGGGATGGTGGTGGTGGGATTGGAGCACAAGGGGGGGGGGGGGGGGGGGGGGGGAAGATTCAGAAGAGACACACAAACAGAATCAAAGTGAAAAAGCACAGATGACAAAAAAAAAAAAAAAAATGTTTGTATGGAAAAACTTAAATGAAACTCCAGTAGTGTGTGGGAGAACAGAAGCCTAGGGTGCGAGACAGGCAATCATCTATCATCAATAGTAAGTAGAAAAGCCTGCATTGGTCGTGACAGGAGAAACAGAAAGTGCCCACCTGTGGCTCTATTCTCTGCTTCTGTCCTCCTGCTTTTACTGCTCTGAAATTGCAGACTGCTTTGAACTGGGCCTGTCCTTTGATGTGCTGCCGTCACTGCTCGGCCTCGCCATAACCTCCAGCGAGCCTGATAATGTGCACACGTGTGGCATTACATTTTCGACAAAGATCAGGTACGCACTGGATGTACAAACAGCCTCACACGCTATTGAGGTTTGGCTTACTTCCTGGATGCTAAATGTTGGTGTTGCACCTCCTAGTGGACATACAGTGTTTTTTTCTTTTTCGATCGAGTTTTGTTTGGGCCGCATGGGAACTTCTGTATATGATGACTCTGACCCCACTGATCATAGACACATTTAAGATGTCTCCGCGTGATCAGTAAAGGGACATCTCTAGGTTGGTTTCACATAAATAAGTAATGCCAAAAGAGGAGAAATCACTGTATAATTTACAAAGGACGAAACACAAATACATTACTGTTCAGCAGAAACTTGTACTTCTTGTTTTCTACCCCAACCATCTTTTTAGGGCCCGTCAGATCTATCGAGCCACGCTTTGATGGGGAACTACCCAGAAATTGGAAAGCAACTAATTATGTTTTCTCAAGTAGTGTGCTTAAAAACATTTCGAGGTCAGCCCCGTGTGTACTTGAGAAGTTCCCCTGTATGCTACTTTGTTCTGTACTACAATTCAGATTCAGATTCAGATTTATTTTTATTTATTCAGACATTTAAACATTTAACAAATAAAGACATAGATAAACATCAAGTCTGAAATGGAATAGGCAGAAGCTAAGCTTATTGCGCCTATCCCAGTGTAATTCAGAGGGAAATATTCTAGTTTTCACCCCACTACATTTACAACTTTAGTTACTAGCAAAGCCGGACTGATACTGAATTTCTGTGGCTGATGTCGATAAAAAATTCCGATATCAATACATTGACTGATATTCTCATATGCACAGAAAGTAAACACAACACACGTGTTTTGCAGTGATCCCTCAAATGTGGTTCTCACTCATGACTCTTGACAAGGACATGTATGTGACGGAGGCAGGATATTTTACAAGTAAGCAAAACACTTTATCATCCAAAATTGACATTAGCGCACTCAAACAGTTCACTGGGAATTGAATGGTTATAAATCACCCCTAGCACCTTTTACTGCATCATGTTCTGTAATGCAAAAGTTTTCCCTCTTGGCTCCTATCAGGCAACACATATGACGACATGATATATCTGTGACAGGTACGACTTATATATGTGGTTGGGCTCAAGTTACTTAATGAAACAAAATATATTCAATGAATGCATGTTGATGTATTAAAAATACGACCCAATTGATCCCTTGATGAAATTTACAAACTACCTGACTATATATTTATAGTATAATATCCACTTCACCTTTTCCAGCTGCAACATTAAAGTAATATCTGTCTACATGGCCTAAAAAATTCTAACTATATGATAATTAGCATATATTGTTCTAAAATACAATTCTGCATAAAAGATATACCTGTTTGTTAATAATTGCACCTTTGGAAACTTGAAGAACATTTTACTGATAAACTACTAAACTTTTACCCGAGTGGGTTTTTAAATGCACTTTTTTACTTGTAGATGAGCATTTTTACACTGTTGTTTCAGTACTACGCTTAACAACTGTCTGAGTTGCTCTTCCACCAGTGTCTGGTGCAGAATAAGCAGAATAAAAGCTGGAGGAAGCAGAAAAAAAATACCATACAACCACATGCTTTACACCTCAACACAGACAATGAAGACAAACATGAAACGTGCAGACACACACTTCTCCGTCTCCGTTGCACTCGCGCGCACAAAAACACGCTTTTGACCTCTGTTTGACTTTTGCGTGGCTCACAGCAGCAGCTGGCTGGTGGAGAACAGGCAGAAAATGAAACTGTACGCCGACATAATCCTCAGCAAGACAGACAAAGAGAGAGAAAGAGAGCGGGCGTTGACAAGGAAAAAGTGAGGGAACAAGAGGAGCGACTGAGGGACACTGTTTTAACAGAGGGGGACAAAGTGACAGAAAGTTGTTATGGAGCAGATGAAAAAAACAAACGTAAAGAAAGGACGGAAGAGAGAAAGCAGAAAAGACAATGACACCAATTTAATATATTCAAAAAATTGCCATTGTCACACTTTATTGAAAAAAATGCAACCAGCCATGTATACTGTATGCTTATACTGTATGTACATCAGCCACGGTAACATAGAGAGGTTTTGCCGCACACACAGACTGATGCTCATAGACGAATCAAGACACTTCTGCTGGTGTGGAGTACAGGAAAGGATGTGACCGGGTACAAAAAAAAAGACAACGTGTCTGCGTACGTGACCGACATTTCTACAACTTGCAGTCCCACTTGTTGTAAAGCATCGCATCGAGATTGCTTAGATTGTGGCATTCTAGCCTATACCTCTTCCTCACACACACACACATTGTGCTCCAAATGTGTGTGAGCATGTGTACGACAGCTGTCCCTGTATGCGGAGTAATCCTCAGTAAGCTCCATGGCTCCCACAGTCTCTTTCACTAGATCTCCCTCCAGAGCATCTCTGACCTCACTGTGTGCTCCTCCTGCGCCTCCCTCCGCCCGACAAACCTGCTAACACTGCTCGAGTCGTGGCTGATCGTCTCTCCTCACTCCCAACGTTAGCCTCAAGTATGCTAACTGCACTTTTGAGCCTTAATCTCCCCTTCATTCCTGGCTCCGGTCCTCGTGTAATTAAAGGGATGGTATGTCATTTTGGGAAATACTCTTACTCGCTCTCTAGTGGAAAAGTTAGATGAGAGGCACTGTACCACCCTCTCAAGTCTGACGCTTCTGCGAGCAGTCAGTTAGCTTAGCTTAGCCCAAAAGGTGACAAAATCGACACTCCAGCACCTCTAAAGCGCAAAATAGTATAACTGTTTATCTTGTTGGTTTAATCTGTACAAAAATGTTATCTTTAACTAGGAAATAGCCCAACACAACCTCTGTTCACTTCTTGGATAAACATCTTCTCAGTGAAGTACCAGAAGTAGCCTCTATTTGTGGTGTAAGTTTGCCCTCTGGTGTACACACCGAGCCAATGATGAACTCCTTCATCGTGCCTTGTGCCCTGAGAATTCTGCCTTTCTTCTACATACCAGCTTCCATTATTTACTGTATCAATACATGTTATTTTAGTGGTGCCTCCCTTTGTTATACTCATGTACACCGTAGCACTTTGGGAAGAGAGGTTAGTGGTGGCTCTAAGTAACAATTGACGTGAATTCTTTTTGAAAAGAGCACGGCCGATCTGACGATCAGTATGAATACGTGTAGGTTACACACAACCAGCACACACAGCGCTCCTTGTCTCGGCCTGTGGTTATTATTATCGAGCATCTGCGTGGGCTGAAAGTGGAGGGTCTCAACTCTTTCACAGTGATCTTCCGCCAACTTTGGGCTTCCTCCGACTGATGGGACGAAACTCCCACAATGTCCACAATCATTAACGTCACAGTGTCCGTAAAACTTCTTGTTAAATGCAGTCCATAATGATGGGATACTGTTTGTTTGTATATACTTTTTAAATATAAAAAAATAACTGCCTCCCACATTTGTTTGTAACAAGTCTGTCGGATTGGGGAGAATGGGATGATTAAAGACAAAGAGTGGTGAGGATTTAGGCAAATTTGTGAAGATCTGTTTGCAATACTCCCATCTGATAGAAGCACGTGTATGGGAAGTGTTTTGAGATGCACAGTTTTTGCAGTCATTAAGCACTTTGAAGCAAGCCGGTATAGAGTCTCTTAAGTGGCTTAAAAAGTCAAATCCATTGTACAAGTTTCCTTTTGTCACATTTGATTCCAGGAAAAAAAAAAAAAAATCTTCAGTTCTATGGGGGATCTTGGTTCGTTCTCTGAGAAGAAACATCGTCTGTGTAGTAACATTGTCCCATAACACAATCTCGTCCACATAGAAGGGTCCAAGGAGGTCATATCTCTGTCCTTTGGTGTTTGAATTGTCCTCGGAGGGGAACGTCTCAGAAGTTGCTGAACAGCTCGTATTTCTTCATCCAGTCCATCTGCGGTGCTTTCTTCTTCTCTTTGGCATGGACCTTCATCTTTTCTTCTGCCGCCGTGGCGCTCAGGCCCATCTCGGCAAACGGGTCCAGCAGCCGGCCCTCATCGTCCATCAGCTAGACATGGGAGATATTATTGAAGATGGAAAGACAGACGGAAGGGTTGAGGGTTCTGATTTTCATGTTAGGGACCAAAGACCAAACACATTGCTACACACGGAACGCCCACACCCACCTGCGTGCTGTTGCCCTGGCTGCTGAGGTCGGAGCGCGTGGATCTGATGGACTGTGTGGTGGAGCTGCCGTTGATCTGAGTGTTGGCCGAGCCGTTGGATATGGATGGACCATCGTAGTCTGCACACAGAAGCCCACAGACTGCTGTTTTACACACTACTATAGATCGTCCTCATGATCTCTGTACATGATTTATATTCTAATGAATAATACAGTAATACATCGTGATTTTTTGTTGTTATTTATTGATTTAAATCAGCAAAGTAACTAAGTTTAGTTATAGTGGTGTAAAAAGAACAGTAGATAGGAGCAGAAAATGTAAATACTTGAGTACATTTTTTTATTTAAGTAGGGTAGAGTAAATGTACTTTTTCACTTTCCACCACTGCACTTAACTAAACTGTAAAATAGCTGAAATAGCAGAACTTTCTTTCTAGTTTTCCAATAATTAGTGCCTGTATATAATATATAAAAAAAAAACCGTGTTAACCGAATTTGGTAACAACCTCACTCTGCTGCAAAACACCTGCCATCTCTTTGTGATATGACGTGAACTCAGCCTTCCTCAGAGTTCAACTTTCTACGTGATACATCGGCTTCTGTTAGTACAGTCCTACCTCTGACATGGTTGACTGTGGGGACAACCCCCCTCCTTTTGAAGTGCTCGTCCGTCTCTGGATCCACCACCAACAGCCAGGTCTCATCTCCACCTTTCTTTATGAAGGCCACCACCTCTGCATGCCGCATGCCCTCGATGTTCACGCCGTTTACCTGGAGAACACAGAGAAATGAGACAGGTTCAGAAAAAAGAGACAGGTTTTTTTTTTTTCATTTTTATATATATATCTTTTTTATCACAATACACACTGTGATAACTTGGACAGATGACTTTATAAACCCTCAGGCAGCCATGGAAGATACACACACAACATATTTTGGTTAACACAGCGACTGACCAAAAAGCTTTACTTGAATTTATTCATTCATTTTTGAATTTTTATTTTGAACAAATCACCCAAATCAACCTTCTTCACATCATAACTGAAAGCCTGTGTTACCTCTTTCACCCAGCTGATGGAGCCATACACCAACATGCTGATTATCCACTGTTCAGCAGGACTCTCAGAGCACCTGGACCACTCTGCCCAGTGGTAGTCAAACTACTGACATCAATCATGAATTCTTCATTCTTCACAGATGTGCACACAGCTGTGGGAGGTTTTGATGTGACACAATAAAAGAAGACTTTCTGAAAGACGCTCCAACAATCAAAAAACAGCTGCGCAGAGGGACACAATGAATATGTGTGCATGTGACCGACCATCTGTTTGACAACATTGCCCTTGTCTCTACACCTAGCTTGCAAAACACAATAGCCTGTTATTGCTCTTATCTAGATCCTCGTGCATTTGGAGGCATGCGCTTCAATAGCTTTGTCTAGACCTCGGCCTCTCTGAGGCAGGTAGAGGTGCACCGCGCCAAGTTAGTGTTGGTACACAATCAATTATTGATCGCTCTCCTAGGCTCCGGCTATTCTGCTGGTCTCAGGTGTCAGAGTCCTGAGGGGGAATTTGTTTAAAATTCACTGCTTATGACAAGATGGGATGTGCAGAAATGAGCTTTTGCTTGTATTTGTGGACGAAGAAAATAAATGTGGAAAATAGGCACAACGAGAAAGATTTTTATCTGTCGATCACGGACGAAAGGAGAGAGAAACAAGATCAACAAAGAGACAGTAGCAGGGAAACAGCACTAGAAGTAAGTTAGAAGAAGTGGAATCAACAGGTGGAAAACATCTCCTCTCTTTCATATAAAAAAATCTATCATCTATCATTTCTTCCCATGAGAGACAGATGAGACAGTCAGACAGGCAGGCAGACATGAAAAACAGACATCAGTCAAGCAGAGACAAAGACAGACAGATCGAGAGAGAACAAGCATCTTTGTATTCAGCCAAACAACAGGTGTTGTGTCATGTTTCACAGCCCCTCATTAACAGTCCATCCCACACAAGACAATACACTCTGCTCTCTGCCCACTGGGCTAATTAATACATGCTGCAGGAACAGTGCAGGAGCTTATTTCTCATGGGAATGTTTCTCAGGGAACAAGTGTGTGTGTGTGTGTGTGTGAGTGTGTGTGTGTGTGTGTGTGTGTGTGTATCTGTGTTGAGTTTGTGTTTAAGTGTGTGTCTCATCAAACTCAAGGGGGGTCCAGCCACCTGAAGCCCACTGGCACATTTTTGAAGTGGCGTGTGTGTGTGTGTGTGTGTGTGTGTGTGTGTGTGTGTGTGTGTGTGTGTGTGTGTGTGTGTGTGTGTGTGTATAAGAGCAGCTACAGATAAACCTGGATTACTCAAAACGACAACAACAATTTTAAATGCATCTGCACATCAGTGAACATGTCACATGTGACTTCTAACTCTTCAGCCTCCACATGGATGTGACATGAACTGAAGCCAGTTGAAACTCCAAGATATTGTAAAACAAGCTGTTATAGATAATCCATTAATCAGTGACTGAACAGCTATTTTTTCCCACTCAAATTTACTCTACTTATTTCGGTGGAATTTAGTAGAAATGTATTGTTCCCAGAACAGCTGTTACATTCATCAGTGGAAAGAGTGAGTCTCAGTAGGGTCACTGTTTCTTTATTGAAATGATGGATATGGGCTTTTAGGAAATAATTGTGTTCATTGCCAGTGTCCTTAAATTAAATGCCTGTTGTTCCCCATGAAGTGCACCAGACATAAAAGCCCATTTGGCATAGTGGCCAATTCAATTAATTACAAAATCATGTTTCACACTTGTGTGGCTGTAAAATGGTGGATACATTTTTCCGTCACCACCCACACTGCAAAATCACTCACTGCAGCATCAGAACTTCATCGATTCAGTCCAATAACATCTCGAAAATCGACAGTTAAGACACCCAAGTTGCTCTGTGAGGCTGTTCTCAAGCACAGCCTAGCTTTGAGCTAACAGCTAACCTCAGAATGCTAACATGCTCGCAGAGACAGCAGTAACCTGCTGATGCTAAGTGAGTTAAATGTTACCATCGTTCCCATCAAGTACAGCTTTGGCTGATGGGAATGCCATTAGTTTTGCAGTATTAGGTCATCAATCAGAATTTGGGACAAAGCAAACTTGTAACCTGATGATGGAACAGGAAGAACCAGGTTTATTGTACAGGTGACATGAATGTGTGAATGAGGTAATATGACAAGTCAATGAACAGGCAAATTAGGATTTTGTGCCTATCCATCATGTACATACTGAGATGTTAAACTGGATACATGAAGAAATGTGATGTTGATCAGTAAAGTAATTCTGATTCATCCTCTTAGAATCATGAATGTTTATACAAAACTTCATGACAATCCATCCAATAGTCGTTGAGATGTTTCAGTCTGGACCAAACTTTTGCAAAAATTGTGTGTGGTGGCCTTTTGTATACTCTTTATTGTCACCCACAAGTTTGTAAGAGGTCCCACGTATGCACTGTTGAGTGCAGGCAGAGCATAGAGACTGATGAGGCGTTCACTGGTGTCTGCCAAAACATCGGCAACAAGCCGAGCTCTCACCGTGCTCTTTACAGCGCTCGCTGCTGATACACCTCCAGTGTAATGGGGCGTGGTGAGAGAAAAAGACAGCGAGAGACATGAGAGGGAGAGAGAGATCTGTCATGGTTGTTCACCTCTCTAACAAGCTGCTGACAGATAACACAAGCGCTGTCTTGACGCATGGTCGGAGACGGTTGCAATTATCAGCACGTACACACACACACACACACGCACGCACGCACACACACACACACACACACACACACACACACACACACAACGATCTCAATAGGGATGTTCTGGCCCAAAGAAAACTAAAAGACAAGATGAAGTTGTCTCATATCATAACATGAAATCTCTTATTTGCCAGAACACTTTAAGTGTTTACTTTACAGAATCCCAAAGGAAATGAAAGATAAGGTCAATCAAAAACAGTGCAAAGCTTTACACAAACAGGAAACTTACAGTACCTTTTCTTTTGCATGCATGAATAAACAAGGGGAAAATACATAAATAGTTACAGTGAACTGATTCCACGATATTTCAAATTCGATGCTCACAATTTTAATATTTTGTTTGTTACAAAACACTACACTCGGGCTGCAACTAACATTAGAATAGTTATTGATATTTAATTTTCTGTCAAGTTTCAGCACTAAACTGAGCAGATATTATCAGAAATATTATTTATCTCTCTGTCATTTCTACACAGGATTTTGCAAATGCACACAATGCAAATAAAACTCCCTTGTGTACTGACTTTGGCACAGTACTGTCTTCAGTAACTTTCAGTTAATTTGTGTGTGAGCCTGTAATTGTGATCTTCAATTTATCTCTCTGTGGAGAGATGTGGTGACCTGCTACAGGATGTTCCCACACACTCTCCACAGCCATCTTAATGTTCCAGTGGAGCATCAGAACATCAGCACGTTCTAATGCCAAGACTGCTGCTGAAGTGCGATCAACAACTGCACTAATCAACGAACATCTGCTCAATTCTCCTTAACACAGTTACAGTTATAGAACCATCATACATTTCTCAACATGAAAGTCTTTAAAGACATATTTTGGTAATTTGGAATATATTCTTATTCACTTTCTGGCGGCGAGTTAGAAGAAAGGATTGATGCTTCTCTCATTGGTGGTTGGTAAATATTCAGCAGCCAATAAGCTTGGCTTAGCAAAAAGACTGGACACAGGGGATACTGCTAGCCTTAAATCTATTGGCACATAACCCTCTGGGAAAAAACGCCAATTGTTGTTTAATTTTTGTTGAGATTCAAAAATGTCATGTCACACCATTGTGTCAATTTCTTCTGGGTTTGATATTTTTCTATAATTTCTTATGAGTTTACCATATTCTAATGGTCAGCTGGTCATTGGAGACACATTGAGAGCATTGTTAAAATAGTTCCTCTTTCAACTTGATTACCATGAAACACTAAATTCACCTTTAGCAAAACACTATATGAAGGAATATTTTGTTGATGAGTCACTTAAGTAGATTTTTTTCATTTTTTTTCATTTTGTCATGAACTGCTTTTAAATGGAACCGACAGCTGCCTGGAAGGTACGTGAATAATCATTAACTTGTCAGGAAAGTTGTGTGAAACATACAAACACAGAAGTATGTTCCTCTACCTTCTAGGAGCTCTTTAATGAACTCTGTTTAACCTTACGATCAGACCCTGTTGGGATCCTGTTTGGCCTGCTCTGCTGCCTGGCCTGGACCCTGATATACAGCCAGTGAGGGCAAAGGTCATGGGAATGAAGGGTGAAAGTTGTGTGTTTACACTCAGATGAAAAAACTACTTTAGAATAAAAATGATGATATCACTGCCAGCATGTGATATTTACTTTAACAAGGGGAAAGTTGACAGAGCACCCATGCTCTTTGTCACCCACCTCCTCAACCCTCTCAGACTTTAGAACAAATGACCTTTAACCTTTACAGTATCTGACATGCCCCTCCTTTCTGTCCTTGCATCTTTGCTTGCTGCCCCTTATTTTCTTTTCTCAACCCCCACACACAATCTGTCTTTATATCTCTAAATCTTTTAAAAGAAGAGACATACATAAAAACACTCCTCCTCCCCCACGTCTCCCCCTTGTCAGCTCCTGCCATCAGACTGATTTATAACTTCTCCTCTCCCCTATGACCATCCTCTCCAGTCTGACACACAGGGTGAAGATTGAGTACAGGCTTTGGTCCTGTTATTGTTAAGACAGGGGGCCTGACAGTAGACACAAGTGTGACTGCTGCCATTCTAGTTACAGCTGTGACAGTGTATATAGATGGGGGTCACATCTGTATGTGATCAAATGTGGAAGAATGCATGACACAGAGCTTTGGACTACAGTTCTTTTTTTAGACTATCCTAACAGCTTTGTTCTAAAATTGAAACAAACATTAATTAATGATATAGAAACGTTTTTGAACCACTGTAAAAACATAATAATTCCATTGCAAATGTGTTTTGTGGTTTGAAAGCACAAGTAAATTAGCTCCAATAGCCACTTTCCCTGTCAAAGGGTAGGCGTAGAGTGTGTTGCTGTGTCATAGAAACAAGGGTCAAGAGAAGGAGATCCAAGCACACAAGGATTTATATGGAGGTAATGGATTGAATGGTTGTGTGGAAATGTTGGCACGTGCAAAATCAGCAAGGGTGGGAAACCAGCAACACACACACACACACACACACACACCCACACACACACACATACACACACACGGCACAGCACAAACACACCTACAAAGACAAAGACCACGCTTCTCCAAAGTGACATGATGAAGGCTTACGAGAGGCCTCCGGTGCAGTTTTCTCACACGCAGTACATCATACTCTTCTCTGACATGTAGCAGACAAGCCCAGGATCATCAATCAGTATCACCTCATTAGCATGCGTACATGTCACCTCATTCCCCTGTTCAACTCTGCTGTTTCAACCCACTGCACGTTAAGTTATTAGGGATCATTGAGATTGATTGATTTTACGTGTGAAAATGTGTTCTGTTACTCATAATACTCTCATCTCAAGTGTATGTAAGTATGTTTAGCTGCCGACGAGAGACATAATAATTTTGAAATGGCCAAAACGCAATTTGTAATTGAATTCCATATAAAAAACAAAAAGGAAAAGAACAAAAAGGTTGTGTCAAATAGAGGTTGTGTAAAAATCGGGGAGAGTCCAGATTAATTTCAATGTGGCCTGAATTGTCTTGAATAAAAAATTTGACAGCTTTTGACAAAAATCTGAAAAGCCGCCTTGGCAATTTAGCATGCACTTTTGAGACGGTTCCTAGATTAACGGACAAACATTACTGCAAAAATGTAGATGCTCTTCGTGCCTGTTAAGATCTGTACATATCTGAATAATGTAATTGCGTTTGTTTACATCCCACACTCATACATATGGTGGACAAAATAACAGGAACAATGACAATATATTGCAGTCCAATACAAGAGCTATTTACTGCAGTACTTCTGTACTGGAATACATTATACTGCCGGGTGCTCCTGTTCTTATGGCTCCTCCGTCCTACCTCAACCAGCCTGTCCTGAGGCCGGAGCCCGGCGTGGTCTGCAGCTGATCCTGGGTCTAGCGAGCGGATGTACTGTCCGGGCCTGGATCGATCACTGTGCAGGTTGAAGCCGTAGCCCGTCTCAGACCGCACCAGGTGGCACAGACGTGGAACGAGCTCGGACGGGTCGACTTGGGGCCGTGATTGGGACTGGGGCTGGGTGTGGGCTTCAGCCTGGACAGGAGCCTCCTGGAAGAGATGAAAAAAAGTGTGTGACTTTGCAATGTGGACACACTAATCCTTTTGCTGTTTCCCTCGAAATTATGTTGATGATGACAACTGATTTAAGTTGTGCATTAGAGTCTAAAGCACAAGTCGATTAGGAAGAAATGCAGTGCAAAGTGCCCTCCAGGACGACCCCTTGGAAGAGAAAACATTATATATTTATATATTTATTTATATAATCTTTTCATATGGAGTGCAATTTGAGGGCGTTTGGAGCGATACAAATTTCACCAGCATGGCTCAGATGAAGCAGCGTGCTCACATAACAACAGCACAGTTCACCGTTTATCAAAGTGACGACAACTTTTATGTACAGTGTGACTCACTGAAGTTACACAACTATGGCTCAATACCATGGGGATTTTAGTGTTAGATAAAAATGCAAAGGTTCATCCATTGGTTCGTGATGAAGAGCTCGATGGAGAGATCACTCTCAGTTAGGAGGTCTCTAAAAATTACGCCTAAACCGGTGTTCACATTCCTACAGGCTTATAAAAGAGGCTTAAACGCGGCATCATTTGTAGAGAGACGGGGCGAGAGGTATCCTGCTGTCTGCGGAGCACGTGAACAAAGCAGGTGGCTACAAAAACACCTTTCAAGCCTGTTTTGTATTGTGAGGGAATGCAGTTACAGCAACTCATATTCAATGTGCAATATAATGTGTTATATAGTGAATGTGATGCGAGATCTCCTTTTAATGTTTTCATTCTGTGCTGCCATTCAGTCGCATTTTATTATACCGGAGCGGTCCATGTGCAGCACATCACTGACACGTCTAACAGCCTGGACCGAGACATTTATAGAAACCTGTATAATTGTGCCTCGAGCTCTACGGCGTGATCACACTGATTTACCACCTACACGCCGGGAATGAAACGTGCAGTGAGAGGGATGATAGCATCGGTTGCAAACTCCGCGACCTCTGATGTTATCCGCAGAGGTAACGCACAGGTAGAGGAGGTGTTGGCCGCCCAGGTAGGAGTCTGCATGCTGCGTGCACGCGACAGATCTGCAATCGCATTACGCAACGTGAGAAGTTTCCACTGCATATGTGAAGCTTCCATCATAGTCCTGCCTGTGCCTGCTAAAAATACATATGGAGTATGTGGGCAGGGTGAGAGAGAGAGAGAGAGAGGGAGGGAGAGGGAGAGAGAGAGAGAGAGAGAGAGAGAGAGACAAAGGTACTAGAGTGCACAGAGAGAAGAAGATGATTTCTGATTTATTCTGGCAGAAAAGGAGGATGCCAGCTTTTTTAAGAAGCAGCTTAAGAACTACGTCTTTACAACAGTACCTCTGCTTTCTGCCACTCATCTGTAAAAAAAAATATAACACAGATGGCAATGTATGATTTCATTTCGGGCTCTGAATTCTTTAGGGTAGCTGTGATCTGGGCAGCCCGCCCTGAGGAGGAAGAAGAGGGAAGACAAGAGTAACAACAACTCTCATGAGTCCCTCCAGATCCTCCTTTTCCTGGCTGGAGAGGAAGTGCTAGGGAGAGAGAAAAACACATCTACAGTCGAATGTATTTGCATCCTGGGATCTGGGCGAAAGGAGAAAAATGGCAGACAGAGAGCGAGGAGAGAGGGAACAAGCGAGGAGGGAGAGTGTGCGTGGGAGGGACAGAAAATGAGATGCAGCGAGAGGATTGAGAAAGAGAGTTCACGAGAAGAAACAGTCATGTTAAGAGTATGCGGAGAAATGCAGCAGACTTGATAAACAGATAAACAGAGAGGCAGAGCCGTGTAGAAAAAAAAAAGAAATCAAGATGACAGACGTTTCCAGTTAGACGGCGACGGGGAGGAAAAGAGTTCGCAGTGGAACTCCTCTAACATAAACAGAGTAGCACAGCTGGGAGTCATTATGTGGGGGAGACGCAAGTGTCTGCCAGTCTAACCTCCGACTGCCTCTCAATGCGTGTCCGCACCCTGCTAATCACCCCCTGGGGCCCGTGCCATCTCTTAAAGCTGGAGTCTTTGACGTGCGCATTGATTTGGTCATTTGGTGCTGCGGGTTTGATTTGTACAGGCGTAATTGTGCACAAGTGTCAGAGACTGAGGGCGATAACGTGACCCTGCGTGCGTCGTTTTTCCGATTACTGGTGGTGGGTGGGTGCAGATGTCTGACTTGTGTGGGAAAGTGTATGAGGACCAAGGCTCCTGGTTCCAAAGATGTGAGCCAGAGAGGGTTTGAGTTGCCACACAACTTCTCCAAACCGAGAGGCCATCAAATGGAATGCGGTCACCGTGTTTGTTTGAATTGTGGGTGTTGAGAACTTCATGGTTTTTGGTGAAAAATATTTTGATGAGACAGAGAGCGAGAGAGAGAAAGACAGAAATGAGATGTAGATTTTCCCCTGATGTCAGCAATCTAGTTTGTAAGCAGGAAAGCAGTCAGTTATCAGCATCGGACATTTTCTCCAAAGGTTCCAATGGGAGGAGACGCAGCGGGAACTGCTGGGAAAACACACAATCCGTGTTTTTTTTCCCCACACGACTAAAAACAAGTTAATGCGGAAAGTTCTGCAATAAAACAGGGCGCGTTTCTATAAGGACAACACTATAGAATATTTCACGCCCACGGCAGAGCTTGATGCCCCAGCACAACACTCACACATGTCCTGACCTCAGCGTCCGACTGCAGCGCACTGAGAGGATGTGCTGTCAGAGGGACGAGTACCATCCGATGAATTCCTTCAGTTTCCTGTCACAATCGGCCTTTGTTTCTGCCGGTCTACATGTGGGGGAGAGAGCCGTGCACACACACAACACTGTACGATGTTCGACTCTGTGGTTGGGTTACACAACTTGGATTACATTAGATTTGATTGTGATTACGTTGCGTTTTATATTCCGACATGAAATGTATAAAAATTCACACGGAACTTATCTTTCACTAAACTCCACCCCCCTTTGTGCCAATGTGTATCATAGTATCATCTCTTGGCATTTAACATCCAACTTTTGTCTTCAGTGGGAAAAAGGTACAATCTGCATTCATTCCCAGGTCAAATGACTCCTCAGTACTGTATATGTTTAAAAAACTTGCACATAAACCGTCATTTTGGTGCATAATGGCATCAGGTTTAAATGCATGGAGGAACTCTAGAGTAGAACGAAGAGTTCAGTGTTGGTAAGCCGCTAAAGGTAGGTGACTGACTTGATTGCCGCTGCCATTAACTGCGTTTGTGTGAGAAGTAGAAGGCAACATGGAGGCCACTAATGATGTTACAGTGATCAGTTTATTAAATCTTTTGCTTCTGCCTCTCTTACAAACTCGACACAGACTGAACGATGTTTGTGCGCTGCTTGACATCAAAGGATGGGACACTATTTTACGCGTCAACATCCTTAACAGCATCGTACCGGTGAAGGTGGAAGGGGCGACATTTGTATGTAGTCGCTTGTGTTTGTTTCCATCGCTGCTAATTGAAAATGAAGCTGATAAATCCCTGTGACCACTGAGAATCATTTGACCTGGAAATAAGGTTGGGGCAATACTTGTATATATATATACATATATATATATATATATATATATATATATATATATATATATATATATATATATATATATATATGATTACATACGGTCATTATATCACGATGATGATCAGTGTTATCTATTCCTGCTTTCTGAACTTACCAGACTGTTCTACTTGTTGTAACATTTGCCTTCACCCACCTTATACTTACATCACACATGACTGATGATTCTTTATTATATCATTGTGTTAGTGTTTGTTAAAGTACCAACAGTCATCCCTCCAATATTGATGCAGTATCAATATTGAATATTTGATCAAACATATTGCGATATGTGATTCTGATAGCTGATTTTTGACCTAGTTTAGTGTTTTTTTGTGTGGGATTTTTCTGATTAGACAACTATTTAGAAGAAAACTAAATTTGACTTAAGTCAGCAGTGTTGGCGTGTCTACACGTGTCTGTGACTGCATGTCTGAGACCAATTTACATGTTTAATTTGCGTGTCTATCTGTGCACATGTGTATATTTCCCTCTCTATGCGACCGCTGGCAGTGACGATGGCAGATGATGAAACTGGATCGCAGCTTGCTGAATAATTGAGCGGTGGCCTACTGCGATGGATGGATCGTGACCGCTGTTAACCCTTTCACAGCCAAGGATCACTGGCTCACTGCTGGCTCAAATGTGGCTGGGCATGCATGCATGTGTGTGTGTTTGTGTGTACTGAGTTGTTACAAAGAATCTTCAAATCCTGTGTGTGCGTACCTGTAAGGCATATTGTCAACAACGCTTTCACTTGCACGCTTCCCATAGGGGATTATCGTTAACCTAATATCCCCATTCTTAGATCAGGAGGTCAAGTTTCCTTTCAACCCCGGTTTCGAAAGTATGCAGTTTTACCTGCTGAGTCTGGTTTGCTGAATGCAGATGTGGTCTGAAGGTCTGAAGCATGTCAGCATACAATACTTGACTACAGTTACTATATATGTGCATCTACTGTACTGAATTCAAGTAAAGGAAAACCTAAAAACAAACATATAAACATATAGAATAAATGAGACATCTGACAGTGAATGGACGGCAGGATAAACAAACAAGAAAGCATTGTGTCAAACCATTTTTGAGGGGAAATCCAGTCTACAGTTAAACTCAAAGCACATTCACTGGTTTTTGTTCCATGGCCCTGATGAAATTTTTTTTATGACTTTCCATCACTCGACCAGAGTTCTTTCATGAGCTAAAAATTGTATCCCAGTTTGTTAATGTTTTTTTTTTTTTTTTTCTTTTCTTTCCTCAGCTTGGAAACGTTCCACTGGAATCAACAGTCTGTTTTCCAGCTGGGCTTGTTATGCAGAAATTACCATAAGCCTACAGTGTTGAAAACAGACTTCTGCTGCAGTAAAGGACCAATCAAGTGGGAGGACACATTTAAATGTGTCCCTGTAACCCCGGAACATTGACAGTTGTCTCACTTTTTAGCACATGACCCAAATCAATACGTCCTTAATCACTGTTCTGGGGCTTTGAAGCTTCAGTGAGACTGATCTGGGAATGTCACGATACGATATACGTCATCATATCCTTAGGGATGACCTGCTGTTGTTTTCTGACCCATTGTTGAAAAAACATTACAAGAATTTTGCTAACCCCTACTTACTGTTGACAGCTGTAGCAACAGTTACCAAGGGGAAGATAGATAGATAGATAGATAGATAGATAGATAGATAGATAGATAGATAGATAGATAGATAGATGCAGTGTCTGACGCATTAAAACATTCTTAAAAAAAAAAAAAAATCACGTCACATGCTTGCTGGTGTATATGTAATTTGAACGCTGAACAATCTTGATTTACACCCTGTAGATTACATCGCTGCATCTAGATTGACAAGATGATTAAAATGTCCACAAAGGAACGTTTCCTTGGGGCAGCAGAAAAGCCTACGTGCGCTCGGCCTGAAGCCAGAGTTCATCTATGACACCGATAAAATCTCATTAAACACGGTGCACTGAATGGAAACATCGCTGACGTTGCATGACGCCCGTGGAGTACAAACAACAGTAGCATGTCAGTCTTTTGCTGATGTCATGGTTGGCAACCGGTTGCCGTGAGGACAGCAGTGGAACGAGTAAAGCCAGTTCTATCTGTTACAGAGGCGAGGTGGGGCTTTCTTTGAGTTTTCAATATTAGCTGAGAGAAAAACATGGCCTTCAAGCATGTCTTTTCTAAGACTCATGGTTTCAGTTTTAATTGTGCTGACACTGCTCTGTGTTCGCGTGACAGTGTGGTGCACAGGCGTCATTGCTTTTCAAGCGTTAGTAAAGGCCACATGAGGATCATTTAAAAGGCCTTTTCCAAATTAAGAAAATTGCTCTGTGTCAGACACTCTGACCATGCAGCTCTACCCTCAAACTCTTAGCGTGTTCCTATATGCGTTTGGGTCTGCCCCACATGCAGCTGCTTTAAGAGTGTTGCTCAAGCGGTGAAGAAAATGAGTGGGACGGGAAATGACAGGCAGCTGGGGAGAAGCAGAGAGGGATTTGGAGCTTGTAAAAATGAAAATGAAGGACAGGGAATCGGGGAAAAAAAAAGTGACAGGACTCAGGAACAGAGAGAGAATGAGGGCCAACCGAGGAGGAGAGGATAAGCACGTGGAGGACAGGAAGAAGAGCAGCACCACAGAGAGCAGAGGGAACATGAGAACACGAGATCTCGATAACCAACAGTTTTTTTCCCACTGTTGCTGTGGTGTGTTGCGTAACAGCGCCGCGATACGAAGGTTGGCTGTGTGTGTGTTTGTGTGTCCAGCGCTGCTCTACCAGGACAAGACCTGCTGAGATCTGTTTACAATGTCCCCTGCATTGCTGAACGGTGTGTGTGTGTGTGTGTGTTACTTGCTGTTTAAGTGTTTCCTGAGATCATAACTCAGGAGTGAGTGAAGGAGACGGAGGAGAGTAAAGAAATAACAGTGAATGGGCCTCTGGGAAAAACAAAAGGTTGGGTCAAGTAAGGAGCAGGAGCCAAGGAGAAACATGATCAGATTGGAAAACTGATACACTGTGTTAGGCATGAATATACTGTCATACTGTACTGTACTCGCCAGAACACCACAGGTTCAAGATGCAAAGTCGAGCCCCTGCAATTATACACACATTCAGTGGAATAAAAGAATAGTTTGCAGCTGGTTAGCTTAGCTTAGCATAATGATTGAACACATGGGGAAACAGCTGTTTTACCAGGGGTCGTGTGGCCGACTATTTCTTTTCGGAAAGTGTTATTTTGTTCCAAAGAGTCTTCTGCCTTATCCCCCCATGTGGTGCTGTAATTAGCTAGTTCTCATTGCCAGAAGGTGTCCTTGAGATTGCCAGAAAGAATGTGATTAAGGTGTGAGAAGGTCTGTTTTAACCCGAATGATGACCTTTTTCCAAACTTAACTAGTAGATTAACCTAACCAACTAACTTCAACTATGAAGTGACAATTACAAAAACAGGTGACAGTAACAAGTAAACAAGTCTAAAGTAATATTACAATGTAGATTTTTTGTTTCACACAGGACGCAAACCCTGGGCTCAGAAAGTTCCGTGTTTAACCTATTCATCCATCATCATCGCATTATTTACCTTTTAGAGTCTCCACCATTTGCCTGGCAACTTGTCCCGACAAAAATATAGTCCACTCTATAAAATGCAGACATTTTTCCAATTCCGTTTTTGTCTTTGTTTAATAAACGTGACATAATGTGCAAATAACTGAGCAATAGAAGGACTAGAGGGCCAAATATATGAATGTCATCAATCTTCTCATGTAACTTGACGCGGGAAAGTGACAAGGGAAATTTCCCAAACAGCAAGAATAAACAAACAATTAAAAAAGATTAGACCAGTAGGAGGGTAAACAGGGTGACATTCTGTAAAAGTCGGGAGCTGAACTTGTCACGAGTCACTGTTTATAATGACTCAACGTGCTGTGCCGTCACAACGCTCCAGAGTCAGTTTTTCATGCCCTGCATCAGTCATCAGCACTAATGTGTCTTTGCGGCGTTGACAAACTTCTTCATGATGTAATGGCCGACGTCATGCCTTTATTTCACTGCCAGTCTCCATGCAGCATCCATGTGCTGGGGGGATATTTCATTCAAGAAGAGCTGAAGACCATAACAATTTCCGTTTATAGATGTGAGCTGACTTCACATGGGCAGAGGCAACATTTCTCTTCTACAAAGATCAAAGAGTGAAAAATCAATGATGGAGGGAAAATAAATGAGGCTGCTGGACTGTGTAAAGAAGAAGCTTGTATTCACTCTCCTGCATTCACCATGAATGCAGCTGACGAGAGAGCAAAATGCAATTAATTAGCCAGAAGTTGCATCGTTATGCCGAGGGAAAATGTAATAATGAGCTGCTTTTAAAATTCTTTGAACTTTTGCGGCACTGACCCAAATATCTGATGACGCAGGCATGGATGTTGACGCTTGTTGTCATTTACCAGCTGTTCAAGGTGCCTGGAGCTCAACTCATCAGACTGACTGAAGAGCTGCGGGTCTGAAGCTGCAATCCGCTGCAAAGCTCTGGAGCGTAAACATCTTGTGAAGGGTGTCGTTACCGGAAGGCCGAACTGTCACTGAGCGCAGCTGAGATCATGATGGATGTGAAGGCAATCAGCTTGACTTAATATACAAATATCAACAGAAAGCAATATCTTTGATGCAGACATGATCACACTCTGCTGCCCCACAACCCTCCGAAGTGTCAGTTTATGCTATAAAGAAGTCCATCCATCCATCCATTTTCTTCCGCTTATCCGGGGCCGGGTCGCGGGGGCAGCTGCCTGAGCAGGGACACCCAGACTTCCCTCTCCCCGGATACTGCCTCCAGCTCTTCCGGGAGGACCCCAAGGCGTTCCCTGGCCAGCTGAGTGACATAGTCACACCAGCGTGTCCTGGGTCTTCCTCGGGGTCTCCTCCCGGAGGGACATGCCAGGAACACCTCCCGAGGGAGGCGTCCCGGGGGCATCCGAAACAGATGCCCGAGCCACCTCAGCTGGCTCCTCTCGATGTGGAGGAGCAGCGGCTCTACTCTGAGCTCCTCCCGGGTGACAGAGCTCTTCACCCTATCTCTAAGGGAGCGCCCTGCCACCCTGCGGAGGAAACTCATTTCGGCCGCTTGTATCCGGGATCTTATTCTTTCGGTCATGACCCAGAGTTCATGGCCATAGGTGAGGGTCGGAACGTAGATTGACTGGTAAATCGAGAGCTTCGCCTTTCGGCTCAGCTCTCTCTTCACCACGACAGACCGATACAAAGACCGCATTACTGCGGCCGCTGCACCGATCCGTCTGTCAATCTCACGCTCCGTCCTTCCCTCACTCGTGAACAAGACCCCAAGATACTTAAACTCCTCCACTTGAGGCAGGAACTCTCCTCCCACCTGGAGGGAGCAGGCCACCTTTTTCCGGTCGAGAACCATGGCCTCGGATTTGGAGGTGCTGATTCTCATCCCAGCCGCTTCACACTCGGCTGCAAACCGCCCCAGGGCATGCTGGAGGTCCCGGCTCGAAGGAGCCAACAAGACCACGTCATCCGCGAAAAGCAGAGACGAGATCCATTGGCTCCCGAACCAGATCCCCTCCGGCCCGTGGCTGCGCCTAGAAATTCTGTCCATAAAAGTAATGAACAGAACCGGTGACAAAGGGCAGCCCTGCCGGAGTCCAACATGCACTGGGAACAGGTCTGACTTACTGCCGGCAATGCGAACCAGGCTCCTGCTCCGGCAGTACAGGGACCGCACAGCCCTTAACAGAGGGCCCCCGACCCCGTACTCCCGGAGCACCCCCCACAGTATGCCACGAGGGACACGGTCGAATGCCTTCTCCAAGTCCACAAAACACATGTGGACTGGTTGGGCAAACTCCCATGAACCCTCGAGCACCCTGCGGAGGGTATAGAGCTGGTCCAGTGTTCCACGGCCAGGACGAAAACCGCATTGTTCCTCCTGGATCCGAGGTTCGACTATCAGCCGAATTCTCCTCTCCAGTACCCTGGAATAGACTTTCCCGGGGAGGCTGAGGAGTGTGATCCCCCGATAGTTGGAGCACACCCTCCGGTCCCCCTTTTTAAATAGGGGGACCACCACCCCGGTCTGCCAGTCCAGAGGCACTGTCCCCGACTGCCACGCGATGCTGTAGAGACGTGTCAGCCAAGACAGCCCCACAACATCCAGAGACTTGAGGTACTCAGGGCGGATCTCATCCACCCCCGGTGCTTTGCCACTGAGGAGCTGCTATAAAGAAGTCTCTATTTTAATGATTTCAAAGACATGACATTAAACACATTTTTGTCTTTGAGAGAAATGTCACACTGGACATTGCACCGCTCCGGACATGAACATGTCAAGGTTTATCTGTCCCTTGAGTGTTTTGAGGTTGAACTCCTTTACCGAGTGTAAAATCACTACAGGAGAACAAAGTGCACAATCAAAAACATCAGACATTTTGTCTCCATGACCCAAACACACACTTGAGAAGTAGATCACCACATAGATCTTACAGTAAAGCAATGACATAGGGAGTAAAACTGAAGAACCCTGTTGATAAAATACACTGTGTCAGCAATGAAATGTGTAAAAATGTGCTATGCAATCTGCACAGAGGTTGCTCTTCTAGTCCACATGCAAAATGGCAATTTCAAGAATAGATGCTAAAACCACGAGTATGACTACGACTCCGCTGCTAACTGCATCCGATCCAATCAAATCAAATATGCCTTGTTGTCGCTGGCATGTCTTGGCTCTGTCTGTTCTCAGATCAGCTGTGGCTTTTAACAGGCTGTGCGTGGATTTAGCGAGATAGTGTTACTAAGGATCCACACAACATGCTGCATCAAAGTTTAAGTATGAATCACATGTTTAAGGCCAAATCTTGTTCCTATCAATAGCATCAGACGGCTGTGTGAGCTAACAACCATATTTAAGACCATACAGGATCATAACTAAGCCAATTTTTCATTTTTGGGACTCTTGATGCCATGAGTGCTTTGGCAACACATTATGTACAGGACAGCTCAGGTTTAGTTTCCATGAGAACCTGCTGTATGATGTGAATTGAATGTTCCTGGACCTGTTTCATGCTGGTGGACACTGCAGGATCAAAAGCAGTGATGCAGACAAACAAAAAGTCAGAAATAATACCCGATGTCTGCGTCCAGATCACATCAACGGGCTCTTCCCTATATCGATCCACCGGGGCGGTTTTGGTCAGCTGTCTCAGCCTGCACAGTAACTGTATTTCCACACATGCCTCTGTGTGTTTCATTCTCACGGTCAGAGCATATCACGAGGAGGTCACAGAACCATGCAAAGACGGACAGAGAGAGACGGAGAGAGGGGAAAAAAGGCGAACCAACAGGTGTTTTAAGCCCCTCGCTGACACTTTCTCCATCTGTTGCTCACTATCTTTCTTCACCCCATTCTTCCTTAATCTCCTATTTATTTGGTGCAGCACGCTCTCATCGTCCATGTCATGGTATTTCATGTCTTCTTTCTGCCCAAATTCTTGAACCTGTTTTGACTTCTGCCCCCCCCCCCTTCTTATCTTTTATCTTGCCTCATGTTACAACACAGTGGCTGCAGAATACAACATTTCTGCCTATTTGCATTTAAATGTCAATTTAAATTGTGTGGGCTGCTGGTGATGCTGATACACTCAACAGCTATGTGTGTGTGTCACAGATGAGGGGTGTGAGCTTTGGAAGGTGAATGCAGCTATTTTCTCCTCCACTTCTCCTCAAACCAATCATTAGATGTTTTCATTTCCATATGAGCTCAGTTTTTCCCTCTATCTGTATGTGTGATCGAAAAAGCAGTTGATGTTGTTGGTGATGTCATGTTTTTGCATGCGTGTGTGCGTGTGTGTCCACACCCCTGTTATCAGTCTGTGCCAGATATCCCTCGTCCCTCGGTTAGGAATTAAGAGTAAGAGAGAGCGAGAGAGGAGTCTGACGGAGAATGTTAAGAATACAGTGAGGTGGTGGTGAGGTTTTTGGATTTTTCAATAGTATCAAATATGCGTATGTGAAGTGAGTGTTCAGTCAAAAGTGACTTAAGCCATTTTGTAGGCTGAATCCATCTCGAATGAAAGTATTTACAGATTCTCTTGTCTCCTGTGATGTTAAACAGAACATGTTTTTGGATTTGGACTATAAAACTTGACCATATTATCTTATTGCAGATATATCAGTAACAGTGTACATTCACGATATTTATTCACTGATCATTTTTTTTACCTAATTACAAATTTTAATCTGTAAGTGAGTCTTTTCTAACCTGGGTTTAGAGTTCAAGGGAACTGGTGACAGACTAGCTGTCTGTAGCAGGCCTTTATGGTTTCAAGTGTTGCATGTTTTTCTGCACAGGAGGAAGTAAAGAAGTGAACAACACATGAACCTTTCAGTCCTTTATCCTTTCCTACTACTAATCAACATGAAATATAAATAAATAGAATAACCCCCCGGCGATAATATTGTCTATCGTGCTTCTCCTGTGGGACAATATTGTGGCTGATTAGCTAGTGATTTCAGCACAGAGAGCTAGATTTAAGTGCATTTAGAAACAGTATCTCTATTACACAAGTTCATTTTTTACACTGTTAAATGTCCCACTCAATATACTTTTTCATAAAAAAGCATCCCAAAATAAAAAAAAAAGAAAGGGATCTGTGTCATTGTTGATTATTCTTTTTTAACAACATTTTCAGAAATCAATATCTGTTTTATTCATCCAATATAAGTGAGACTTTAAAGACGTCAGCTTGGACACTGTGACATTTCATTAATAAATAAAACAATCATCATTTCCGGCTCTTTATGTGTCTTTATTTAAAACCTCCGGTCCCCAGAGTGGTTAAGACTTCCAGTGACATCATCGAGACACAAACATGCACTGTACCAGAGGCCTCATAGATGTCACCAGGCCAACAGATTTATGTATCTGTGTGTGTGTGTGTGTGTGTGTGTGTGTGTGTGCAGCAGATGGTTAAAATTCCTCTCTCCACTTTCCGAGGCATTATGAATGAATTAGCGAGGATTCCTGTCTCCTGAGATGCACACTAACCTCACCTCACACCCATACAAACTCAGCCTCCCCCTCCAGTTGAGTCAAGTTACTCAAGCATCTACAGAATTGCTATCACATCTACTCAAGAAACGGATGGCTGCAATTAAACTGATCCACGTGCGAACTGAGCGGAGCACAGCAGGGCCAGAGGGCCACTAGGAACGAATGCCTGTGTTATTCAAAGTGTGTGTGAACACTGCGTGGATCGATGTGTGGGAATGTATTGCTGCACTCACAGATGTGAGACACTCAAACTGAACATGTGAAGGGGCTGACGGTGGGAGAAATGGGCAGGAGAGAGAATAACAACACATGGATAGACCTGTGACACCGCTCAGTTGTTACAACTGTGAGCTCGCTGGTCACAAGCACAGAAACTACACACCTGTTGCAAAGCTCTCTTCACTGCTTTGAAGGACTTCTCAGTCAAACAATAAAGAGGTTTAGCAATGATACATTTCTTTGTGCCTGCCTCTTAAGCTCTCTGTCTTTGTTTCTCTTCTTTTCTCTATCTCTCTCTTTCATATTTGTTGGCGATGACGCTGAGTGGGCAGCACATAGATCGATCCTCGGCCTGGCTACAGCCGACCTACGCTCCACTGAAATTCCCACATCCAACAACTGATACTTAAAAGATGTGATTGAAAAAACCACACCAATGAAGAAGCAGAGCTAGTGTAATGTTCACTGACGCTATTTGTTGGGAAAGGCCCCAAAATCCAAAAGCTCAAGAAACTTTTTTAAATATTAGTTCCAGATGATTGTAAGTTGGCAGGCCTGTTTTCCTATATTCTGACCCAGTAAGGGCTATATAAAAGTAGTGCAATCTATAAATGATGCTGAAGATTTGGGTCAAGCTTCTCGGTTACAAGATTTACAATTTGTGGATGGGAGGCGTTCAGTAAAGAAATGTTACAGCTTCACATTATGTATAATTATGGTTTGGGGGATAATAATAAACTTTATTTGAGTAGGACTTTTCCATAGTACAGAAAGTCCAAAAAATTTAGGAATATAAAGTTGTATACATTTATTTTAAGTCAACGAGGTTACAAGATCAGTCCATATCATTTGAGTGAGTGCAGGTACATGGCTACACAAAAGTGTATGGTGGAGCCAGACCACGCACTGCTTCAAGAGTAATGAGTAATACCTGAAAATCAGTTCTAATCAACTGAAAACCAATGCAAAGAGATTGTAATGTTTTAATCTAGTGGTCTCTATTTTTTCTAAATCTCTAAAGTGAAAACTGCCATACAATCAAAAACTGGATTAGAGTGAAATATCAGGGTTTTCTTCATTGTATTGGGGGAAGCTATTACACAACTTATTAAGGTTGTTCCTGATTTGACGGATAAAATGAGTGGTGTGTCATTGGCTTAAAAATTAAAAGAAATGTCAAGAGTCTGTAACATTTTGCCAAGTGCAAGTTTATATACACGAAAGGGGGACCTAGAACGGAGCCTTGAGGAACTCCACAATTAGGAGGCGCTATACTGCGAAAGGTAGGAGATAAACCAGCAGCAGTGTCGACAGCTCATAGCTTGTCTCTTAGATGACAAATCAAGATATTATGATCTACTATATCGAATGTAAAGCCTGAACCCACTTCAAGGTTTTACCCCTACCCCTCGTTCTTGAGTGAACCCCTCGCCCTTCACAACAGAGTTAAAAAGGGTAATGAAACCTCCCCATATGAAATAGGACACCGCTCATATATCATCCGTTGACGCTGATGGGGTTTATGGTATGACTGGACATTTCCAACATGGCATCTTTCCCTGTGGCCATCCTGGTATGATTACAAGGTCATTTACAGTTTATATGATGGAGATAGGAATGCATGGGCACTCACAATTTGTTCACAATTTGATGCGATCAGTAAAAAAGAAAACCTGCTTTGTTACCAACTGCTAACATAAGCATTGCTTTTGGAGACTAACATTAGTAACCTGTGCTTGTAACCTGCCAGTCTGCACTGATACAAGTGGAGTGGTACCAACTGACAGCTAACAGCAGAGAGTTCTCATAACCCTCGATTTGAAGTGTTTTTTTTCAATATGAAAACCGTCAGTTCGGAGGGCCATGCTCACCCTACCTCTCTATCTCAACAAGAATCTGGACACCCTGCCTCTCGACAAGAACGTGCAAAAAAAAGAGTGGTAGGTCTAAGTGGTAGGGGCGAGGGCTACACTGGGATTGGGCCAAAGGCTTGATTTGCTGTCCAAGTAAAAGAATCATATTTGTTGTTGTCCAAGTCCAACTGCGCCCACAGAGAGACAGTCGGGTCAACATCTTCTGGTTTAACAAGGGCAGCGTTTGAATATATTATCAGCTCTGCATGTACAGATAATACATGGAGACACAGCTGTGCTCACACTCACACACACACACACTCTCTCACACACACATTTAATACAATACACTCGATTGTTCATGTCCCTCCTACATTAATTTACTAATTCAACCCTTTCTGTTCCTTAATCCCCCAGACACATACACACCCTCCTTCCCTAGTTGTGACCCTTCCACGTCCTGCAGGCCGTGCTTTTACTCCAGGAATTTGGTGTACTCTCCCTCCAACACACACACAGACACACGCACAGAATCCAGACCCCTGCGTCTTGATGTAACGCAGTTGGTATTTAAAAGGGGGGGGGGTGTTTCTCTTGAGCGCTGGCTCCAGATGTTGGTAGAGGATTACTGACTGACTCTCACCAAGGTTCAGTCACTCTAAAAACAAATCTATGCAAAAACTCGTATTTCGTCTGATATTCCGAGAAAAGGCCAAAATATTCTCTTTGTGCAAAATGGGAAACTTTTGTCCGTTGATGACAGGTTAAATAAATGTTAACCAAATGAAATGCCTTCTGTCTGCCAAAAGGAAACACTTGACATTGTTTCCATGCTCCCACATCTTCCTCAACTGTACAGCTACTGTTCTGCATGCACAACCTCAAACGCCTCGTTTTTACAAAGCAACAAGGAACAAGCTCAGATATGCGCAACCCCCCTCCAGCACGTCTGGGAGGCAGGCAGAAATGGAGCGCAGATGATCACACGGGCCGAAGCGCTGACTACCTCCAGACGACTCCTGCGCTGTGTGACGTTACATTAGAGCTGACAGGGGACATCTTTTTCCGATTATCCAGGGCAAAATGAGAAACTGAATTGGGAACAGGACAAGGAGGAGATGTCATGGAGCCTGGCCTGAGCCATCATCTCGTTTCGTGCTATTGGAAATTAATGGCCAGAGATGATTGTTGTGCTAACGGCAGCCCAAGATCCGCAAAACCAGAGAGACATTGAAAAGATAATGTTCCAATCAAGAAATTACTGCGGTTTGCCTCGTCATGACAGTCATCATCTTCACGACATCTGCAAGGGACGGAGGACAAACTGAGACAGAGATTAGAAATGATGTCTGCTGCTGTTGTGGGTCTATTTAGAGCTGAAAGTCAGTGGAAAAGAGCCGAGTGTCCGACACATGTCTGATGCAGCACGTTCACAGCGTTCATCAGACTGACTGCTACAGAACGTCTCACTTTTCTCCTGTTTACTGTCAGCAAAGACATCTCTTCTGTTGCTCTCTCTCAGAGGTCAAGAATGCTACTATTTGTGTTTATTTAAGCCTGACCCCTCAGACCTCCTTCCCCGACCCTGAAAGACTGGGCTCTCCGTCCATGTCGTTCTCACGCAGATCTCCTTCACTCAAATACTACAAAGATGCACATGCGTGAGGATTCTGTAGTTCTCTGGTGGGAGGATTTAGTGAAAACCGTTCTCTCTTGCGCACTTCAACTCCATGTTTGACTTGTTTAGTCTCAGCGGGCGTTTAGCTGGAAATCAGTTTGTTAAGGTTTCACCGCCTGTGACACACGTGTGTCCTCCCATAGCTGAGCGCAAATGTGCACATAAACCTGTACCGGTGGTGTGAGTACATATATCATGCAACGCAATATATCATGAATCTTTATACGTCACACACAGCTGTATTACATTCTTGACTGTGCAGCGACACACATAGACCACCTCCACAAACACACACCCCTCCCCTCTCTGTAACTGGTTTAACAGATGTGTGTGTGTGTGTGCTTTATAGGCAACAGATGATAACAGGACCCTACACATCCTACACACGATGCAGTGAAGTTTATTAGAACACAAAGTTCTGTTCACAGCTGGGATCATCTGGGCTACCGCGACTGATCCATGCTGTTCTGTGTCTGACATTTTAGGGCATTTAGCGGATGCTTTTGTCCAAAGCGACTTACAGTAATTCATATGTACATTCATACACTGATGGCAGTGGCTGCCATGCAAGGTGTTGACCAGCACATCAGAAGCAGTTTGGGGTTCATTATCTTGCCCAAGGACACTTAGATGTGCGGACCAGGGGAATCGAACCAGTGACCTTCCAATAATAAGACGCTGGCTTTACCCCTGAGCCACAGCCTCCCTGACTTGAACCTTATCATGCGCTCCGAAGGAAACTTTCAATAAAGGTCAAACTCATTAAGGACATGGTGTCCTGTGCCCTTTTCTCTTTGTCTCTCTTCGCCTTTCTCTCACACTTCACATTAATTTTTCACTTTACCAGAATTTTCCACGTGTGTCTTTCCAGCGCACTGATCCTGATGCTGGCTGTTACCATAGCAACGACTTTCCGTGTACTTCCTAACAAGCCCGGTGTTACACCAAGCAGGAGTGCGGCGGGAATGGAAAGAACAACAACAAAAGACCACAATGTGTGTGTGTGTGTGTGTGTGTGTGTGTATGGTGGAGGTCTTGCCACCAACCGAGAGGGAAAATTCAGCCCAGGGGGAGGCTGGAGAGGAGAGAACCAGAGACAATATCTCTCTCAAAATGTGACCACTTCCATAAAACAAGCCAGGAACATGTCTGTCTCTATATCTTTCAGTCCGTCTGCAAGGCACAATATCTGTGTTACGTGTTGACACATAACCTGATTTCCTCCTCATGTGATGTTCAGTTAACATGCATTAAACGGACAGCCAGCCTGTGAGTTGCGCGCGATGTCAGCAACAAGCACACACACAAAAAAGACGCAGGGATGCAAATTCTCCTTGCAATGAAGGGAAAACTGTACGTTTTGCTGAAATATGTAGCCATTTTGTAGCAGATCCTTTTAATGTGTAATTATGTATGTGACCAATATTTCCACTCATGATTAATCTGCTGATTAGTTTCATAATCATTCGTTGGTAAGACATCAGAAAATGTTAAAAAATGCACAATATTTTAGAATCAATTGATGTCATCACTGTTTCTCCCGGCAATGGTCCAAAATCCAAAGATGTTCAATTTATTAAAATTCAAGACAGAGAAAAACAGTTTTCACTACGAAAAACAAAACAGAGAGACCATTTTTTTTTTTTGCAGGTACATTTTTTGTGCTTGTCTGTCATCGAGTTAAAAAAAGCCTCTGGTGAGAAAGTGACACCTGACACTTTATCTTGAGCTTCCCTTGTAATGACACACCCACATGAACCACCTCAGTGCATGTGTGTGTGCTAAGGGGAGAAAACAGGCAGGGTGGCAGAGCCCTGACACCTCAGGTGTGTGTAGAGGTAAGAGGATACTCATACTGTTCTTGTCCTTGAAATGTCCGCCTTTCTCCCGGGGAGCAGGCACAGACAGACCTGAGCATCACTCATTTTTTTTTCTGTTTAATGTGTTTGCTGGCTCCCAATGTGCCTCCACGGAAATGACTGAGTGAGAAAATTGTTTGAGCGATGATAGTTAAGAGAGAGACTGCTGCTGAGCTCATGTTTCAATTTGACGCAATTACTACTTTCTTGTAGGCAACTGGACTTGTTTCAGTTTCTTGAAGACGTTTCACCTCTCATCCAAGAGGCCTCTTCAGTCCTTCTGTTGTTTTCAAGGAGAAAGCGAACTGATCTACGTGCTGTTTTGATTCTTGTTTTTTTCTGCCAGCAACTCGCGTGTTAAAATGTTAAAACCCAGAGAGGTCTGTAATTTTATTCAAGGCGAGTGCATTCTATTCTATCACTAGTATATATCCCCTTTGTCTCCTCTCTCAGATAAAACATCAGAGAGGGAGGAAGGAAGTCGCTGGACGAGACTCAACGTAACAGGCATAAAACTTTAAAGCATTACCTCCTCCGTGAACATTTCTGGGTCACTTAAGATTTTCATCTGCAATGGCTGCGGTAGAAACGATGCAGACAACAACTCCCATGATCCCGCTGCTTCACAACATCGAAATAAGTCTTTTGGTTTTGTCTTGATTTAAAGGCCCTCGGGCGGCAGGAATGACATACTGTGCATTTAAGAATACAATAGGCTGACTACATTGGGTCAGAATTGACCCCTGAGCCTTGAGACACAACTGCAACAACACAGCAGCTTTCAGCCACACACAAGCCCCTTCCCTTGCCAGGCTTAAATAAGGTTGTGTAGTTTACTGTCGGTCACTGTCAACATTAACGTCCTATTAAGGCCTGAAAATTGAATTTCTAACAGCCTAATATGACTCAACTGTAATCCTGTTGTGTCGGAGACCTTGGTGAAGAAATTAGCAAAATAAAGAAAAATGGCTTTTGTCGACGGTGTATAGTTTGTTATGTTGAATTAGGAATGCAATATGAGAATGGACAATGGAGAGCATGAGGGCACAATGTTTCTATAAGAACTGCATATTGCAAGTAGACCCAAGAGGGTAAACAGACACAGACACACACACACACACACACACACACACACACACACACACACACACACACACACACACACACACACGCAGGCAAACAAAAAAGGAACCTGGGGGATGAGTGGTCATAAAACTGAGTGAAAATACAGGCAGTGTCATGTAACCTGGGGAACTCACACAAACACACAAGACCCTGAATGGAGTTATTTACAGCACAAATGTGCAAGTGATTATAGTTGCAGAAAAGGTTAATGTCTACGTGTCTCTAACTGTGACCCCGTACATGCTCAGGAGTGTGTGTGTGGAGCGTCTCTGCTGCGCGTCCTTCAGGGTATTACACTGCAATCTGTAGCTGCAGAGATTCCTGCTGCTTCGACAGCGAGGAGAGGGGAAAGAAAACAAACTGTAAAACTTCCTCAAGTTTTGCTGACACTGTTTGGCATTCGGTTCCACCGCCGTATTTCTAACGTCTTCATATTCCCCGTGTAGCAGCGTTTTGACACTGTGGGCCCTCTGACAAAACTTAGACAACTGACAACTGAATTTCAGCAAATTGGGCTCATTTAAAGTATGCTGAATCAGCTATTAGCAGTACCTGTTTGAAATGTACACATGGATATACAAAACAACTATCACTATAATACTTTAATATGGAAGAAAACTTTAAAATCTGGCAACTCTAAGGCAAGTTCTGGAGTTATAAGAAGCATCTTTTCTATTATTTCGACGTGGATTTATGGACTTTTTAATGGTCAACATCAGTGATAATGAAATTTTTGAGGAAGTGCATGTCATCTTAAATCGAAACATTTTTGTACCATGTCTGTGTCCAGATTCGAGTTACAACTCAGAGGCGTGGCATGCATTGTGACGCAAACTGCAGTAACCACATGCCTCCCTGAGCTCCATGACCTGTGTGTCTCAACTGCTACTGTTGCTCCAACTCCTGAACGTGTTGACAAGCGGACCAAACTACAACTAACTAACTGTCCCTTTCACTTAAGGCAGCATATTTGTTTCAGAATGCTCCCCTGAAGAGGCATGTCTCACAGTTGGAAACCCTTTGCTCTGAAGTCAAATTCAATTTTCAAATCCAATCTGCTCAAAGTGAAATGGAATGGAAGCACTGCAAAATGAAACAGTATGACCCCTGTTGTACTTAATCCTATTGCTCATCAGCCTGGTGGTCGGATGTTTACAGTTTCTTTTTTTTACTATCCTCAGCACAGGGCAAACTATTGGAAACATATAGCTCACATAGATGTGCACATACACACCCGACCTCACTGACATACTGGCACATGCACAGGCAAGCCAAGTCCTATGAAATCCCTTCAACAGCAACCTCCCCTCGCTGTGTGACTCCACACTCCCCACTGAGGGGGGCCCACTTCCTGAAACTCCTTCCAACAAATCTTCAAGGTTGTTATTGGCTGTTCCCATTCCTGGGTTTCCTTAAGTCCAAATGCTGCCTGCTCTCTGTCTCTCCATCTCTCCCCCATTCTTTTTCTCCTGCTTTTTCTAGAGAACAAAAATGTGAGAAGTAATGTGCTGCGCTCAGCAGTCTCGCTCTCCTACTGATCAGAATGAGCGAAACGAAACATCTCACAGCAAACTGAGTTGTCTTTTCCAGCTGTGACAGACAGAGGGACACCAGGACGAAGAACTTGGATGAATTCTTCGTCCTGGCGCAACAATTGGTCACTTGTTGATTGATGGTATCAGTGTGGGTCAGTCTGTTTCCCCCTCTGCTTTTTGTCCTGATACTGTATCGATTGCCAAAGCTCCTTGCCAGCCACATGGACGAACGACTACTACAAAACACACATAATGCTGTATGAGCGTGCAGTGGCAAAACTGAGTCTGCATATCTGCAGTACTGCTTCCTTTGAGATCTAACAGAGAGACAGAGACATCCAACTCTTTGCAGACGATCAAAGTACCAGTCCATTGTTATAGGAGGGTTGCATTGTCCTAGTTCGAACAGGAGGCAATTTATTTATGGTCAAATCAATGTTCCTACAGCAGCTCATACATTGTCCTCCAATTTTCCTGCTTTTGCACTGCTAATGCCTTTTGGCTCATCCTGCTAAACCCTTCTTTCCATTCTTTCATTAGAGTCATTAAAGTCAGAGAGAAACGAGAGACCTCTGAGCATTTGCCTGAGCCTCAGCGGGGCCAATCTGACCCCTCCGAGCACTGGGATTACTCTCCACAGGTCACAAAAGCGAGAGCTGAAACAAAGACACACACACACATTAGGATTTTAACTGATTGGCCCTGTCACTGCCCTTTAGGAACAGTGCCTAAGTGCCGCTCGCATATTGGCAGGACAAAGCTAAGTGAAAACACATGTTGTGTAAATGCAGAAAGCAGAAGTGGAGCGGCCTCGTCTCGCTGCGAGGGACCATGTGAAACCAAAGCTGATCAGATCGCTGCGTTCCAGGAGAGACAGAGCCGGGCGGAAACACATCCTGTTTTCCATGTCGACATGGACTAATCAAACAGTGAATTGGAAAAAAACAAAAAAACAAAAAATGTATCAAGTGACCACTGAGCTCTGGGCAACCAACTGTGACAAAGAGCATGTGTAAACAAACACAGGAAGACGAGATGTGAATGACCTGAAGAAAAAAAAACCCTCTGGAATATTATTTCACAATCAATGCAACATCTGTAATAGAAAAGCATTTATTCATCTAGTTTTTACGATTTCTGCGGACTTCCTGTTCTGCAGAGTCACTGCGTTGTCCATCGCCAGATTCCTAACATCTGACGGCTCAGTCCCTCTGACCTCTCTGGCCCTCTTTGACCCCTAAATCAACATCTGGAATGCGTTCAGCTAGCCATGTTCTTCCCTCGGGACACAGACACACACACACACACACATACACAAATTTAGAGATGGACACACATGCATGAAAGGCTGCAGATCAAGATGGAAACTGGCATGACATCTACTAATCTAATCTGAAACTGGTAAAGCAGCAAGAAAACAAGTCCGGGGTGAAAGCATGGCTCTGAGCTGAGAGGAGTCTGTTCAAAGGGTTGACTCACCGCAATCTGTTGGCTAATACGTTGAGTATTTTTAACTCTTGTGTTTGGGACTTGACAGGTCTCTAAGAATGCTTTGTTTACTGCAAGTGTCTGAGAAAGCTTGTGTTGTTAGGCTAAAGCTGGTTACTTGTTGGCCTACTAAGGAGGAGGCGTGTTAGTGAGGCCTTGTCATCTTGTTCACGCTGAGCTAACTTCGTATTACTAACAGTTCAGTTCAGTTGCAACAAGACGTAACCTCATGTCTTAACAGGATGGTTAGACATTTTGAAAAAAATTAGGCTCACTTGTGCATGAGGAGACTTTATGTTGGGAGGTGGAGGGGATGGTCGCGGTGTGACAGCTGACAAGCCAGAGACCACAGTTCGAGATGGCGTTTCACCATTTGTAAAAGTCAAACTAGTGAATATTTTAACAGGACATCGGGACATTTCCCGGCAGTCTTTGTGGCGACAAAAGCAGGTAAGACAAACCACGATCTTTACCTGACTCTAACCAAGTGGTTTTTGTGTCTTACCCTGGCCAGACTGTGAACACAATGTTGTCAAAAGATCAAATTGAAAATTTAACATAATAGATCAATACTCCTTACAAAAAGCATTACAGAAAACCAATCTAGACGTTAGCCCACACTGTTCAATCCGGTTGTTGTAAGAATATACCTGAGTGCACAGTCCTCACAGTAAGAAGAAAATGATAAAAGATCATGATGGTAACACAGCTGCTGTTGTTTACTCTTGATCACACATGTCCTGTCTGGGTCAGGGGCCAGCTTACCTTCTTCGCAGCCTTAGACGGTGACCTCCTGGTGGGCTTCTGCACCTGGCCGCTCAGTGTGACCGGCTGCTTGGACACCGAGCCGTTCTCCCGCTTCTTGCTGGGGGAGGAGGGGACTGAGGACGGGGAAGGGGAGGGGGAGGCTGGTGGAGAGGAGGAGGAAGGAGGCCTGGCCCCGATGACGGCCATCTCCTCTGTGGCTGTGAGGCGCAGGCTGCGCAGACTTTCGTGCGTCTCTTGGTCCACCACCAGCAACCTGGTCTCATTGTCCAAGGCTTTGATCCGCTGTACCACCTGAAGGACGGGATAGGATGGCATGACACATGGTTGTGATTTAATAGTCTGTTTGATTACATGCGTGTCAATGAGCAAGCGAGACCAGTCCAAACGCAACAGAGACAACATTACTCTGTTAACCAGCTTCCCTAGAATTAGAGTCTGTGCTCGAGCATTTTTAACACATTCATGGTTTTCTTTGACATGTGATGGATGTGCAGTGTCAAACACTGATCGATGTTGTTATTGCATAATAGAAAGTGAAGGATTTGAACTGTGGAAGTTTGTTGCTTCACTTAAAATCTCCCGAAATGACAGAAAACTAGACACCTTTGGTTCTGCTGTCAGACGAAACAGATATTTGATGTGAACTGTGTTGGTACTTGTCACTGTTTTCATTCAAATGGACATAATCAAGAATATAATCACACCTTATAAAATGGTCGTTGGGGTGAGTAAGAGTAAAAGCACAGCTCTCTCTCTCTCTCTCTCTTTCTCTCTCTCTCTCTTTCAACATGATGGGCAGAGTGGAGGTTTTTTCAGATGTGGCCTCTCAGTTCAGATGCTGGTATACATCATTATCTGACAACACAAGGCACGAAGCAGGGATGTGATGCCCTCTGCCCTTTGAGTTAACCAGGATCAAAGACACCACGGCAGAAGAAACTCAATAATCAACAGGTTTGCTCCTCTGTGTCTGTGAGCCTGGGAACCTGATTATCCGAGCCTGCTGTCTCAGAGTGAAACAAAACCACGCACAAACAGAGGTAGAGACAGTTTGTCAGTGGTGTATTTTACACTGGCTGATTTATATTTAGAGAGCTCTTGGCATTTACAGGACAGAACGTGTAAACATTCACCAGGGAGCCTCTGATTGTCACAAGGAGAGAAGTGGATTTCTGGAACAGTCTTCTCAGCCTGCCTGCAGTCCTTTATCAGTGCAAGAGGAGGCTCTGTATGTTTATCTCATGAAATTACTCATGTGACATCAACTATAGCAAAAGAGGGGTTTTTAATCAAAGTGGTTTCATGTGGGCAAACTGTCGGGCCAAAGTTTCCAAGGCATCATGTCAGGAGGAAGGTGGCCACACAGTGTCAGGACGCACCAGCTGGTGTGACCTGTTGATACACCCTCATCCTGCAAGGTACAAGCACACATATGAATGCACATCTACTTGCCTGGTGGTGTGTCTCCTTCTCCACGTTAGCGCCATTCACTGCCACCACACGGTCCCCAGCGCGCAGCCCCGACGCTTCTGCAGGGGAGCCGGGCTCCACTTTGCGGATGAACTGTCCGCTCTTCCCTTTCTCTCCATGCAAGTGAAATCCATACCCGGTCTCCCCTTTTACCATGAGACAAAGCCGTGGTTTCAGCTCGCTGGTCATTTCCCACCGTCGTTTTTTAAAAACCTCGTGCAGTGTTCGGTCCAAGTGTGATTGATCAGAATGCAAAGATGAGAGTTTAGGAGAGCGGGCGCAGGGCTAAACTTCCACAGAACATATCTGCCCGATGCGCACGCTTTCCCCCATATTAGAGAAACACACAGAACACGATGTAAACAGCTCCAAATGCACTTCAGAAAAAGAAATCCCACTGTAGAAAATACATGCAGCGGAGGGCAGCAAAGTAAAAGTTTGAGAAAACGATGATGCGATGAGTCCTCCAGATCGTGTGTCTTGTGTCGCGCACTGCTGGCGACTCCAAAACTGATCCCTGGCAGCACGCACAGACTTCAACAGCGCATCATCGCAGATGCCGCAGGCGTGTTAAAGTCCAAATGATCCACTGAGCTCCCTTCTCCTCGGACCTTAATCCATAACAACCGTGCGGTGAATATGCATGCAGTTATACTGTAGTTTTTCGCAGGGTTAGCGCGTTGTGCGCAATAGCACCACCTCCCTCCGGTCAGGCTACCTGTTTGTTTCTGTGAGCAAACTGAAATATTCAGGGCACTGTCAGAGGATCCACAGTGGTTCAACACTGCCCCTGGGTGGGAGGAAAGGGTTTGTAAAAAATGTCCTATAAACTAAAGAAGACGATACCAAAGCAAATGCGCACCACATATACTGTCATACATAGCCCACTGCATGTGGTCCTTTATATTAATCAATCCTTTATTATTATCTCTCAGCTGCATAGTATTAGTTCATGCGCCAATGGTGACATTAATTTAAACCTCTCTGACCCTTTGAACCCTGAGATGACTGCCTGTTGAACTGCAGACAGGACGGAGGATTTGACCAAATCAAAATTAATTGACACTAATTAAATTTTTAATTAGGGTTAGTAACTCCTTGGCCGGAGACAAGTGCTTATTATGTTAGATGCACTACTCACCATTAACTGGTGATGTTCATTCCTAACAACCTTTAATTGATCATTGATCATTCCTTGATTTCAGGCAGCGTTGCTGTTCACCACTGTGACCACTGGAGGGCAGTGACACTTAGGTTAACTATCACGGCACTTCTATTTTGAAAATATATACATGTCGTACTAGTATATTACTTTTATTCTGAAAAGTTTGACCGGATTTATTATTTAAATAATTATTAAAGATGATAGTGCCTTGATAGCTGACTTAAGTGTATTTTACTCAGTAATTTCATAAAATGAAATATAATAAGATATTATTCAATTGTGGGGCGGCTGTAGCTCAGTGGGTAAAGCTGGTGGACCAGTGATTGGAACGTCGCTGGTTCGAATCCCGGCTCCCCGGGGTGGAACTGAGCTACGTGTGGAAGTATCCTTGAGCAAGAAACTGAACCCCAAAATTGCTCCTGATGTGCAGTCGGCACCCTGTGGGGCAGCCTCTGCCATCAGTAAGGGTCCTGCGATGAGCTGGCAACTCATCCAGGGTGTACCCTGGCCTTTGCCCATCGAGTAACTGGATTTGGCCCCCGCAACCCCTTGAAAAAGGGGCGATAAAGCGGTAACATACCAGTGACACTGATTTAATTGTAACATTTTGTAAAGTAATAAATGAGCGTGGACAATCTGGTTTCTGAAGAACAAAGGTAAAAAAACTCATTGTTAACAAATTGATTTCAGCCATATTTCTTTTATGTACGAGCTATTTCTGTTAATATTGAGTCTTGTTTTCTTTTGTAAATGTTTCACCACTTGGGGGAGTGGTGGAGGTCATATAATCACAGGGTCACTTGACAAAGGTGTTGCAGACTGGGAAGAGGCCGATTAGCGAACGACCCATCACAGAGAAAGCGCTTCTCAATCTGCATCCGTGGGGACTTTTTGATAGGCAAAGGGTCACGACACTTACTACTATATCCAGTTTGTTGTTGAGCATCATAGGTTGAAGAGGATGGCTTGTAAAATGTAAAGCTCGCTCTCCCCTTCATCCTTGATGGGCTGCTATACACGTCAGATCCAGTCAGAGCTAACAGCACTGCACTGCAATGAAACACAAACAGCCAATCTCAGTTTATTACCGCTCTGCTATCCCACAGATCTTCCTGTCCACAGCAATGACTCCATCAGCTCAGAGCATCACTTCCTCCATCAGCTCCTCTGGGGAAACACACACAAGCTAATCAGTGTTTGTCTTCTCTGGAGTACTACCACGCTGGCTATTTTTTCCCCTCATACGCCCACCTGCTGGTAGACGATCTAATCTTGATGACTGTCCCAATTAATGGATCAGTTTCCAGTCAGTCAGGCCAGGAAGGCTCATTCTTCTCATGTGGGGACTTCAGTGAATTCGATTTGAGCAGAGACAACAGTGTTTATGTTGTTGTGGTTCCTGCTGGCTGTTTGTTCTATTTCCAGGTTGGTGTGAGCATGTCCTGAAGAACAATAGCTTTTTCTTGACTTTTGTTGCTGAAAATGTGACAAACCCTGTCGACCATGCTTTGTCTCGGTAAGAATAAACAGCAGTGGAGCGGCAAAGATTAGTCAGTTACAATTAATGATAGCCATCATCAATAAATGCTATTAGGCTATTGTTCATTGTGAAGTTGCAACTCATGTTTATAAACCTTTACAACTGCTTAATAGATGGTCTATAAAGCATTTCATTGTTTAACGGGGAATCTTATCGATGAATATATCTGTGGTTTGCAGGATTTTTATTCAGATTCTTTTATTCTCATTTTATTATAACGACGGGCTGATTTTCGACGTTTGGACTTCTGGTCGGACAAAGGAAAGACTCGCGATAATGTCACTCAGAATCTGGGAAACCGACTACAGATATTTTCTGGCATGTCATACTGACTGATGAATTGTTTGTGAAAAAGTTTGTCAGCTTAATTCATTCCAACTGATAGTTTCGGCCCTAACCAGAGGGCGCACATTATATTAACATTGCGTGGGGGTGCAGTGGATAACCGCAGTCCAACACACAGTTGAATCAGAACCTCAGACACTGAATCTCAAAGTTGAATTTGGAAACTCTGTGAGGTTCAGAGCGAGATGCAGAGAGACACACTGAGATAGATGGGGTTTTTATTCTATGCACTCTTTCTATGTGTTGCACACACCAAACCCACCCCTTCCCATCTCCCAGTTGTCCGGGGGGAAGCTGAGCTTCATTGATTGACAGCTCCTGGAGAGAGAGGGGAGTTTAGTGAAGTGAATGCCTGCAAATATAAAGAGAAACAGATGGGAGGCTGTGGTGATGCTGTGACCTTTTCCTCCTGGAGGTAATGGATGGATTTGTCAGTCATCTGTCAGAATCTTACTCCCACACACATATTGTAATGCTTGTTTAACAGCGCTGGCTGGTATTTGGCTCAGCTGCCCTGTGTTTATATCGAAGAAGACAGTGGCTGCCATCGGGGGAGCGTCCCCGGGGGAAAGTCCAAGTTTAGTCTCCATCACAGCTTCACCTAAATGGCTGCATGAGTCAACAAACACACAGGACACACACAGCATCCAGAGACTATGCATAAGCTCTGGGTTTAATCATCTCATCACTTAGTCACTGCGTCAAACTCTTTCGTACGTGCTGCTCAGACACTCCTTGCCAAATGGTCTTCACCAGGTTTAATTGCTACTGACACACCGATGCCCTCCCTGCTGCGCTTCTCCTCCCACTGTGGTGTATTCAGTTTTACAGAGTTGCCAAAATATCGAATCGGTCCAGCTGAAAAAGAAACCTGCGCAAGGAAAAGGCCACTTTGTCTCCTCGAGCCACATGCTATGATGTAGACTGATGCAAATTGAGAAAATGAGAGCAAAAATCATCATCACTGGAAAACGCTAGCGGTCCAAAATCTACTATATTTCTGCCTCATATCGGACTTGTAGGGCTGCTGGCGATTTTCTTACAAAATGCTGCTTAAAAATCACCCTTCTTTCAAAAGGAGAAATTGAAATAGAGATAGTGTTCAGGTGATGTTGAATGACAAAGTAGGCACGGACATCTTGGTTTTCAGAGTGTTCTGACTAACTGAGTGGCTGCATGCATATTATATCTTGGGTTTGGTGTAGCGGAGTCACTATCTTGTATACATTATTGAAATAGACAGAGGCCGAGGGAGGAGAAGACACTGTGGGGTGGAGAAGGGCACAGCTCTCAGCTTTAATTAGCCACACAGGGCAGCTCACTCCTCCGTCTCTTCCCTCTGGTCCCCTCAGTGCTCCTCACTCTTCACGCACGGACATTTGCCGCTGAAACGCACAAGAGAAAGCGTTTTTGACTTTTATCTGAACTAGAAAACTATACACCGTTTCTGCTTTGGGTTGGGTTGGGCCGTGACTGGCGTTTTGTATTGCTGCAATGCAACACAGATAAAAAAAAAAAGAACTTGTTCACGTCTTAAGGTGTAAGGAGCACTGCTGTGATTCATTAAACTGCTTCTTTACCTTCCCTGTATTCTATTCAGCGTGCAATATCCATTTTCATGTCAGCGATGTCTCGGTCGAACTCATTAAAATGATAGAAATGGTATTGTTGATAGGCTTGCTTTTAATGAAGCACACGCTCCCTGATTCCTGTGGGTACTTTTAATGGATGGCTGAGAATCAAAAATTAAGTTTCAACCGCAAAGACCTTCAGTTGTTAATGTTTATAAATATTGTAAAGATGTTATAAAGGTTGGAAAGAAGGCATTATTTTCAGTTGATGAATAATAGATTCCTAGAAGAACTGGCAGCCATGTGCCCCCGCAGTCCTTCACAATAATTAGCCTCACCTTAGCTTTTGTGTATAGCACTAATTATAAACATTTTTCTGAATGTCAGATTGTGTGAGGAGGAGCGGTGAACGTCAACTGAGGGGAGAAAACTGTCTAAAGTGTGGATCACAAACATAAGCAATGTTTTACTAAACACTTGTCAGTGTTTAATGAAAATGATGTGCTCCCCCTTATATATATGAACTTCAGTTGCTCATTTTTGTTGAGGGATTTACAAGAAATAATAGTTTTTTTTTTTCTTGCCTCACATACGGACAGCACACTCTTTTGAATATGGAACTAAAACATTTACAGTTCACTTCCTGCCTTTCAGAAGTCAGTGACTCGCAGCATCTCTTTCACCTCCACCAACATGAATGCTTGGATTCCTTTCTTCGTGGTCACTACAGAGACTGACATGTAGTTTATTTATAGAGATGCTCACCCTCCACCTCCTCTCGGTGTGTCAACAAACACATCTTGTGTGTCCATAGAGCCAGGTTCAGCCAGCTTCCTGTTGTCTGATTTTTTTTTTTCTTCCCAGCAGCTTGAGAGCACTTCTGATGACAAACACTCGTTCCACGCTCAACGCAATCTTCCACTTAAAAAGAATGAGATTGATTTCCTGGTTGTGATACCGAGCAATGAGCACAAACACGACCACTTAATACAAAAATAATCAAATCAGCATTCATGAATACGATTGACTTAAAATGAAGCAACTTCATGAGGTATTGAGAATAAGTGGTATCCTCATGATACCCTTTTCTATTCAGTCTCAATTAAAGATAATTTCATGCTAGTCTCACAGTGAAGAGGGATTAAAAAAGATATGATAAAAGGCCCTCATCTTGGACGTAAACAGAACACCTCATTTGTATTATTGATGTCTCAGTTGCATTGACTACCAGAACCTAAACTATGATCTTTTTCATGAGAATAAACCTCATCAGCACTGCATCATCATGAATCATATATCACATTTAACAAATTATATTTTAATCTTTTGGTGTTTAACGATCTTTATGACAGGAAATGGTACAATAAGTGTGCGGGCCGATTTTCAACAAGGCAAGTAAATAGGCAAAACTGCTGATAGGGATAACCATAATGGAAACCAGATGTGATTTGCGAAGTAATTAATTTGATTTGCTCCACAAAGTCAATTACGGGTACATTTAAGGGGTAAAATGAACTGCATCACAAAAAATGGGGAAGGTTTAGGAGAGAGTTCACAGAAGAAGCAGTGGCAAATTTGTCCGTGAAGATAATGACTTGCTGATTGTATGTCTGGAAAACAGCAAAGACAGATAAAATAAACAAAAGAGGTGGGACTGGACAACTCTGCGGTATGTCAGGCTGTCATTGACCTGCATACAGGCTGTGATATTGTCACTGCTTTTGCAAAAACAATGGGGTACATCTAGAAGCTTCAGATGTTCTTGGTCAACATTGGGACTGAGGTGATGAAACGAAATGGAGATCTGTATTCGTCCTCAGTCATTACCTGCAAAATAAATAAACTAAGTGCATGTTCTTCCGTGCCAAAATGAGATTTATCAGCAGGTGTGGAAGAGGCCTGCCTGAGAGGCCTGTTCTGACGGACGGTCCTAAAGTTCATCGAAGCAGCAGTTAGCTGCTCTTTAACAGAGGTAGTTAACCAGATGCAGATTTGCCAACTCAGCCAGTCAGGCTTCAGCCTCAAAGTCTTTCACTAGGAAAACTGAAATGTACTATTGATCAAATTTCCCAAAAAGCATAAATCTGACCTTTGTGTCACTTGTTGAAGTTGTTTTCAAGTGTGGCCTGGGCTCATTGTTGAACTGTGCGGTAGGTGTGGAAAAGCGCCTAGCACAACATCTATTCTCTCCAAATGTGAGGTACCAGGGGGTCGTTTCTGTCCTTCTGCAGTCAGTTACGAGTCCTTTAGGGCTTCGTACATCATGAGGCAAAGAGGAGGCTTGGACGTACTTGGACACGAAGGTCAAATCTATGCTTTATCTGAAGTGTTTTCAAATAATATTTTGTGGTTTTACAAAAGAAAAGACTTACAGTGAAACTCTCGCCAAAAAGCAACCTAGGCATTATTTGTGAATGTATATGCGTCAAACCTTCGTGTAAAAGCATAATTACGACGAAAGAGGCCCTTTTAAGATTTACCGTAGTTTCATTTTCAGGGCAAGCTAATTTTCAATGGAGTGCATTGAAATTTGATGCTAGTGGTACGCTAGCATCAAATTGCTATTTTCAAAACACTAAGAAGGCTCGACACAACATGAAACTTTGCTCGCTTATCACCAGGGTCTCTACACATCAACACGAGCATTGAGAACATTGTTTATGTACACAGAGTTTACTAAAAAGAACTCACGTTAGGGGCTGGATCTCCGGTGTGCCGCTGTCATGGCAGACAAAAAGTGTCGATCCCCGAGTGTGACCTAACAGGAAGGATAGTAATGGTGGACCTCCTACCTGTTGGGTCGCACTCGGGGATCGACACTTTTTGTCTGCCATGACGGCGGCGCGCTGGAGGTGCTGCTGCTCACGTGAGTCGTCCAAAAACTCTCTTTTTAGAAACCTCTGTGTACACAAACAATGTTCTCAATGCTCTTGTTCATGTGTAGAGACCCTGTTGATACTACGAGCAAAGTTTCATGTTGTGTTGAGCCTTCTTAGTGGGAGAAATATTGATTTTGATGCTAGCTTATGAGTGCCCCTGCACTCCATTGAAAATTAGCTTGCCCGAAAACGAAACTACGGTAAATCTTAAAAGTGCCTCTTTCGTCGTAATTATGCTTTTACACGAAGGTTTGACACATATATATTCACAAATAAATCCTCGGTTGCTTTTTGGCGAGAGTTTCACTTTAAAACTGGTTGGTGAATGTACGTCTAGTTAATTGCCCAATCAGCCTTCCATGAGTGGGCAATTTGTTAATGTATTTACAGATAGATGGAAATGCTGGCTGCGGCATACAGGCCAAAATGCTTCTCTGTTTAATGCTGTTTTTGTTGATTTTAAAAATATCCGGCACGTTATGAATAATTATCATATATTACATTATTGTGTAAGTTGGGTCTAAAGCTGTCTTCCAGTGAAAAGCTGACCAGTGAATTCTCGTGCGCCTATATATTTCATTTAGAGGCCATGCAAACCTCAGTGTAAATAAATCATAGGTTTGGGAAAGATCACTGGGGATGCAGTCTTGCCTGCAGCACCAAATGTACCAGAACTACAACCAATGAGAACCAGCCCACTCTTCCAACTTTCATGAGTTGTGGTTGGACAACTAATAAGGATGATATTGTCAAGTTTCCCAGGTCATTGTTTAACTCTTTGCATTGTTCAAATGTCATAATATCAAAAACTAAATGGAGGCAAAAGAGTAACTGAATACAGCAGGGGATTGACCTGCAGTCTCCTTTTGAGCCAAGCTGCTAATTTGGCTACAAATAACTGGAGCTTTTTCATTTAGTCTTTTGGGATAATGTGAGATGAAATATGCCTTCTGTGTTGTAAACTGCAGAGCTTTAGACCTTCCAAAACCAAAGTCAAAAAACTGCCTAGAGCATGAGCAGCTATGTACAGTACAAGGGACTGAGTACAGATTTGTGCTGCTGTAGAATTATTTATTCTATCACAAATTAATGGCAGGGAAAAATCACTGCCATTTCTGCCACGATATAAAAGCACATCTGAGAGTTGCTGATTTACAAGATCAATTTCTTACTAAGTCACAATGTGGGTCAATGAGGAAAATGTAGAACAAGTGGGTGTATGTGTGTTCGTGCAACACATTTTTAATTTCATATGCATATTTCTGTTTATATTTCAAATTTGATTCTTTCACCGAACGATCAGAGGATGAAAAACACACTGTTCTAGAAAAAATGTGTTGTTTTCTGTGTTTGATAATACTACTGGATCTTTTGCTTGACATTGACATTAATGGAACAAAAGCAGCATGACTGTAAACACCAAGGTAACCTGAAGCGGCAGAAGGCACGAAGTGTGTTTCTACCCCCACGCCCAGTCACAAGAACAGGTTTTCAGTAAACAGACGTGCAATAAGGGCCAATAAATATGGAAGAAAAACGAGGGAAGACATAAAGCAGTGGACATAGCAGTAAAGGACAAACATTCTCAGGGAAAGGAGATCGAGTACACTACTGAATACACATCTGGTCCAGAGGCAGCAGTGAATCCTGTCAGGGATGTGCTGTACCGGTGTGCTGCACAATTCCATGTAAAGATATTCTTTATTTAACCAGGTAAAAGCCTTTTTGAGACTAAAATCTACTTGTCAAGAGGGCAGCTTTGACATTGTTACAACAGTAAACACAGCACAACATAAACATTCAACTGACACACATTGCAAATGTGCACTTGGCCCGAGGCATACGGGACATTTACTACTGCTGCGAACAGAGCTGGTAACACGCGCCTTTCTGCCAACTTGTCCTTCTAGTAAAGCTGTAAAAAATGTTAGTTTGTTGTTATTTCACCGTTAATAACACACTGTTAGCAAACAAAGGCATGCTTCATACACCATATTAAGCCATCACAAAGTGTATCAAACATCAGTAGAATATACAATTGCAATAAAAAAAAACAAAAAAACTTTAAGCAATTGCGTGATAAATGGTTTATGAAGTTTTTCAATTAAAGTTTAATTGACTTAAAATTTGTCATTTATTAATGGTGGTTATTATGCAAGAAAGTTTTATTAACCACTTTTTCTCTTTGTTTAATGTGCATTGTTTTCAGCTGGATAATCATCTTATGTACTGCTGATACACAAAGTTAAATGAAATGCAAATCAGCTCATTTGTAATATGTATTAATTTAAAGCGGTTACAGTCGGATTTAAGAATTATGTTGGTTTTTCGCTTCCGTCACAGTTTTTGTATTTTACACGTAAAGTGAAACAGTTACTGGTTGCTGCAATCCTTCCTCCTCTCACCGCTTGCTGGAGCCTTTCCATTTTGGCACGAAAAAAATGTAAAGAATAAAATGACCAATAATTCTTTCAAAATGCACATGATATTGTACCAAGATAGACTATTAAAGAAACAAACAAGTAAAAACACTTGACACGTTGGGTTTTGCTATGGTTGCATTTATTAAACTGACAGTGAAAGGGTTTCTAGATCATAGATCTGGAAAAAAACAAAAACAAATAAAACCCCACCACCATTAACAACAATAGAAAGTCAGCTCACAGGGAAACTCTGAACTGCCTCGCTTCATTTTGCTGACAACTTTTCAGATTTCTATGTAAATTATCGTTTCTGTGGCAAGCCATTTTAAGTCATATCACATAATACATCCAAATCTGTTTCAGTGATCTGAATTATTATCTAAGGAAAACACAACACTTTTACTTCTTCTTGTTCCCTCTTTTTTTTTTTTGGCAATAAAACTGCTTTGACTTTACAAAAATCATAGAAATGAAGCCACATCATTTTACATGGAGACACATTCAAGCGTGAAGCTGCCATTGTTCTATTTTGAAATGAAATAATGATAAAGTGCTTCAGTCTGAAACATCAACCTGCCATAACGTTGATAAATCACAGCTACTATAAGCATCAACTGTCTCTTAGTGGATATAGATGTGCACACAACAGCTTTGTTTCGTGCAGACACATATCAGCATGCAAAGCAGACTTGATCGTTTATTATTCTTCATGATTGATTCTTAAAAAGAACACCCAAGTTACTGTTTTTTTTTTGTGTGGGGCTGTCTCAAGACCCCATATTTAAAATGACCTACTATTCTGAAATTCACAGTGTCTCTAACATAAATATTTCCTCTCAGGTCCGTCTTAATGGACAGTATTTTAAAGAAGCTCAAACTGATGATACCATTGTTAACAGCTAAAAGTTACAGCTTCGGAGATGCCACAGTGTTGTCCAGCAACTTCCGAGTGATGTCAGCATCAAATGTCAAAACTCACAGTCCAGCAGCCAAACGGTGAGTCAGGATTTTATAATAAGGTATGTGGCTCCTTTGCTTTGCCATCCGGCGTCCACTCCAGCACGCGTGAGGAGAAGAGGTGAATCCACCTGGCTGTGCTGTTTGATTTTCACAGCTTATCACAGCAACAAATAAAACAAGAAAACGCCTGTTTCCAGTATGAGCCCGTTTCAAAATAAAAGTCTGAATAAAGTTATTTGAGAATTTACAGTTTTAACATCTCATGACGACTGTATACTGTATTGTACTGAGATCGTACATCGTTACATAAAATAATGCTTGGAACAATGCTGCCCACCTAGCTACAGTACAAAGACGTAAATAGCAAACAACAAACGCAGGGCTCTGTGATGTCTGCGTAGTCTCCTCACACTAATTTGGTCCACTGGTCTTCTCCTTAAATGTCCCAGTCACAGAAGAATCAGCAACAATACAAAAAAAAAAGAAAAAAAAGTAAATACATATCAATACAAGGTCCGACAGTAAAGGTCCCATGTGGTAGCACACTAGCAAGGGTCAGCTTGAAAACTCATATTGATTGCTGTCCATTCACCACTGTGGTTGAAGTGAAAGGCTGGCTGTCAAGATTCCCAATAGCCTCCACCTGGACAGGCTGCTGAAACAACACAACATGCACAGAGATCAGGGATACAGTAAGGACAGAATGAGAAACAACATCACTGATGACAGACCACTTGGTGGTGGGCTTCATATCTGGAGGTCACATTTTGAAGCGGGATAAAGGAGGACATTTGGGAGATGCTGCTGATGGCACTCATTCACATGTACAGGGTAGATTTGGTTTGGTTCTGGTCCTAAAGTATAATATTATCCTATAGGGGCGTTCAGACCAAACGCGATAGACGCGAATACAATCGCTTCAGACGCTTAATTCGCGCCGCGCCAGACGCTCCATTCGCGCCGCGTGATCATTTTGGACTATTCGCGTCATTCGCTTCATTCGCGTCATTCGCGCTTGCCCGCTTGCCCGCTCATTTTTGAACCGGTATTTCTCAACCCGCTGTCTTTCCACGTCTATCATGGCTGATATCACCACCGTTGCTGTACTGTACCTGCTGTACAAGTCCCAGAAACGCCGGAAAACCACCCGCCGTCGTGTCTGGGTTCATGAAGTCCTCCGAAGACACACAGAGCTGGGGGAATTTCACTGTCTCCTCCAGGAGCGACGTCTGGATGAAGACCGGTTCCAGCGGTAGCTCAGGCTGACTGGAGCCCAGTTCGAGGACCTGTTAGCTCGGGTCGGTGCCAGGATCTCCCGCCTGGACACCAACTACAGGCGCTGTATCTCAGCTGTGGAGCGCCTGTCCATCTGTCTGAGGTGAGCTACAACTAGCTTCTCCTCCACCGTTGCCCTGAGCAACCGTAAACAACCGTACGTGATGGAAGTGACGTCGTCGGCTTGAACTCGTCGCTGATTGGATGTCGCGGCGCGATGCCGCTTGAAAAGTTGGATATTTTCAACTTTATTCGCGCCGCGCCAGACGCTTCATTCGCGCCGCGCCAGACGCTCCAGACGCTTCAGACGCTCCAGACGCTTCATTCGCGCCGCGCCAGACGCTCCATTCGCGCCGCCGTCGCCTGAATCGCGTGTAATCGCGCCATTTACATTGATTTTCAATGTAGAGTAGCCGCTCCATTCGCGTCTATCGCGTTCGGTCTGAACGCCCCTTATGTCTCACTTTCCGTCCTTGTGTTTAAGATTCAAAATTAAAGTATTGCCCTCTGGCTTCGGGATTGGGTCCAGGAGTCAGGTCTAAATCTGTTTGTTTGTTTCATAAATATTAACTATTCCATGAATCAGATGCTGAAAATTGAAATTGGCTGACGATAACTACAGTTAAATGTTGTAATTAAGAAGAACGTATGTCAGGAATTACATGGATCACATGAATACTGTTTGTACAATACCTCAATGATCTGAATTTGCCCATTCTGTGCATGACTTCTGGGTGCGAAGACAGCATTGCGGTCGTCCACGGTGGCCTTCTTTCTACCTCCAAGCTGGTCTGTAGCGCCGACACAATTCGGTTTGTGGATGCAGAGCACCTTCTGGAAGCTCTGCTTGAAGTTGTCTGAGAGGAAGCCATAGAGGATCGGGTTGGCACAGGAGTTGACGTAGGTGAGGATGACCAGGGAGAAGTAGATGGTGGTGTTGGCCTCAGGTATGGTGTGAAACAGGTTGACAATGTTAGAAGTGAAGAAAGGCAGCCAACAAATGACGAACACCAACACGATGATCACCACCATGCGCGTCACCTTGCGCTCCGACTTACGGCGCTTGGTCCGGCCTGCACGCATGCTTGCTGACCTCACCTGAAAGTGAGATGGTATATTGACAAAGTTTTATGAGAAAATTTGAGTTGAGTTTTTGGAAAATTTGAAATATTGACTTAGACACCACTAGAAATCAGAGGCCTCTCAGAGTTTCCTCTGTCGCATTACCTTGATGACAATGAGCAGGTAGCAGACGCAGATGACCAGCAGAGGACCGAAGAAGCTCAGAATGGAAGTGTACAGGATGAAGACAATGGACCACAATTCATGCGGGTCAGGCCAGGTTATGTTGCAGGTGTTGAACTCCTCCTGCACACCTGAATAGATCGTGACTGGCAGCACAGCCAGAAAGGACACAACCCACACCATGGCATTGGAAATCTTGACCACGTGCGGCTTCCTCCATCTGGCACTGCGAAAAGGATGAACCACAGCCAGGTAGCGATCGATGCTCATCACCGTCAGGCAAAAGGTGGAGGCGAACTGGCTCACGCTATCAATGGTCATGCACACTTTACAGAGGAAATCACCAAATGGCCAGTAGGAAAGCACACTGTTAGTGCCAAGGAAGGGACTTCCCAGGATATAGAGTTCATCCGCCAGGGCTAGATTGAGGATGTACATGTTGGTTACTGTCTTCATCTTGGCATACCGAACCACCACATAGATGGACAACGTGTTACCCAGAAGACCCACGATGAAGACGATGGTGTAGATGACTGCAGTGATCACGTCGAAGGGCATCGGCGCGGGCACTTCTGAGATATTGTTGAAGGTTCTGTAAATGGAGGGGGGAGACATGCTGATGTTCTCCGATATCGACATCCAGTTGTCATCCATGTTGAAGGAGCTGCTGTCTGTGTGGATAACAAATGGAAATACCTCAATAGAGAAAAGACAGAAACAAATTTAGGATTATTATATGGGATACTCAACAACATCAAATGCTAAAAAATATAGGACCAAAGGGCTCTTTGTTTACTATCATCAATGACAAAGAAAAGCAGCTAAGCATTTTTGAAGGAAAACCACCAGCAAAACAAGCAACCACCACATACTGGAGCTAATCTTGTCAGTGGACTGAAAGAGAAAATTGGAAACTTCTACACAAATAAAATCATCTTTCCTCTGTTTTGTAGGAAAAGGTTTTTTTTTTTCCATAGCAGCTTTTATGTCAGTCTTGGACAATGGGAACGCATCCTCTCCAAGTCTCAATCCTCTGGACTCTGTCTTTCACTCTGCCCTGACAGTTATGGTACACATCATTCTATTTGATAAGATTGGGCAGGTTTTCCCCTCAAAGAAAGATGTGATATTCACTGGTATCTTTTTGAAGCCCCCGACTGAAAAGCTACCGCATTATCTGTCAAGAGTGCTTCGCCTCTCAGAGGGTTTGTGTCAGACCCGCTCTAAACAAACTTGGAAAGACTGCTTTTAATTTTACAGCATCTTTCTCCTGGAACCAAATCAATATTCTTATACATTTTGGCTATTTCAAGAACTGTGGTTTTATACACTTGAATCTCTACAAGTAATTGTTTTAAGTGACTGTATTTATTAATGGTCAATTATGTTAGTGATCACTATTTTACAGTTTTTTTTAATTTTACTTTTTTCAATCATTTTATTTAATCTATTAACGTGTGTGGCAGAACTACAAAGTTTAAGGCTTTTATGTAACTGACTGTTATTTTAAGTAATTGTTTTTTTTTTTAAATCAAATAATCGTAAACCAATAGTTTGTTAATGAAAGCCTTTTGCTTTCTTCAGTATCTCTCCTTGTTATTGTTTTTCCTTTGCTTTTCTTTGTTTTGTTGGACTCGATGTCATTGTCACCCTCAATGATCTCTTACGTTTAAATGAAAGTTGTTTTTTTTTTCTTTTTTTCCTTTACAATTATTTGATCATAGGAAAAGCAGGTGATTGATTTTCTTACATTCAACCAATCGATTAATTGACTAATCATTGCAGCACTGGGGGAGAAAAAAAAATCATGTTTTGTCTACCTTTTGCACTACGCACTCTAACAAAAACACACCACTCTCTGGGCAAGATGCCCACATTTAACAGGAGAGGAGAGAAACATTACGCTGAATTGTCTGGGCATGTGGCCAACAAGTAATTTCTGGGAATTTGCACTTTAGAAGAACACGACCTTAGTTAAGCAGGTTTCAAGACTGTCACTGCTTTTGGATTAGATGTCCTTAATGGGATGACAGAGGCTGAAAAGAAAGAGAAGAAGAAGCTGCAGCCAAGTGGGCAAGTAGCCCACACCATTAGGAGCTGGAGGGCTGATGTTAACATTAAAATTCGTGAAGTGGGTTTGTGGGCAGAACACACAGAGCAAAAATGATTGATTTTGTATAGCAGAAATCCTTCCCTGATTCTGAGGCTTAACAATATTCTGTCGCACACAACACACAACATATGATGACACGCACTGAATGAGCTGAAAAACAGTTTACAAATAGGTTCATTAAAGTTCAACAGGAGGTGAAGTAAAGGGTTTAATACGGCTGCAGCTGTGACTTGACTCCAGTCGACTCTTCGTTTCCTCTGGATCCTAAATGTTTCTTTTTCTACGTTGCCTTGTGGAACAGGCAGCGTTCACGACATCTTCGGAGAAGGTTGGTGTTCATTGAATGTATTATTTAATGTAGGCTGTAAAACAATGGATTGACAGACGAGTTGTGATTTTCATTCTGCACCTCAATCTATAACAACAATAACATGACATCTGTTATCTAATGAGTGCACCGAACTGATCCTGTATGTCTTCATGGGATGTAACGGATGTATTACACGATGCACTCACATGTAGCCTTGACAATGAGAAGTCCGTTGGCCACCTGCAAGCCCTCACCTGGTGGGTGCCTTGTGGGTGACCTAATATAATAATCATGATAACTGTCAGCTGTCCGACGTTGCAACCCGAGGCTGTGAATACGTGTTGCACAAATAAACGGTGTGACGTGCGGACTCAGTGAACCGCGCTCCAAAACACCGGAGTGACGCGCAGCCCGCAGCGCGATGTTGAGAACACAAACAGTCGCAGCCTCTGTCCCCCCCCAAGGCTGCACCAGGCTTGACATTTTTGTCCATCAAACTAAAGCAGATATAGCCCACAGTCACGAGAGTCATCCGAAATGTTCATTGTCCCCCAGATCTTGAGATTAACTTGAATAAATTGAGGCTCGAAACAATTTTCCAAACTCACAAGGCGTGACTCAAATAACGCCTCAGACCCCTGGAAAATAAATTACTCATATACGAAATGCTAAACATGTGAATGTCTTCTCAGTAACAGCAAGAATTCAACATTTCATTAACTGCCTAAACACATTGTAACACTCGTAAATGCCTTCACATTAGTAGTTTGGATCCAGCTTACCTGTGCGCTCCTGTGCGCTTTATGCTCTCCACTATCAGGGTGCGTGATGCGCGTCTCCCGCCGTATTCGCGCGGTTTTCACTTTCTCTGAGGTCAAAATCAACTCTCTCGTCCTCGGTCGCTGGAATGAAACACCTCCTCACACTCGACTCGTCATCTTGAGGCATTGTCTTGATGTCAGCCCTCTCGGATTCTCATAGTCAGAGGCGCAAAAAACAACATGTTTGATTTTCCTGCGCTGAGAACTGAGGGACGCGTTCCTGACCTAACGAGGATTCACTCACAGGGTGACTGCCAGTATTTATGTGGAGGACGTCACCCCGCCTTTGCATGTGAAAGTCCCACCCATGTGTGGTTGTCATCACCTCACAGTCAAGACCAGTTGCTGGTGTAAAAGCTCTCCTTGCACCCTATCTGTGTCTCCTCTTTCCCCTGTGCATGCATATGCTTTTATAGCTTCAGTCAATCATAAAGTGACTAACTTGTGAGACAGAAAGAGACACAGGGACCCTGGGGAGTAAATCACCTTGATGGTGGCCAGGGGCACCTGAGATGGAGGGGAGAGGAATCATGCTGGAATGGAAAAAGCTTGGAGGGAGGGTGAGATCTCACATTAGGGAAGAGATTTGATGGTAATTGTCTGGGAAAGCTGTCTACTTCCCAGCCATTAACTTCATGTGGTTGTCATTCGGGTCAGCGCGTTAACATTAGGCTGCCACACAAACAAAAGCATGCCTCACTCCTGGCTGATTTTTTTGGCCAGTCTATAGGGAACACCTACAGGACCGCAGATGTGTTGCACCCAACATGTGAGTGTGTGTGTCTGCGTGTGCATGTTTACACTATGCGCTCCACTCCTGCATTTTCCACCAGTCTAAAACATCAAAGCAGGTGAAGGAAGGACAGAGGGAAGCTGATGACGTCTCAGAGGGCCCAGTTCGACCGGTCCTCAGCGGACCAGTCAGGAAGACTAATGCAACTTATAAGTGTATATATAAGTAAACACAGTCGCACAGCTGTGTGTAACAGCTTGCCCTGGAGGGACAGTGGTGTGTAGAGGCACTCAGGATTCTGGGATAATGACACGGCTCATTTATCCTGTGTTTCCTCCTGTGCGGGCCATTCTAAGCTCTCATTTTCAAGGTTACAACGGCTATGTCAACAAAAAACTCTTCTAATCAATTCAGTGGAATATTCCTTTTAGTACACATAGCTATGCAGTCTCAGACGGACCTGCAATAAGTCTTGTTTTCAGTCTAGGCTAATTGATGAAATTGGGGTGGACGGAATATTGGAGACACTAATTTCAGTATCATGTTACTCAGTAATAAACAATATCAGACTTCCTGACAAGCTGACAGAGATATTTGATCATCCCTGGACCTGCCTCAGTGTAGTGAAGATGTCAACATTTTCATCAGGTTCCCTTTTTAAAAAGTCGTAGAGCAGCTAATTTACAATTTGACTTATTTGATTCTTATTTCATATTCTGTTAATGTGCTTCCATTGTTATTACATTTGCTGCAGCGATTGAATTTCCTCGCACAGATAAGTTTTATCAAAACTCATCTAAAAAAAATAATAAACTGCTCCTCTCTGTTTCACCACAGGCTGGGTAATGTGAAACATTATATAGGCTACTGGACTATAATAACTTCATCAGCTGAATGAAAAAAATATTGTCAGATTTGCTCATTTCTAATGGTGTAGATGGCCCAAACCCCACCCCAACTTAATACTGACTCCAAACCCTATCGTAAAAACCTGTAATCTCTCCATTTGAACATTTTATTACACAAAATGCTGAATGATGGTGACACTACTCCACAGAGTGTTTAGGCTACAACATAGTACAGAACACAGTGTTTATAATATAGTTATATAATAATATAGTGTGTAATCGATTCAATGCGAAACAGAGAGGAAAAGGTGTAACAATGAATCCGTCTGCTACTTCAGCACCACAGACAGCACCATGGATTCATCATTACACAGCTCAGTTAAGATGTATCTGAATCTCTGGACGTCACTGCTCTTACAGACTTTATGTGGGAACTAATAGGGAGTCTGCTAGTGCTGGAAGCTGTCCAAACCCACAATTAATTCAGTCTACATGGGGCCTGACACAAACCTTTTACAGACTCCACAAAAATGTCTCTGATTGAGGCTACATGTTCTCACAGCAGGCAAATCTGATTGGTTTCTCAAGTTGCATCTGAAAGATGGAGTGTCAGCACAATTCATTGCTGGTGATCAGATCCGATTTTCATGTCCAGACATCACCAACATATTAGCACTGGTAGCTACGGTAACGATGTAGTCAGTAACTTCATACGCTGTTGACGTGGCTTTCCAACACAGAAGCATGATCAATGACCTCAATCTCCAAACAATCGATCTGTCAAGTCGCGGGGCAGACTGTGCAATTCAGCAGACTGCTGTCTCTGTTGTCTTCTTCTGCACAGCTGCATGGATGCACTTCTTGTCTTCCCTCTGGATGTGACGTCACCGATGTGTGACGCATTGCAAGTGACACAAAAGACGCTTTAAATTCAATGCGAGCGACTGCAGAAATGTGTTTTGAATGGCATTTGAAACCACCTTTAAATGTGACTTGGATCCGACTTACAAAAATCTAATTTCAAAAAACGATTTGTGCTGGCAGTATGAACACAGCCTTAATTCCCTTCATGGGAGAGGGGGGTGGCAGCTTAACTGAATTAAGTTTACACACACTGTACATTTAGGACATTTTACCAACAAGAGGGCACCAGATCATTTCCAGTCAAATCTAATCTAATTGTACATATAGTTTAGGGCCACACACTTTTTGGGGATTTGTGTTTGTTTTTTAAAGATCTGGTTCAGGTGTAAGCCAGGAAAAGTCTACAGTATGTACCCTAGAATCATGTGATTCTATTAATGGAGTAATTCTGATAGACTGAGCCATAGCTCACTTCCCTATAAACAACCGTGCTCTATACTACTACTCAAACTGAGAGTCTAAGAAAAGTAATACACATATTGTTGCTGTACATGAAGAACACTGTAGTGGATGCCTGGTACTCTGTATTTTAAAATCAGATAAATTGGTTCATGCTTAGAGAGTTTTGAAAAGAAATGTTCTACTTTTCATTTACTTGTCGATGTCAGATAATCAGACAACTGTTGGAGGTTTTCTCCTCGTTCTTGGTCTTTCCCTTGCTCAGATGAGTCACCTTGACTTCAACCACTTTGCAAACACCTCCTGCTTTTCTATGTCAAGCCTTCCCCTGTGGACATGTGCACTAAGATCATATCACAGTGATGTCAGTCACGGACTTTTTCTGGCTGACGACAAAAAGACAGCAGGGATAGATTGGAGATCTCTTTCAAGGTAACTGAATTGTGAGTGGTGTGTGGTGTTTGTGGCCAATGGGAGCTCTCACCCAAGATGAATCAATACTCCTCCTCTGATCACCAGACAAGAAAGGTGTGTGTGTTGATTTGGAATAGAAAAGAAGAAATAAATAAGATTGTAATTTCAGTTATTTATAATGTTGGTACTAGGTTGTCTGTTGCTGTGGGAAAAGGTTGTCTTGATGGAGCCAACTGCCAAGGCTACCCTTTGACTTAATGATGATTACTTTTCGCATCAGTTATCAGTTTAAAGGTGTTGATTAAATGACTTCACATGGAGCCAACGGGTCAGAACCAGAAGAGTTTGAGCAGCCACTTCTTAACATGTTTGCGTGTGAAACAGACGAGTGAGAGTTGAAACCATTTTATAATATAAACTGCAGATTCAAGCTGTTCTGTGGAGGTTGGAAATCTATAACACTAATAAAGACGCATTTGCAGATATCAGCAGGTTTAGTGGAATTTAAAAGGACGCCATCACTGCTTTTGAAGTTAGTATCCGAACAGAGGGGCACAAAGGGTTGGAGAGTTGATTTAATTTAAAACTCTATACCTATATATGGCACATGACTTCATGGCTCAGGGTTCATTGTATTTTGAAGGCTATAATATACAGTGTAATACACACTGTCCATCATACTGCAGTCTGTTCCTACTGGGTACCAGATTTTGGTCATTGATATGAGGTGGAGAGATGAATGAGTCATAACTCAATAAGGATACTCCTTTTGTGGCTGTCATTTGGCTGCATATTGCATTGACTGAGCCCTGAACCCTAAAAGACATCGAAAATAATTTCATGTAGATAAATAACTCTGTTCACTCTATATTGGCTGTATTGAATCCGTGTACCCTTCGTTCTTTGGTTTTTCCGTTTCAGAACCAAATTAAAATAACAGAAAAACAACTTTGTTTTTCTGTTATTTTGTTTTAAAACCAGAACGGAAAAACGGAAAAACAGAATAACACAAAATCACACATTTTGTAGCTGTTATTCTGTTTTAAAACAAAAACAGAATAACGTGAAAATTAAGTTTTTTGACTTTTACTGTTTTGTTATAGTGATATTTGGAAAATTCGGATTTAGGAGCGGCAGCGCAGCAATTGTAATTCATGTAATTCACACAGAAAGCTGCGCTGCCGCTCCTAAAGAGACGTGACGGTAGACGTCATGATGATGAGATCGGGGTGTTTCGGGGTTATTTATCAAAATATACACCTGCACCCGGCGTTTAAAGGGACCCTGCGGTTTATTGAAACCCGGCTATTATTTGGTAATAAATGGTATTTACACCCCGCTCTGTACGCCGGAGCGGCGGCGGCGGCCATGCGCATCCGCGATTCATTTGCACTGACTGCAGGCTGCGCGAGGCTACTGAGAGACTGACCGCCTGTGAGTGCTTTTGGACGGGGGAGGGACTCACGGCAGCACCCGCTGCTCGTTGAGCACAGTAACTGCAGAGTGATACGTGCTTTCAAGTCAGAGTCTCCAAACACCACAAAAGTCTCCAATAACACCAGTAAAAGTCGCTATTTGTCGGTAGTCGCTTTTGGCAAAAAAGTCGCCAGAAGGATGATTTGTTTGTGTGTTATAATAGTCCAACCACTTGCATTTCGACATGGGGGGAATTTTCGTGATTTTATTTTTTATTTTTTAATCTTTTTTCCGAAATTTTTTTTTTTCCCTCCCATCCTGTAGCCTACTCGCGCCCCCCCGGGAGAGTGTCCGCCCCACCGGTTGAGAACCACTGCATTAGTCCATTATTAGAATCCTTCTGATGCTGACTATCACATAAAAAGGTGTTTTAGAGGCTCAGACAGACCTATTGTGTTCATTGGCAGCTCATTATGAGAGAGATCACGTCCACCTTCGGTGCGTGACGCACATTTCCTAATATGGACTTCACTCCTGGAGAGGGTGACCCCTAATTTCCACTGGATCCGCTCCGTGTGTGTAGGTTACAACAGGTTGTGGAATTTGGTTAAAATTCCGCGTAGTCAAGCCAGCCGCTCCAACATTTTAAGTGCACTTAAAATGTTGGAGCTGCTCCGTCTCTCCTTCTTTCTCTCCTGAGACGGGGGCGGACCGGACGAGTTAATGTTCCGGAGCAGAATGTCAATCAATATTTTATCAGTATATGCCTATAAGCTACATACACACATAGCCTACCCTGTTTATAGAAGTAATCACAGCCGTTTCCAGATCGGCGTCTGAAACATAGGCTACTTCTGCAGCGAAGGTTGTGCTCCATGAAAAATAAAAAATCGGAAAAAAGATTATAAATGTCGAAATGTCGAAATGCAAGTGGTTGGGACTATTATAACACACAAACAAATCATCCTTCTGGCGACTTTTTTTGTCAAAAGCGACTACCAAAAAATCTAGCGACTTTTACTGGTGTTATTGGAGACTTTTTTGGTGTTTGGAGACTCTGACTTGGAAGCACGTATCACTCTGCAGGTACTGTGCTCAACGAGCAGCGGGTGCTGCCGTGAGTCCCTCCCCCGTCCAAAAGCACTCACAGGCGGTCAGTCTCTCAGAAGCCTCGTGCAGCAGTCCAGTCAGAGCAGAGAGGAGACACACAGCACTCCGCCTCCAGGCTGTAAATGAATCGCGGATGTGCTCCGGCGTACAAAGCGGGGTGTAAATGTACCATTTATTACCAAATAATAGCCGGGTTTCAATTAACCGCAGGGTCCCTTTAAACGCCGGGTGCAGGTGTATATTTTGATAAATAACCGCAGGGGAAACACCCCGATCTCACCATCATGAGGTCTACCGTCACGTCTCTTTAGGAGCGGCAGCGCAGCTTTCTGTGTGAATTAGGCTACATGAATTACAATTACTGCGCCGCTCCTAAATCCGAATTTTCCAAATATCACAATAACAAAATAGTAAAAATCAAAAAACTTAATTTTCACGTTATTCTGTTTTTGTTTTAAAACAGAATAACAGCTACAAAATGTGTGATTTTGTGTTATTCTGTTTTTCCGTTTTTCCGTTCTGGTTTTAAAACAAGATAACAGAAAAACAAAGTTGTTTTTCTGTTATTTTATTTTGGTTTTGAAACGGAAAAACCAAAGAACGAAGGGTACACGGATTGTATAGTATCCTCATCACATCTGATTTATTAAAGACTTTGGGGGCTTTTTAAGTCATGATTGTGACGCTTTAGTGAATAATACATTTCTAAACTTAATATGAATTATTGCTGCCAAAAAAGCTTCAATTTGTTTGAATACAAAGAATCTTCCAGCTCACTTTTGTTCATGATACTAATTAGGCTCTAAATTACAGATCAACAAGTGTGAACTCAAAGCAATACTCCTGAGTTTTCCTTCTGATTTCTTTTTCACGTATTAAAGGAGACTTATCATGCAGTTTTTCAGGCTCGTAATTTTATTTTGGATTACTACTAGTAGAGGTTTACATGTTTAGTGCTCAAAATACATCCCTTGTTTCATAGTGTCCAGTGTTGCAGCTCTGTAGTCCCCCTCTGTCTGAAATGCACTGTTTTACCTCCTGCCTCTTTAAGAATCCCACCTCCTGAATATCCAGTCTGCTCTGATTGGTCAGCTCACACATGCCTGAGATAGCACTGCTAACAAGAACAGAGCAGCTGTGCTGAATCCGTTCTTTTGGCCAAACTTGCTGCTAGACATTTATTATGCAAATGTCTGAGACTCTGTGAGGTGCTGTGATGTCACAAAGTCACAGAATTAAAGGCTGGACCAGTGATGAGGCATTTCAGGAGCAGTGTTTTCTTTGGGAGAGAGGAGCTTCTGTTGGTGTGGACTCAGACCTTATTAAATTTCAAGAACTTTTACTAAACAAGAACATAAAACTGTGAAGGAAAGGGAAAAAAACAGAACATAGGTTTCCTTTAACTCCAGCAGAATAAATGGAATTGATCACTATAACTATTTTAAGACATCAAGACAACATGGAGTAAATATTCTCCTTGAAATAGAAACCTTGAAGAAAATCCAAATTGAACATCACTCAGTGACTGAAGTCGTTATATTAGAGGTTCTAAAGCTTGTCACTGAATTCCAGAGTTTGAAAAGATTTGACTTCATGTTAATGTTTCTTTTTTTAAATTGTAGTGCTTAGATTCCTGCTAACAGCCCCTTTGTACATCGCCCTGAGGTGCAAATTAGAAGAGTTAATTTGGAGAGACCGTAAGTAAACTGACTTGACAATCAGTATTATAACTTGTCAGGTCGCTACTTTTTATAGAAGTTCCTGGGTGGATGAGAAAGGGATTTTGTAAAAAAAGACATGTTATTAAGTATTAAGGTAACGTTTAGCTTGCACAGAAGTGACAGTGTCAGCCTGTATTTAACACCCCTGGCTGCAGAAAAGGAGGATCAAGGGAGCTTAAAATAACCGCTCCAGAAATCAGGTGAGTGTTTGTGAAATACAAATGTTAAAGAAAGTGAGTATAATGAATCTTGTGTATCAAACCCTCGTCACCAAGTTAACTTAAACAACTGATAGCAGCAGTGAGGTCTTTTGGTAAACCTCCATCAGAAGACCTGGCAGCTGGATCTTCATCATAGGGACTGTGAGGTGGTCCTCCATTTAAATACCAGATACCTAGATCTTCATCACAGGTCACCAGTGTATCTCACAAGTCCGCTTTGAAACAAGTACTACATTATAATACTATTGCTGAGCCACTAGCTTACAGCACTCACAATATTAATACCCTAATGTCAAATTAATACACTTGTACCACCCTCTCTTTCTCTCTCATCTCTTTGAGTTGACACACACACACACAATTTTAACACATTTTATTTCAGTCCAATATAACCAATTACATATTTACGTCAGGGGGCTTTACAATCCATTAGGCATACAACACTTTATCCTTAGATCCTTGATTCTGATCAGGAAAACATTCCCCGAAAATCAACTGTGCAAACTTGCAGGTGGATTCATACACATTGATTTTCTTCCCTTGACACTCCTGGAGTAGTGCCAACTATTTTGCAGTGATTCATTTTCACAGTGTCCTCCTGTGATTGCTGCACAGTTGAATCAAAGGCCACTAATCAGAGGAGAAGTTTAATAGAGGATAATGACCACGGAAAAGGAAACAGAAACAGTGTGACTATGAGTGACTCATGCAACATTGTTACAACTACGGTTTTCTAATGAGCTCACCTCAGTGGATCACAGCATGCGGCTAGAGAAGGATGTTGAAAGACCGCACGTATTGCAGGGCCATGCATGTCAAGGTGTGGGCAATCCTTCTCTGACTTTATCTGATATTACACATAGAAGAATTCCCATATATACATACTTATTACATGACATTAGAATTGAAACTTTGACAAAAAATAAAGCCCGTCTTTACAGGCTGGTTTCAGCTTGTATAGTCTGTATGAATTTAAGTATAAAACTGCAAAGGATCAGTCAAGGATGTTAAAAGGTGAGGTAAGACCATACTACCACACTCCATACCCAATATGAACTAATACTACTACCATTTATACAAAACTACTGCAACAAGGCTCAATTTGCATTAATAATACATTTTAGTGCTGGTCTGTGGCATTTACAACATTACTGATTAGCCTGATGGGCCGCGATAACTGAAGGTGAAATGTTGTAACTTTAAAGCACCATAATTATCACACTACAAGCCCAGTTTTACCTTACGGCATGAGGGGTGATGCATCTTGTCAGTGATTGTCCCAAAGGGCATTCACAGTATTTTTAGCAGATGAGAATTAATAGGTTTTTCTTTCTTTTTTTTGTTTTTGTTATAACAAAAACTTGAGGTGACTTTAAAATGAGCCAAAGGCTTTTTGGTTATAAGGAGCATGAAGTTAAAAATCAACCTGGTGTAAAGATGTGTTCTGTTTGTTGCTGATGCTGTGTGATGACGCTAATTTATAATGATTAGGAAATTAATATAAAATGATAAAATGACGATAAACTGGAATGTGTGTTATTGTTATTCTTTATTTTATTGGTATTGTGTTCGCAAGTTTGGCTTTAGCTCAGTGGGTAAACTTTACTACTGAACAAAAAATGCGGAAATAGAGAGTACCATATCATATAAAACAGAATTTTTACCAAACCATGAGTTATGGATCACAAGACATGTGGACAGGAACTGGACAGACATTAGTGAAACAACTTGTAGAGCTGGAATGTTTTCACATGTAACTCAGAGTATTTACTTCAACCAAAATAGAGGTGGCTGAGGAAATAGACTATTGATTTAGATATGGTCTGTCTTGACATGAGTTGAAAGCAACATTTCCAAGCTCCAGTTGCTTCCATTGACTGACCTCACTCACACAGATTGGTCTGCCAGGCAGCACAATGGCTGCAGGATTAACAGTGAGATTTGGGTGACATTTCAATTGGTTAAAAAAAAAAAGAAAAAAAAAAAGGATTGACTGACGTCATACTCTTTGGCTTTCTATACCTGCTGAGGAAGAAAAGGAGATGAATTAGAACAAAGAAAGATTACACCTGGCAATGAACCCAACTCCATATGGTTCAGCTGTCTGCTGATTAAAGGATTTTCTTTGTCACTTTTCCCACACACTCTTCCAGAGTCTGGAAAATATCTTGCCACCTCTCTCCTTGCTTTCTGTCCCTCTATCTTGTCAACCTCTCTATCCTTTTTTGTCTCTCTCCTTTCTCATCTCTTCCCATCCCATCTCATCTGTCATTGGCTGCTCTGCATGCCAGTCAGTGCGTGTTCTGCAATCAGTTGACATTTATGTGAGCAATTTGTTTATCACAAAGAGCACTGGACTGTTGTTTCCTTATCACAGATGAGTCATGTGACCTTAATCACAGATAATAAATTACACCTTTTTTCATGTCACTATAATTAAAGGAGCAGTTTGACATTTTTGGAACTCTTACTTCTTCTTTACTCTTCTAATCTACTCTTATTTGCATTCTTGTCAAGGTTCAGATGAAAACTTTTGTTTCTCCTCGCCAATGTCACCGCCAGTTCCTGATGAACTTGGCATAAAGACTGTAAACCAGAGGAAATAATTATTCACATCTAACTCAAATACCAAATAAGAGAGTATTAGCAAAAAATCACTCCAACTATTCCTTTAATCAACAAGCTGAAGCACAAGCATGAATGTGAAAACACACATACATTCACATGCAGCACATTTGACTATGGCGCAGTGTAATATACTCAAGTCAGAGCTCAGCATTATTACCTGCACTGTTTGATCAATCTTTGTCTATCAGGATCCAAAGTTCTACCATGCAATTTTTTCATTTTTTACGACAGTGATACTGCACTTGTAATCATTAACTTACTCTACATCTTTCTCGATACTATACTGGGCATCCAACATTTCATTATTGTAGTCAGTCACCTTTGAGAGGACTTGATGAACAGCGTTAGCAGAATATGTACATGTATCTAAAACAATAAAGCAACAATTAATTTCTCTTTGAGAACGGTCTCGAAGTTCACATAATGAATGGCTCCGGCACAATATCCAAATCATTTCTGTTCGCGCTGATCCAAGCCTAGGACACATTTCATTCTCAGTTGTGATGAGCGGCCGTGTCAGTGGTTGCTGCCACAGAACACAAGGCGTATGGAGTTGGCAGTGTCCAGGATGTAAACAATAGAGTTCATGATCGTCATGAAGGTGACCACTATCAGTTTATCCCTGTCACAGCCGGGTTCACATTTATCGAGTCTGAAACTATAAAGTGGCCACATCACCATAGCCGTCATATACATCACTGTTGCCAAAATGTTATAGCCGATCACTAGCTTGTCAAAGGGGAATGGGAAAGAAGATGCCAGTCGTCCAAGAGTGAGCAGGATGATGACGACGTTAAAGATGAAGCACAAGGCATACACAGACACACACCACTTTATTTCGTGGGAAACAAACTGCGCTTCCTCGAGGGACGTGAAGATAAGACAGGCGAGTAAAGTCTCCAGCATCTTCATTATGCCTGGCAACGTGGAGAGGAACCCGATGGTCTCCCCCCTCGGACGAAGGCGTGTCAAGACCACTTCGCCCACATACACTCCAAAACACACCCAGGACACCACAGACGCCCCGACCTGGCGAGGGCCACCATTTTTGGCAAAAAAGGTGGGGTAGATGATGGAGGTGGTGAGGCACATGAGGCTCGCCAGAATAGCGAAGGCGGCGGTGAAATCATCCCAGCCGAAAGGTAATTTGGTGTTGACTGTTGTGAACTCCAGGATGAGAATGAGGAAGGAGAAGGCGAAGCAGAAGCACCAGGTAAACATGCACCACGCCCAGTAGGAAGATGTGGGAGACAGGACATGCCCGACTGCTGCCACCAGGCTAAAACACATACAGGTGAGGATGGTCGCCATTATCCGCATGATGCCCACAGGCTGGGTGACTGAATGCAAATCTACATGGGCCATGGCTGGACAGGATGAGTCTGCTTGACCTTCAAAAAAGTGTGTTGCTTCGTCTCAAAAGTCATTCGATTCTCAGCACAACAAATATCCCATTGAAGAAATCCATGAAGGCATGAGCTTCGAGCAGGTGTGTTCTTTGAAAATGAAACTCCAAGTGTGGTGGTGTATATTCAAACAGCGCATCCTGTCCTTATCTGTGCAGTTTATGGCCCTTGTTTCACTCCACCTATTGGACACTGGTTGGGTGTTATCACGTTCACCTCACAACACACTGGACTCTGGTCCTCAGCACAAAGCCTAGCTCAGAAGCCAATCTCCAACACAATGATGGGGTGTAGGTCACATCCTGAGGAAAAATCACTCTGAACCTGTGACTCACTTCACTTTATTCATTGTTAGTGGGTAGCACAACATTTTTTGTAATGATTATATTTTAGTTACTAAAAATAGTTGAATGTATAGTAAATGTTTTTTTTTTTTGTAGTTGCTTTAGCATTGTTATCATATTTGGTTATATCAGTGGTTACACTGCCTACAACCGCTGAAAAAAAATAGTGCTCTTTGAAAAAATTGAAAAGCCTTTTGCTACATTGTGCCAAAGAGCAAAAGAATAAGATTAATAATGCTACTCCCAACTTCTTGGTTCTTTCCATTTTGACCTTTTAAAGAACAGTAATGCCTGGATTGGTTTAAGGTTATGCAACTAATTTGAGCTTTGGTATGGTTGTAACTGATGTCATTAAGATAAGCAGAATGGGCTTTAAGCCAGTTCAGTTACGTACTTGCTTTTGTAAAGCTGTTACTTTACATTTATTAAGACAACTTTAAAAATGTTTCTGTTCATCATTAAAGTTGGGGGTGGTTAGATTGTAGAAGCCAGCCAAGAGTACAGTACATTTTGAAAATATCCAACTGTAAAAAATCCAGCCTCCTCTCTTCAGGTCTCTCTCCATTGGCACTCCTCCAAAAATCACATGAAAGTGCACAGTCCCCTAACCCCTACCCAGTTCAAAAATCTGCTAAATATAAGCACAATAGCTGTCAAGGACGTTCCTCCATTCGTTAAGGCTACCTGCCTACTGCTCTCTGCTATAGGTGTGTGCTTTCTGCTAACTGACTTAGCTTGGATCTTGGAACACAATTAATCTATTACTAAAAAAGTTGCTGACTTTCAGTTGTTTAAGGGTCCTATTACAGACTCTACATCTAGCTCTACATCATGAGTGAGTTATTAACGTGTGAGTTTGCTGTATTGACAGAAAGACTGGAGCGAGGCATGTTTCTCTTCTTCTCTGTCTTCTCCCCACGCTATCTCTCAGTGCACATTATAGCATCATGGGAGTGGAGCTGTGAAACCGCAACTGCAGTGTGTTTCACGGTATGCACACCTTGACACGCCTTTGCAAACATCATTTGACAAGGACAGGGTGTGTCCCATTGCACCTATTTAACCATTGAACAAGTTATTTAACCATTAAATATATTTTATTAATTCAGTCATCACAATGTGCACAGTCATGCACACTAATCCCACATTTGTATAATATTTTATTCATATTTTCCACTCTTAGATTGACATGAATGAGCACTTTATACGTTTGAAACTGAGACTGATACATATCATATTAATGCTGTTACAAAATATAATCATTCATCCGATCACCGGAAAGTTATGAACGGAGAAAAAGTAAAAGAAGAGATGCAGATTACATCTGTCTGAAGTCAAAACCTAGACACAGTAAGGGTTGTTTCATCAGTGAACATCACCATGATAAATAAGTGACCCTCATTCCGGTGAAATGCACTAAAATTTCAGAATGTTTATATCCTCATGAAAACAACAGTGAAATAAAACATGTTTACAAAAAGAATATGTTACAGTATCCTACTCATGTTCAATCTTTGAGCAGACTTTGGAGATTTCCAGCTGCTGAGATACGAGGCTTATATACAACCTACGTTGTGCTGACGAAGAAGACCAGCTTAAAGGAATAAACAGTATCCACAATGTAAGCAACAAGGTTGAAACAGGTCATGAAAGAGACAACCACTAACTTATTCCACGTACACGCAACCACTTGTGAGCAGTTGTTGGGCCTAGGGTTGTTCTTGAAGCTGTACAACGGCCAGACGACGACAGCTGTGGCGTACATCAACACTGCCAACACGTTACAACCTATCAGGATCTTATTAAATGGTCCGGGGAAGAGAGACAGAAGGCGTCCGATGGTGAAAAGGATGACAATGAGGGCAAAGATGAAGCAAATGGAGTAGACAGCGACACACCACTGGAGCCCTGGGTACTGAGCGTAGTTATAATCTCCCAAGCAGATGAAGATGATGCAGGCCACAAAGGCCTCAAGAACCTTGAGCAGGCCCGGGACTGAGGACAGAAAACCACTAATCTCACCAGGTTTTGCTCGGGTCAGACCAACCTCAATGGCGTACAGGATGAAGGCCACACAGGAAGTAACGGTGGCACCAATCTGTTTGCTGCAGGTGGAGCAAGCGAAGGAGTCGGGATAGATGACTGACGCTGCCAGCACCTGTGTGAGAGAATCGTCACATCGTCATCCAGATTTGACTTTTTTATTGTCCAGTACTTACAATAATGAGACCGCTTAAGAACTGTGTTGTTTTTTTTTTTATCACTAGTAAATAAGCATACATATTTGCAAATGCTTAAAGGGCAACCTGATTTTAGACACAGAGGTGTGTTTACAGGTCTCGGGGAGGACTACTGCATATGTGAAAAATAATATTTTAAAACCTTTTGCTGCTCCAGAGGAAGGTGCAAGTAATCTTATAAATTGCCTTCGTTAATGTCATTCAGTGGCTGACTGCATTGTGGGAAATGTATTCGCCAGGGTTTTGAAAGGGAAGAAGAGGGCGAGGAAATTTCTGGTTCTGCTTTAACGATTTTGTTCATTTGTTTTAAAACTGTCTATAATCAGTCCATCAGTATTAGAGGAGAGCATTACTAGACCAGTGCACTACTTTTCAAAACCTACCGCTTACATTACCCACAATGCAACTTAACCACTGAGTGACATCAATGGAGGCAATTTATCAGATCACCTGCAGCTTCCTCTTGAGCCACAGAAGTCATATGCTCTTTTTTTCACATATACATTGGTACTCCCCAAGACATTGGTAGAATAACCCTTTTATGTCAGAGTCTTATGAGTTTAAGACACGGTTGAAGTCTTTATGATGGAAAATGCTGCATTTTGCATCAAATTGTAGGCGTGCTAAAACCAGTATAAACCGAATAAAACCTCTTCTAATTTCAAGAATAGGGAAATCAGGACTCTGCAATATAGTCTTGAAATAATCCTGCGATATTCTGAGAGTATGTCCCAATGCATATATCTTGATATTATGAAAGCTACTCAAAAGCACTTCATTTATGCTAGGACTTTGTGACAAAATCAAACATGATGTTTTTGACCAAATACTCCACTACTGACATTGCAACAATCTTTTTCGCAAAAATTAGTTTTTGGGTAAAGGGTTAGGGTTAAGTGGGTAAATAGAAACAGTCTGGCAAGTTCAGGTTTTAAATAACAATAACTGGTCACTAATTTAACAAAGACCTGCAACAAGTTTATCCTAAAAATATCTAAGACAAATAAAAGAGAGTTAAAATGACACCCACCATTAGGGTAGCCAACATGGCAAAAGCCGTAGTGAAGTCATCCCAGGAGATGGGCAACTTAGATTTGAGGCTGGTGAATTCCAGGACGAGTATGAGGATGGTGATGCAGAAGCAGAAGCACCACGTGAACATACACCAGGTCCAGAAGGGCTCGGTTCTGTGGCCCACTGATGCCACCAAGCTGAAGGAGATGCAGGTGAAGATCACCTCGAGCATCCTCACGATGCCCACAGGCACTGTCAGTGTCCTGAAGTCCAGAGTAACCATGATGATCGTAATCCAGCCGTCACCTCACTGTGGTTATTGCTTATTGATAGATACTTTTAAAAAAAAGCTCTTTGGTTTCCATCAGTCCTAGTTCCTAATGCCACTCCCTTACTGTTCCTGCCCTATCACAGATTCTTCCTCAAATGGCCAGCAGCCAAGTGGTTAATGCGCATGTACGTGACACAGTTATATGGAATGGTTATGTAGGGGGGCAGCTGTTGGTCATTTGCTTATCAGTTGTGTACTTGAGGCTTCGTCAATAAAGAATTTGGATCGTTGGAGCAAATATGTATAACAGGAACTGCACCTTATGATACTGTCACTGTTCAGTGTTATCACTGACACACCCTACAGCTCATTCACTATGTTTGCCAACTTGGTGACAGCAGTTGTTTAAATCTGTAAATGTTTTACAGGAGGAGGTTTGAAGGAAGTGGGTCTTAGTAACACAGTCGAAAATGTTTAAAAATGAACTATAATTGTCTGTCTTTCACTGGAGAGTGTGTGAGATACTGCAAGGGAAATGAGATCCTGGATTTAGGATGTCAGTTTTAGTTATTTAAAATGTTTTACAATGGACAGTCTCAATTAAATACTGATGTATTTGAATGACATACATGAGTAAACCAGAGTGATTGTCTGGTTTGATTGGCTATTTCTGCATAGTAGATAAAAGCTTGTCACCTTTATCTGGGTCAGATAAGTCATAAGAGGCAGAGTGTGTGAGTCTCAAAGTCTGGAGAAATAAGCTGCTCTGTAGTCTGGTGGTACGGCGCTAAAGCAAATTGTGCTTTGTTTCACCATCGTCAAATGTTGTCCACAAAAGGCATGAGAATGAACAAAAAAAATAAGGAAATGGAAGTTCCTCGTTTAACCGTCTACTGCCTACAGACTGCCAAGAGTGACACACGTGCACACGCACACGTGTTGTAAAAACAATTGCTTTAGTGTCTACACGTCGATGAAAAAAACCACAGCTTATACAACCAGTTTAGTTGTAATGATTGTTAAAATGATCGCAAACACTGTTTTTAAGATAACTGCTTATCACACTGATAATACAGGTTTTCTCTGCATGGCACTGCAACCACAGAGGGAGAGAAATCTTGCTTCCATTGTCATTATTAAGTGATTGCTACATTCCTTGAGCTTTACACACACAGCAGCACTGTAGCATAGCATGCACAGGGATGAAACTGAGACCTGAGCACGGCTGATGCGGGTAATGCCCCCGAGAAAGCTCACTGACCCCGATTCTGGGGACTTGGGGTAATAACACTACACAAATTGCAGTGACAGCTTAAGACATTGTACAGGTTACAGGTAACAATGCATGACTAGTTACTAGTACAACATTCCTGGTAACCTACAAACTTCTTTTTTTTGCGAGTTCTCTGGGGTCATAATGAGGGACAAATCCACCAGTTTGTGAGTAGAGGTACCATCAACTATCAGCTTTCCAATAATAAATTAAGAACTTCTGTCCCAGACGAAATTCAAAACAGAGCCATAACCTGCTGTAGACGCACAATCATATGGTCGAAAACAATAAGGTCGAAACGTTTCTACAACGAAAAAGTCTCCCTGAACCATTTGTGATTTTAAGAAGCAGTCAGTTTTTATTGATCAGATACTGAATGCCAGCTTGCCATCACATACACTGCACACAGCCCAAAACTGAAAATCGACACTGACTCAGTCACCAGGTGGCAGCAGAGCAGCAATGGGTAATACTTCAAGTGTGTTCATGATGTTGAGATCCTTTAGAGTTTTCTTTTCCTTTTGCCCACCCCCCAGGCCGTGTTTGTTTGCTTTAACCAGCTGGTGTACAGCTATGCAGTAAACTAAACACTTCTAATAAAGGTTGAAGTTGTCAGCAACCAGAACTGAAAACAACAAATTCATTGGTGAAAAAAAAGTGAGCAAAATGTAATGATATAACGAATTAGTAAAATAACAAGAAGCTGGACACATACAAGAAATAAGTACAATTTGTTAATGAAGATCAACTCTGAGTCCCTATAGGAGGTAAAACAGTCATTTATCTAGTAATATTCACAAACAGCAAGTCAACAAGAGTCCCTGTTGTTTAACTGAAACCTGACACTGACTCTCACAGCTATTCTACATTTCTGTTGCTTTCACACATCTGGTAACGCTCCCAGACAGGAGGTGACGTCACAGTTGATACTGCAAGATCGTTTGACCATAAAGCAGTAACGTGTGCAGCAGCTCCCCTCCGTACTTGTTGCATATTGAGTTTCGCTTCTGTGGTCTGCTGTTTTTGAGGTCGCCATGCAGCAACTGACTTTTGTTGGTCTTTCTTTCTGGTCTCTCTTTCTCTGTGTCTCTCACCACACACACACACACACACACACACACACACACACACACACACACACACACACACACACACACACACACACACACACACACAGAAACTGCACCACTCATATTGTGTTTAACAGTTTTCTTGTTAGATCCTGTCCTGTTTGCAAAAGCTTAGGCTACCCACACACCCACTGAGCTTTAAAGTTTTTAAGGGTAAAGGTCGGTGATTTAAAAAGGCTCTGGAGCAATTTGGTTTTGTCGTTTATAGCACTATTTCCTCTTTTCTTGCCACCCCCCTGAGGGTTAAAGTATAAAACCTCAGTAGTGGGGAAGTTGCAGCTACATCCTGTGGTTGTTGCTATGTTGATAGATGTAAATCGTAAGGTTAAAGCAAATGTCTGACCCTGGAGGCTTATTTTGTGAAATCATAGTCAACATCTTTAAAACAGCCTGCTGCAGGAATGGTTTTTTATCCTGATTGTTTCCTGAATATACACAGTCAAGTATTATTTTGTACAACTGAGGCCCTCGTGACATTATTTGAGAAACGACTTTGAAACTGATAAAAACATTCCCCCCTCTTCCACCTGTGTTTGATTGACAGAAATGCTTTTCAGCCCCCATTCTCACCTTTGTACCTCCTTTGTTTCTTCTTCGTCGTCACTCCCAACATACCTGTCACACCCAGAACAGCAGTTATTTATCCACCACTCGAGTCGAAGGAACGCTCTGAAAAGAAACTGGAATGCAAGATTGAAGACGCAAAGGTGCAAATGAGGTTGGAGGGAGGCAGAGTGGCCATCAGGTGTGTGGAGGACAGAAGGGGACAAGAGGTGACGATGCTGTTAAAAGATTCTTCGCCTGGTCCCCCAATGGAAGAGAGAGTTGAGGAATGAAAACCTGTTTATGTATGCAACTTACACCGAATGAACTGACAATAACAAGTTGACCAGGATCACCAGGACAGAGCACAGGATGAGGGAGGTGGACTCTGTGTTTCACATCACTGATGCTCACATGGAAAATTGAGGGACAATTGTTAACATCATGTCAAAACTTTAATGTGACTATCCAGATCGTATCATATTCACCAGCATGTTGCTGCTGTCTACATTCACCCAGACACAAACTCAAAATATACACTACAGAATTATGTTCTGTGTGTAAACGTGTTTCTGTGGCTCATGGGTAGAGCCAGCGTCTTGTTATCAAGAGGTTGCTAGTTCGATTCCCCTGGTCTGCATGTTGAAATGTCGTTGGGTAAGATACTAAACCCCCCAAAAACACTCCTGATGTGCTGGTCTGCACCTTGCATGGCAGTCACCGCCATCCATGTATGAGTGAAATACTGTTAGTGTCTTCGGACAAAAGTGTCTGCTAAATGCCCTGAATTGTAAATCAACATTGCTACAAAGAAATCACGACAATTGTAACGCTTTCTGTTTCTATTTGCAGGTTCTCTGCTCGACCACTGGAGCAGAGCTGTGCTTATTTTTATACACATTCCTGTGTACAAGATGATAAATTCCAAGTCTGGCGTAGGGCTGATAGTTTGCACCCATTACGGAGATATCTGAGCACACACACTGCTGATAATTGAGGTCCCTGGCCTGCTGTGTGACCACTAATCAAATCGCTATTCTATCCTTGTAGTAGAAACACAAAGATGTAGCAATGCACACTGAAACACGACTTGAGCAGTCACAAATACATGAAAAAGAGTGAAAAAAAATATGTGCACCCCTGAAATGTATTAAAAAATGTGCCAAAATGTGTCAATGATGAAAATAAGATGTCTGCACTTCTGAATTCTTGACAGTAGATGGCACAGTGAGAGCTTCGTGGGTGTGTCTGTTATTCTTCATGCAATGTCCTTAAACTGACCTCAAATCCTGTTCTCCCCCTTAGAAAGGACGGAAAACCAACGTCCGAGATTACAAAACTTGCCATTTTGCCGACCTCTAGTGGCCCAAAATAGGCCGTCTCTTGATTTGAAAGCAGAGCAGCACCTTCCCATGTCCGTCTGTAATTATGAGTGTGGCTGCAGCGCTGTGCATTCCTGATTTAATGGATAATGTCCTTGTGATAGTCCTGTGACTTCTGTGTATCAGTATCTGTCAGCCCAGTCCTGACAGTCAGCAGGGCCACAAGTGTTAAAGTCATGTGTTTAGAACTGGATCATTCACACTCGGTCAGTGCGTGGGAGAGAATCTCCCGAGAAGCGTGATAGGGCCAATGTTGACAAATGTTTAGTATTGTGAAAGAATGTGGGATGTTTCCTTAAAACACTGCAGAGAGCAAGTCTGCTCACAAAAGTACGCTGAGTGAGAAGGCTGGGGAGGCCCCCTCAGACTGAGTGTGATCGCACAAATTAAACATATGAGACATAGAATCAAACCTTCCTTTAGCATGCACAGTTCTCCCACAGTTGTATTTCAAAACTGAAAGAAACAGCAAGCAAGATCCACTTTTGGAGAACAGAACCGAACGCATATTCCTCTCACCAACTCAACCATTCATTCTGCATTATGCTTAAATGTGCAATTAACCTTCGCCCATTTCAACACTTCTTTTATTCCACTGCCTCAGCAAGATAACATCTTTAATGACTGTTATGAAATACCATGGATGTCCTAAGTGCCGTGAGTAAAAAAGCTACGTATGATACTATCAGGGTTGTGTAATTTTCCAGATTTTTTTTCCGGTTTGCTGTCACAGAAGAAAAAGAAAATGTCCCTGTTCATGCAACAATGGTGTCTTCCTGTATTACTCAAAGCAGAGTAAGTTCAGAATCTGACATGCTATTTGGCTGCTATATGGGCCAGGCTAAAGTCGGTAAAAAAATCCTTTAAGTCCTCCCTTTATTTTTCTTCTTCCCTTCACAGGGCAAACTCAGTTGGAGCATGCAGAGAGTCTCCTGACAATGTGAAGTCATTTAACATTATTTACATGTTTTGACCCTCCACCTATTGGCACTGATGATAACAAGACTTTCACCGACATTATCATGGAGACTTAATTTACCTGTCGGGGCATGGACTTTACAGCCTTGAGTTCAGTCAGCGTTGGATAGATCTGGTTTATCAAACACGCCGCAACAAAGTACATGCAATTAACAGCGTAAAGGTCAGGCAGGTTGGAGCAGCAGACAGTAACTAGTTTTCCAGTCTCACAAATGTCAGCAATGCCCAATCACCTGCCAGTTGTCTACCTGAATGTGATAGTTGACGTTAGTGCAGTGACAGCTTAAGGTGGGGCATTATACACCCTTGTCAGCTTTTAGGGATCAAAGGAGTTGACCTTGTGCACATCCCAACAAATCAAAAATCCGCTTAGGCTTATCAGACTAATTTGGCATTGCTTCTGTTCCATGGCTGGTTACTAGCTATCCGAGAATACTCTCTGCTAGATGGTAGACACTTACTTCTCAAAGCGTAGCCATGCAATTTTTACAAGGTTATAATAATAATATGAGAGTGTGACGTTTTGACAAGTGTCGGACTTTTAACAAAAATAGGTGTATACACTTTTATTTCATACCTCTGTAGTCTGTAAGAGTCTTACCCATGGCCATACATGCATGTCAAAATATCATGATTGTTGTGTGTTAAAGTGCAAATCAGTGACGGCTATGTCAGTGGCGGTTCTAGACCAGTTTTAATAGGGGGGCCAGGTTGGGCCGGCTTTTTTGTAAGGGGGCACATACAACACGGAAAAAAGGACAAATCCCTCATTCAGACAAAGCAGTGTTTACAATTTCAGCAATTTTGATTGGGTAGTAAACTGCTGAGACACTTTATTTCTGCCTCGCCCTTCAGAACAAAATCATTGCAAGAAATCTGTCATTGTGTTATTAATACAGACTCCCTGTCAGGGGGGCCACAGGGGGGTCCAGACTCAGAGTTACGGGGGCACTGGCCCCTGTTGGCTCCCCCCTAGAAATGCCCCTGGGCTATGTACTGATGTAATGTACTGGAAACAGAGCGGGTTATCAAGTGGAATCATCCTACAGATGGATTAAGAGATGTACTATAGAGAACGGATCAATAAGATACACCAGTCATCAATTCATTACAGCGCCTGATATAAGAGGCCTGCGCTGGTGTTTCTTTAACTGAAGCAACAGGGGCAACATGCCAATGAAGCGTGTCACTTCCATTCCTATGCTGTCATCTGTGACTGTTACCTGTTGATTCATGTACGTTATCTCCAACACTTCCACAAAAAAAAAGAAAAAAAATCCATGAGAGCTGGATTAAATGAATGATATTTCACAAGACTGTAACTTCCTCTTAGTTTTTGTCCAAACCCACTCTCACGTGCGCAGTGGCGGTTGTAGCTTGCATGCCGCCCTGGACGAACCTCACCTTCTGCTGGCAGCAGGCAGCGGGAGAAAGCAAGCGTCTCTCACGAACAGACACACACACACACGCACGCACAGGGAAGGAGCAAGTGATGAAAAAGGAGGAGGAAAACTGTTAGGGAGAAAACAACTGGAAAAAAACAAGGACGAAGTGACAACATGGTTCTCATTAAGTAAGCCTGAGAAAACCAGGGGGTTGGCTGATACAAGAAAGCAGGGGGTGGGGTTGTTTCACTGGCATAGACAGAGATAGGTGACTTACTTGATCTTGAAAACATAAAAACAATGAAAGGAAGGAAAAACTTAACTCTCTGTTCATCTAAAACCTCTCCTCACGCTTTCTTGATTCTGGGTGACCTTGTTTCGTAATACCAATGTAGTTTATGCATACGTGTGTGATCAGACTGACGCATCACTGCGAACACGGAGACTCATCTACTCAGTAGTCCAACTTCACAGGCCCACTTTAGTGACAAACTCTTCTTACCCCGCCTTTACAACTTTTTCATTGATCAGTTTATAGAAAAATCTGATTGACACCACGGCGATGCTAACTTCAGGACTCACCTACAGAAACAGCCAGCTGAAGTTATCAGAACTTATTTTACACCAGTTATGACCAGGATCATTGTGCTGCATGAAGATGAATTATGTAACTTCTCCCCAGTCTGATTTGGACTTGTACAAATATAACTCAAGCCTCGTAGAAAATATTAGAGAGGACCATTCCCAAGATAGCTGAGTGAAAAACTGACTTAGAAAATGACAAGTCACTTTATGTCAGTCAGACAAAGAACACTTTGTTCTGAGCCGGCACACACTGCTCTCCCTCTCTTTTTGTTGAGCTCTGTATTAGCGAGTCTTATTTCCATACTGGTCATTATTTGAACTTTTGAGTGTAATAGAATCCTGTTTATTTCACAAGACACACCCAGTCATAAGAAAAAAGAAGGGGAGGAGAAATGGGAGGAGGGGCATTTACAGAGTAAGAAGGAATTACAGTCTCTCTGCTGCGTTGCTCCAGAGGAAGTACATGATAATTGTTGCTGTAAAGCAGCTATTTTATAGTTGTGACTTTTGTCCCCCATACTCATTAGCCTACATCTGTCTGTGCTCAGTTGGATTCACTGTAGTTCTTCCAGTCTCGCTCCGGATTAAGAAGCTCCAGGAAGGAGGGTGTCTAACCCCTCTCATTTTGGATGGAAATTCACAAGTGAGTAAGTCTAATATTTCACATCTGTACTTATACAATGAACCACTGTTGCTGTTGTGTTTAAAGTTCAGCCATATGTTAGTGAAGGCTGTGAATGTTGATATACCTTATCAAGCTTTTTTTTTTTTGTTTGGTGCCACCACTCTATAGAGCATATATAAACTATTTCTGTCAGAAATGTGTATTCAAATGTACCCATGGTGTTGTGAGCCTTATCCAGCCACATTGTCCGTACAAAACAGGGTGAGGCACAGGCACAATGCTGTGGTGGACTAAATTGCCTCGTCTGTTTGTGGGTAATGCTTCTCTAATTGATTTACTGTAGGATGGATTTATGATGAGACACAGGGAGACTGTCAGGAACCTATTTACTCTGGGCAACAGACATTATCTATTATATCATACTATACCACTGCAGCTGTCCACTTTGTGCTCTTAAGGATCTGGTTGGCTATACCCGCTGCTACGTTATTAAAACAAATCTCTTCAAACTGCAGCTCTTTTGGCCTCTCCCACTAACCAAATATCTGTTACAGTCAACTGCTGCTGCTGCTCACTGCTTCCTGTCACCTTGGACTAGTAGCTACTGAAGAAACACAGCAGTTTGACATTTGACTAAAATTACTCCCAATTTTCCCCAGTGGCGGAAAGTAACAATTTTTTACCTGTACTTTCCTTGAACATACTAGAATGAAACAGTCTTAACTTGATACTGATGCCTCTGTATGACCTACATGAGCAAATGAGAGCATCAGCAGGAAGACAAGCTTTCTTTATGGTTATTATAGTTATTCTTTAATGCTGGGCTTCTGACAACCTACGTCAGATAAATCATAAAATGTCATCTATCTTTGATGGTGGAGTCTTAAGGATGAATACTGTCACAGAGTTGTACTTTGTTTCATCATCATTGTGTTATAGTTTTACACATTAATCTGATGTAGTCAGAAAGAAAGAAATTACCTCATTGCCTGCACCTTGCAAAAGAGTTCCACACAAATCCACAAGTTTACTCAAGGTAAGGGTGTGATAGGTAAGTTGGCCCAGGAGAATACACTTCACAATAATAAAACATTAAACCATTTATTCATCTGTGAACATTTGTGCCGTAGTCACGTCAGATAGATTTATATCAGCAGTGGTGAGTGTCTAATGATGTTCACCACCAGCGAAGCTAGTTTGACTGTAGGATCACTTATGTTTATTATTAACACACACACACACACACACACACACACACACACACACACACACACAGTGTTTATCTGCTCCAAACAGCCAGATGGCTTTACTGTACATTAGCAGTAAGCTAACGTTAACGAGCACATGCTGTTTGTATGTTTAAATTCAGGTCAACTCCCACAAATCTCAGCACTCACCAGAGACTCCAGCTCCCACTCTTCTTTCCGTTTTCATGAAGTGAAGTGTATTTCTCCTCCTCCCAACAGTGGAGGTCTTCTCTGCAGGTTTCTGCGTCAGGTTTATAAACACGAGTGAGGATAAATCCACTTTTAATCCCATAAATTAAAAAATCATCTGCCCGATAAAATAATACAATTATTTGCAAGACATTGAAGTATTGACGTTTCCACAGCCACACCTTAGATTGCGAGAAAAGTGCTCTCCTGCAACTGTGAACTTCTGTCCTGTCTGTCTTCTGTATGAAGTTTGAGCAGCTACATGTGTCAGCTACTACAGAGCATTACTGATATGACTTTGACTTTTCATATTTTCACAGTTTGATTTTATTACTTCAATTCAAGTTCGCAAATGTTTGGATTTCAAAGAGGATGTGCAACCCTGCGGTTAGAGGGTGTAGACGGAAAAAGTGAAGTGTGTTCAACCAGAAAATTGTGGCGGTTTTAATTCTTCACTTCCTATTGTGCATAAATTTAATCACTTAAGCTGAGCAGCCTATAACAGTCTAAACTCATACCAAATTTCATTTTGTAGATATTTGTCACTGAAAATGTTTCTGAAGTGTTACTGTTACCATTTGCCTCCATCTACATTTTAATAAAGCCATTTCTTTTCTCTGACTGCATTTCTTATTATTAAAATCTATGAAACTGTGCATCAACTTGGTCACATATCCATAATTGTGTTTGTCTACGGTTGGTATTTAATAAAAGCATACATTTTCAGTTGCTCTTCCACATAGCTATCACCATGTGATGCAATAGCAGAAGTGCTCACTTACTGTTTGTTGTGGTAGGAGGACATTACACAGAAATGAAACTGATATGCTCGAAACGGAACTAGTGTTAATCACCTAATTACAAAATGACACTGTAAGGCTTACCAAAATGAATCTAGGGGCCTTAATGCTTTCAAATGGGATGTTTTAAGCTAAAATCCTTTACAACCTATGAAGATTATTTCAAACATACATAGTAATTAAGCTTGAAACAATGTTCTTTCTTGTATTTACATTAAAATTCTAATCAATGTATGCACTGTAACAAACCAGCTGATCATCTTAGAAAATTCATCATACACTTTTCTCGTATTCAGTAACGATTTCTGAAGATGGAAAAAGGATACCCACCACAGGAGGCAGCTCCACCATACCCTGGGCCTCCCGTGAACTATGGTGGTGCTCCTCAGCCAGGGATGTACCCTCAGCCAGGGATGTACCCTCAGCCAGGGATGTACCCTCCGCCTGGCGTCTCCCCTGTAGGGCCTCCACCTGCTGGATATCAGGGAGGTCTGTGTCTGCCTGGGTCAAAGATGATACTTCTACTTTTCAGTTGTCATTGTAGTCATTGTAACCATGACAGGGGTTAGTGCCTCTGAGGCCTCGCAGCATTATTATATAATATTATTACATTTCTCAGTGAAAATCTGCAAATGGACCTTTCTTTTTAAGTCATCCATTGTATACTGCAGATGTGTAAGAAACAAAAACCATGCACATGATCCAATTAAAATGCACAAGCTCAAAACAAAGTACCAGCAATACTGCAATTGTATGTATTTCCTGTAAAGGTATTTATGTTATGGTAGGTGATGATAATAATCTGTTCTGAACCGTCATTTCCTGTTTTGGTAAAGTGTATGTTTCATCTGCCAGGTCCTCCTTTGGTGCCAGGCACATCTGTTCCTGCCACGACAGGTGAGGCGATGCGCCCGACCCCAGACAATGCTGTCGTAACACAAAATAATAATGCATGTATTCTTATACCAGTTCTCTAGGTGTGCACCTGCGCACACACCCTTGACCCTTGACCCTTGACATTGTTTCACTCATTTGGCGACCCAGTGCAGACTTCCAGGGCGAGCTCCTCAGTGTTTTAGTATGTTATATAGCTTCTTAAAAATTAAAAAGCTCAAAGTACACACTCACAGAAAACACTGCTCCTGATGTGCCTGAAAAGCCTTCCCATAGAAACCCCTTATAGTTTTTAACTTTTGACATCGCACTACGTCACCAGGGCAAACACTGTATAATGTAGAATTTTATGTCTATATTCATGGTAAAAGTGAAGCTTAATGGGAGCTGAAAACACAACAGAGCTGACCCTAAACATGTTGTGCAGTGCTGGCTCAGGCGTGTGTGAGCTGACCAATTAAGAGCAGACTGGGTATTCACGAGGAGGGGCCTTAAAGAGACAGATTAAAACAGAGCGTTTCAGACAGTGCTGCTGTGTGAGAACACAAATGTGTTCTTATGTAATGAACCTATTCTTGTAGTAACCCAAAATATAATTAGGAGCCTGAAAATGAGCATATGTCTCCATTAACCTTTATTTTAATTCATTTCATATGAATAGTATCAGTCTTAGTGTCTTACTTTGGCTTTGTACTCTTTCGCTTACCTACGTATACCTTACTTCATGTGGGAATTAGTAAAGGTGTATCTCATCTCTATCTTTACTTAAATACAATACATACATGTTTACGCATGGTAAACATATTTCTGTGCCAGTGTGTGAGTTTAGAAGCACTGCTGCAGCACAGTTGTACAAAGTCAGTGGGTGCACTCCTCTGTCTCCTAAAGAGATCTGAAGAATAGTCCATTTGTAGCCTCTGTGCCTAACAATGAGCCATTGTTCCCTGTTTGTTCCTGTGGTGGAGGGACACATTGTTTGGGACACGATTCGTATCGCAGGTATAACAATTCTTCACATATGAATTCAACGTGTCAAAAAAAATGTACATCACTCTGATAGAGCCTGTATGAACTGCTGGCTTCACACATATAGGGTGTGTTGGAATTCTCACTTATATGTTGATTTCAATTTTGGGTTCTTTTAGTTTAACTTTAATATGAGCTGACCTGCGCTCCAAAGTGCTTTTTGTTTGGATTTCTCAGCAGCTTAAATTACTGGAAGGGGGCCATACAAACACAGAGGCATTGAAATTTCTCCTCATCGTATCACAGTTTTTGCACTACTAGCATCCCCTGCTGGTCTTGTTAAGTCAGTGCAGTCAGAACATTTTACCCTTCAATCTGACAATGGCAAATCTTCCACAGTGTAGTATTAGCACTGGTATTAGTGTGGTGTTGGATCTGAATAATTCCTCCACTGTTGTTGAACTCAAGTTGTAGGTAGAAGTTCACATTAGTGCTGCATTCATGTGTGCATTACATTTTACTGTACTTTGTTATACTGCTGGGTTGCTTAAGTTACAGAAATGCATCATATTCTATGAGATGATCAGATGCCTGTAGAGTCACAGTTCTGTGAGAACCACGCATCTCTAAAAAATGGAAAATTCACGAGCTCAGAAAAACATCCTGTTTTCAGCGTTGTGACAATGAATTTTCCAGATAATCCAAGATAGTTTTTTTTTTAATTGTTAATTTAGCTTAAAAAGCAGGAGACTTCAATCTTTGAAAATCACCACATTTGGAGAACATTCTTTTCACTGGAAGGAAAGATTGTAAAACATAATCTGAATAGTAACTAGTAACTAAAGCTGTCAGATAAATGTAGTGTAGTAAAAAGTATAGTATCTATGTAATAATTATCTGTTTAGCAGATATACGCTGCAGTAAATGTACTTACTTGCATTCCACCACTACAGCCCAGTGCAGCATGTTTACGGAAGGATTTACCTGAGTAGCTGGTGGTAATAAAATACTGCAGTGAGCAGTGAGGCACTGCACTCACTCTAAATATGGAAACAAAAGACTATGGTATGGAGACACATCCTTTACTTCATGTGCGTTTCTCGTCCTCAGTGACTCACGTGGTTGTAACGCCTGCACTACATGACGTCCCGGGACAAACTGTGTGTCCCCAGTGCCAGCAGACAGTGATCACCAAGACGGAGCACACAGCGGGCCTGATGGCCTGGGCCATCTGTGCCGGACTCGCCGTCTTTGGGTAAAAGCAACTTTTCGGTCTGACAATTTCTGCATGTCTAGTTTCTGGTGGAGAGAGTGAAATTTAGGAGGCACAATTTGAAATGTAACACTACAGAATAAAAGTACCCAAAAAATATCCTGTTTTACTAACTACCAAACACTCACTTTGTTTCCTCTTACAGGTGTTTTCTTTGCTGTTGCATCCCGTTCTGCATTGATTCCTGTCAAGACGTCGAGCATCGCTGTCCGAACTGCCACAGTGTCGTCTACATATACAAGCGACTGTGAAACTTTCCTGACTGTGACAGAGGGGGAATGACTCCATGCTTATCTGTACTCTTTTAATATCCTTACTTGCTCTACAACACTGCAACCTTTTGATACTAATCACAAATAATACAATACTTACATGAGGCATTATATTACTGTGAGGCGTTATACTCAGCAATCATTGACACATTTGTAATTCATTAAAGGAATGTAAACCAACAAACACACCAATAAACGTTTTGATTGTCATGTTTAATGTTTTATTTCAGTTAATATGTATGTTTTTTTTCTTGACAAAAAGACAGCTGTTTTCTATACTCTCTGAGTCCACCAGTGTTTTGTTTTTCTCACATTCTACTTTGTCTGAAGATTTTGCTTTGATGAATTTACCAAAATTCACATGGTTCTAATGTTGGACAAGGGTCATGTTCTGCATGTCTCAGTGTACCTTTGTAGTTTTGATGGTTTGGTGCAATAATGAGGACAATGATAAGATCAAATATGGCCTGTGTAATATAAAATCATTTATCAGCAATTATCTCATGTGTTATAGCTTATATATTGATTGCTTTAGTCTTTTATAAACATGTACTATTCCCAGGCTTAATTATATATGTTATAATGATTTAAGTATGTATTCTCCAGCATCCTCTTACCCCCATCATACATATCTACATTATATGTATATATACACACACACACACGCACACGCACGCACACACACACACACACACACACACACACACGCACGCACGCACGCACGGTTGAGTTGTTTGAGCTGTTTGAAATCCTACAAGATCTGTAATTTGTATTGTTTTTGATTTGAAGAAGAATGAGTTATTGTGATTCCCCATTTATCCAACATTATGAACTAACCTTTTCTAGCTCTTTTCTGTAGTATAGACTTTAGAGAATTTCTAAGAATTGTGGAAGTAAAAAAACAGGTCTGTTATTTATGAAGTCTGTTCCCACTTCCGTACAGCAGCATGACTGTAGCCACTTCATTTTTTGGGGAAATGCACTGCTTTGGAATGACAAGCTGCAGATGTATGTTTGTGGTTTTGAAATTCCCCCAATTACCCTTTTCATGTCTATTTCATTAAAGTCAGTGGACTTCTGTTTTTGACATTTATTCACAATATCAATCATTTCTTTCTCATCCACTGCTGTCAGAAACATAGATTTGGGATTCCTCTATAATTTTCATTCATTTCTTCTGTTGTCACCGGCAGATCAGGGATTTTTTCCACCAAGTTTGGTCCAACACTCTCAAATAATTAGAGCTGAGATAAAAGCCCTGTAAAAAGAACTGGAGACTGACAGTTAGTTATACTTTTGGAGCTACTGTTTTTTTTTTCACCACATTTCAGTCTGGGACATATTTCAATGTCCCTGCACATGCCAGTCAGTCTCAGAGGTGATATAATGAGCTGCATGGTTAAGAAAAGTGTGGGATTCCCACAGATGGCTGTAACTGAATCTGCAAAAAGAAAATTTGAAGGAGACCCTTAGCAAAAAGTAGTTTACTTGAAGTTCATTTTATTAAGTATGCTTGAGTATAAGTATAAGTATAGCAAGTATACTATGGCCCATGTACTTGTAGCATACTAGAAAGTATACTAATTTAATACTTCTTCGGACTAAATTGGAACATTTTAAGTTTACAGAAGTACACTTTCAAGTATACAACAAGTATACTCATCATTATACTACTAGTGTGCTAAGTACATACTTCTAGTCCACATTTTATTTTATTAACACATAAGTTTATAACAGGGGTAATACCTCAATACAAATGTGTGTCGTGAATAACATTTTTATTCTGCTAAATTTGATGTAGCACAACTCAATGACTCAATCTTTTTCTGTACTTACATCAAGATATTGTAAGTCTTAGCACTTGTAATGTGACAAATTCTAACAGGGGATTCATCAATTATTACCATATATACCCACAGCTTAACAGACAGGAAGTCTCTCCCGGAAAACACCCCTTCACTCACGGTGCCAACATTTTTATCATCTTTGTAAATTCCACACAATTTAACCACATAAAAAGGATGTGAATTAACCCGCAACCGTCTTACACATCATCTTATTTACAAACACATTCACAAACCATAATTACACCAACAACAACAGAATACCCAAGAGTCTTTGCGCCACAGTCCACAGTATACTAAAGTACAAGTATAAGCTTTAGTATTAAAGTATAAGTCTAAGTATGAATGTACTTAGTGTTAGACTATTCTTTATACTTTTCAGTATAAGCCAAGTATACTTCACTATACTTTTCTTAAGTATATAAAATGTAGTATATAAAAAGTACACTTCAAGTTTACTGCCATCAGTTTTAGTATAAAATAAGTATACTTGTAGTACACTTGAATAAACTACTTTTTGCTAAGGGGAACCTTTAAAAAAATGTGCAGCCTCAATATGTGTCCATTGTTTACAGTGGACAAGTTAGCTTTCTAATATTTTGTTTTCACAAACAATTGTAAAATAAGCTATTGTTACTGTAAAGCCAAAATGCCATTGGTTTATTTGGAGTCATGTTTCACAGATTTTATTTATAAAGGTTTGATTTAATGTCTGTCCCTTTTTTTGTGTTTACACTTGGAAATAATTCAATTATATTTTGTATTTACATTCATTTAAAATATTAAGAACAGGTCAATGAGTGTGACAATAACAAAATAGTTTCCAAGTTATGGTAACTATTGGCATCAGTGTAAAGTAGTGGAAATAACTATATCGATTTACTCGAGAACATGATTTACATAGAATTGTGCTATAGTTGTACTTTTATGCTGTTTATACTTTACTCCATTCTAAAGTGAAATATTTTTTGTTTGGACCTTACTGCATTTCCCTGAAAAGCTAAAGTTACTGTAACTAGTACCTTGACCTCTGGTCAACAATGGTGTTGACTTCTTGTAAGTCATATGATTGGCACACAACAGAAACTGAGAGCAGAAAAGGAGCCTATAAAAACATTTCCCCCCACCAACCTGCAGTGACACTCTGCGGGGACCACATAAGAAAAGGTGAGCACTGCGTTATGTCTCTTCTCAGATTTAATAGATATGCTCCTGTGATTGTGAAGCCGATGTTTTCACTTATTTTTAGATATCTATACATTAATATTTGATATATATATATATATATATATATATATATATATATATATATATATATATATATATATACATACATATATATATATATATATATATATATATATATATATATATATATATATATATATATACGGCACAGTATATATACACAGTCTCTTCAGAGTCCCTAATACTGACAACTGCACCATGTTTATGAGCTAAAAGATAATTCATTTCTTTATTGCTAAAGCCGATTCTGAAGTACAGTTTCACCAGTTCATCTACACAAGGCATTTTGTTGAGGCAGATAATCAGATTTAAGCAGCTGAATTTTTTTTCTGCTTTTCTCTCCTTTTAATCATTTCACATTTCTCTGAAAATAAACTGGATTAAATCTGTATCTGAAATAGGTTAAGAATCTCTGTTTATTTATGTGAACATAAGAGTCACGGGGGCCATCATTGTTGCAGGACAAGCAGGCTGCCATGAGTAGAATTTGCTGCTGTTACTTTTTTGCTTAAGTAGGATAAATTTTACTCGTGAATGAATTATTCTTACATCATGTCTAAAAGTGACTAAATTCTGCTGTCACTCCCTGGGTAAATTCATGATAATTCACATGTGATTGTCTCACTTTACAGCTATGGGAGGAGGTGAGACCACACCATGACGTGATCATTCTGTCATTCTTCTTCTTCTCCTTCTTCGTAGTATTTCTTTATTATTGTTATCACAACAATTATTGTAGTTCCTTCCCAGAAAATAACGCATGACGTTGGTAATGTAATTTTGTCTCACTAGGCCCTTCAACACTATTGGATCAGCCATGGAGGGCTTTGCCAGAGTGAGTAAACATGCAATATTTTGGCTGGTTAATGTTTGATCACAATGTGCCTCTTATGCATTCAATAATCAACGTAATACAGTATCTTATTCTAATAGTTTTCTTCAATATACAGGAACAACAAGGAAAATCTTGATTTCATGAAATGGTACAAACCTCAAAACCATGAATCCAGTCGTCTCAGAATTCTGCTTCATGGACCCGTTGGTGCCGGCAAGTCCAGCTTCATCAACTCTGTTCAAAGTGTTTTACAAGGCAGGATTTCCGTTCGAGTTCCAACTGATGCAACCTCTGGGAGCAGCTTCACCAAACAAGTATGAAAAATTGTTGATTGTGATTATATCTTCACTCATATTGCTTTAATAATTGCACATTTATCTTTGATTCGATAAATTGATGCAAATAATTGATCCCTCTACTTTACAGTACAAAACTTACAAAATCCCGAATGGTCCAGATGCATTTTACTCTTTCGTTTTTAATGACATCATGGGCTTGGAGCAAAAAGCTAACAGTGGAGCTCATGTGGAAGACCTCAAACTGGCTCTGAGGGGACATGTGAGAGATGGTTACAAGGTACAATCCTCTGAACTCGGACATTGTGTAAAGCAGCCCTGTGGAGTTTTCTTGTTAGCAAACAAAAATTATATCTACATTCAGTCTTACTCATCAAAATGCTTTGTGTGTACTTTTGAGATGTAACATCCATGTTCAGTCCTGCAGGAAGCCGTCTTAGTCTTTCCTGCATTTCTGGTGCATAACCACTGAACCTGTAGATCAGTGAAATAGAGTGGAAACATCAGTAGGAATGTGTATCATGACACCCGTTTGAACTTTTGCATTATTCTGTGCATGAGAAAAACAACACAAGGTACCACACATAAAAAATAATCAATAATCACTATACCACTACAAAAGCTTCACAGGGTGCCGTCAACTTATCTGTTTTTCACTGTTTTGCATTGTTGATAAAAAGCATTGTTTGACAGTAATTTAGTGTTAACTAGTTCAATCCTCGCCCCATGACGGAGGATGATCCATCTTACAACCCATCTCCCACTCTGGATGACAGAGTTCATGTCCTGGTTTCTGTCATTCCTACTGACTCAGTATCTTTGCTAAGTGAGGAAGTCATGAAGAAGCTGAGAGAAGTCAGACTAGCAGCCAGTGATATGGGTAAGAGCAGACATCACAATTGTTAGGCTCTGTGTGGAGTAATGATGAAATCTTGGGTTTTATGAATCAAAATACCAGCAAAACAAACCTTTGAAATACTGATCAGGTTTCTGTATTTGCAGGGATTCCCCAAGTGGCTATTCTCACCAAAGTTGATAAAGCCTGTGCTGAGGTGAAAGAAGACATCAACAACGCATATAAGAGCAAGTACCTGAAGGAACAGGTATGTTTCTGTTGGTGATATCTTGAAGAATTGTTAGATTTTTAAACTGCTGATCAACTGAAATGCTGTTACTTTAAAACTTAGGTCGACTTGTTCAGTGAGTTGCTGGGACTTCCACCGAACTGCATCTTTCTTGTGAAGAATTACGAAACAGAATCCATCACACGGGATGGCATTGATGCGCTGATATTGTGTGCACTGAGACAGATGATCACCTATGGAGAAGACTACCTCAATGACCTGTAGGCCTACAAACTGCTGGCTGATAGGCAGAAAAAATAGTTAAATTGATATAAAGAACATCAATACTGCATGAGTTCACTGTAGAAAACCTGGATGTGCAGAAAGGAGGCTTGGTTGTATGGATGATCACAGTGTGCATGATTCAATGAACAACATTGTGAAATAAATGATTATAGTCATTACACGACAATATGCACAGTGTGCACAGCCATGCAACTGTGAAATAATTCAACAGACTTCTACACTGTGTTAATCAATGTTATTATCAACTGTTGTTTCATTCTACTTATTCACAATATGAGAGTTTGATTGCAGGTAGATGCTTCAACCTGGTTATATATGTAAATACAATACAAATCCCCACATGATGTTGATAATGAAATTGTTCACTAAAGCTGAATAACTCAAGTAATGCACTGATTACACTAAAGGCATCCATGATATACACTTCTTTTATCCAATAAAATAATCTGAAGAAAGAATTTGTTCTGAAGTCATTCTCTGTGTAGACTGTTTGCTTATGTACACATAACCGCCTGTTAAAGCATTATAAATGAGGGTTTCTCTACCTTACTTGAAGTTTGGGAGATTTTATACTAATGCAGATTTTGGTATCTGATTTACAGGAATAGCTGTTCTGAACCTTTCTTTTTCTGTGTTGGTAAGCTGTGCTTCATCTGCCAAGTGTTCAACTTGCAGCCTCTGCTGGTCTTGCTAGGTCACTGCAATCAGTACAATATCTTAAAACAATATACGTATATATATATATATATATATATATATATATATATATATATATATAGGTAGAATAAGGCAATATGAGATTTGTTTTCTTCCTCTTTTTTATATAGTGGGCCTTATTTTCATACAAAGTTGGTCAGATTAGGTTTACACTAACTACTTGAAACATGTTTTGTGCTATCCATGCTCTTCACACACACACACACCACATTATGATATTATGGTCATCATCTACATATAAAGGGGAAAATTAAACTAGACTGATTCAGCAAGTGAAGGACTCAATAGTCATAACAGCAGATAACATCAACCTTATGTTGTTAGAGTAAAAGTGAGGGGATTATCAGAGTCTGGTGGATTTATCCTCTAATGGCCCATGAACGAGTCTGTATTATTTCTGACACAAGTTGTGGAGCTGAACAGAAAGGGAAAACTTATCTCTACACGTTTGCACAAATAAGCACTGCTGCTGTGGGGCAGCTTGTGTATAAAGGGCAGCTTAATCATAGTTTTTAATTGGTCGCATGATTATGTAATTATACTTACAGTTGTCCATGTTGTCAAGATGATCTAGTTACTGATACAGAGATGCTACATTAGATCATTCACATTGCTTTGATTAAATGATTAGGTCAATTGTATGATGCATTCTTGATTATAAAAGAATATATGCATGTTGCAAGAGCTGGTGAGTCCCTCCAGTCAAACCGATCCAACTGCACCCTGATCTCTGATACTCCTGAAACGAACTGCTGTAGTGCCAGCAAAGGGACTAAGTCCAGGACTATATTCAGAGGGAACCAGCATAAGACAAAATTTAAGTATGTAGATGTTCATAGTATATTGTAATTTTCGTTAAGGTTCTCTAGTCTGTGTTCTAGTTTCAGTTTTATTAGTTATATTTGATATTTAGTTATTGTATATAATTCAGCCTTTGTATTTGTTTCTTTTACCTACCTAATTGTTTTTTTATTTTGATATATGTCAAGTGGCTGTAACACTTTCATTTCCCTTTGGGATTAGTAAAGTACTCTATCCATCAACCAGTGTCTCATATAACTGACAGTTTCAAAAGTGGTATTTTTATTAGGCCCACTCTGTACTCGTAGCTATATCTACATACATTTTAAGGTAATCATTTTGACTAACCACCATACTTTGGTTTTGTAGAAATTGCATTTTTGCTGTACCCTGTGCTGGTTAAAAATGACAAAAGTAATAATTCCGAGTAATGTAAACTTTTCAAATGTTTCTCTTTTCCCTCATATCCGCACCTCTTACCTCCTATATGTAACGTTACTGTATTTGTTTATTATTTAAGTTTGTCTGTTGCATCCCTCGGGATCAATTCGTCTCCGTCCTCTTCACCCGCTGTCATCTTTCCGTAACTTTCTCAAGCTAACCTGTCTGTATTCCCCTGCAGCAGAGACGTTGTAGGCAAGGATTAGTCCGTGATGTCATCGTCATACGGAAGTGCTTCTGTCTTTTTTTTTTTTTTTCATCAATAAAATGTTTCCAATTTTATTCAAATATAAATAAAGGCAACAGGGTTTCAACACTCAAGCACTGAAGCTGGTGTTGTATAAATTGTCTCCACTGATTAAAGGGTAACTCCACCTATTCACATATAACAGTGTGTTTACTAGTGCGTATATGAAAAAATAATTAACATAAAGCCTTTTCTAGCTCCCGAGGAGGATGCATGCAATCCGACCAACCTCCCTTAAGGCGACTACGTTGCACTGTGGGCAACAGGCCAGGTTCTAGGCATGGGCACGGGGGGGCAATGCCCCCCCAAATGCTTCGGTTGCCCCACCAAACGGACCCCCCTTCATTCCGGAAAAAAGAAAAAAAAAAATATATTCAAATATATAATATTGTAACGTATTCCCATAAATGCTGCCAGAGTAATCACAGTCCACGGCTCTTCTGCCAACAGAGCCGGTGTCTCTCTCTCTCTTGTACCGTGCATACAGTCAGTAGCAGCTTCTCTCAGTCAGCATCACATTAGATACTACGGGCACTCCAGGCTTGTCAGTTGTTAGCATGTCGGCTAGCAACTGCTAGTAGTAGCCTAGTCCCATTGGCAGCTGCTGCCGAGTTTGTCTCTGTCCCGCTCCGCGGCATGGGAAGCGTCACACGGGCAGGCTACGTACCGGTTGTGAAGCGGGTTTCAACTTTCAACCCTTGCCAGCCCCGCTGTTAATCCTGTTGGCCCACGAGCCTCACCCACCCCCGCCGACAGGATTAAACAACACACGTTAGTGAGAGGGGACTCCATAACTTGTAAATTCAGGTTAGCGCCGCCGGCCACTGTTTAACGTTACTTCCTGGGGGCAGAGCCTCCGACAGCGGCTAATCTGAGGCTGCTGGCATCTGGCAGGGAGAAACAGGGAACCCAGACAGGCACACACGACTTTCCAAAGCGCGAGAAAGTGGTGCACAATAATATAGCATCAACCAATCAGACAAGATTTATTTATTTATTTTTATAGCGCTGTTTACAAAATTGCTTTGTCACAGATTATAAAGAAACTTACATTTTGCCCCACCACCAAATTTCCCAAATTCATCGTGGTAGATATGAAGGGAGGTTGGGAAATTTGGTGGTGGGGCAAAATGTACGTGGTAGACTGACAATCTTAAACATGTGCAGATGCCAGAGGAACCACAAGCCCTTATGGGCGGCTGACTAATCACTCTGTTCTCTGTCTAGCATTATTCAAAGTCTAAATAACAATTTAGTCTCTCCAATTCCATCATATCTGCTGAATTCAAAATCTGATCACTATTTATATAACACATACAAGTCTCTATATCACAGTCATGGTTACCCTCTAGTCACAAACTTTTACATCAGTCTGCATTCTTTTGTAGCGAATTTCTTATTCAGATGTTCAAAAACGTGCATGGTTTGAAATAATACAAATCTACCTCCATTTTTTTATGTGATTATTTGTTTGCAAAAGTTAAAAATGAAGCAATGCCTTCTGGGAATTTCAAGACTGAATCGCGTCTGCGTGGTTGTTGGAAGTTGGAGATTGAAAATTGGAAGCTGACTGAGATTAAGCTAGCAAAAAAATGAATCGAGGCATCAAGCGACACAAGGGGTGAGCGGAGAAAAGAGAGAGAAATCTGAGAGCACTGTAGGCTTACGGTGAAAAATGCTGCAAACCGACTGATTTGTTTTTAAAATCAAGTGCAGCTTCAGCTAGAAGAGGTAAACATAGATAACGAATGATGGCAAGAGTTTGTTTAATATTTTTTGTGAGAAAATGTTGAGTGGAAGTCTGTATGATAATATTTGCCAGTTGATTGCACATAATTTAAGTATTTTATATTGTAACCAAAATAAAACTATTCATTCATATTCATTCATTCATTCATTCATTCAGCTTTGCCGATGGAACCACGGCAAATCTGCGATGCTTACGTCTGGGTTGGCATCATAGACTGGTAGGCATACAAAAAAACGTCATCCCTATGGCACTCAAAACAGTAGCAGTTAGTGACCCATCAACATTTCTTACTGCCCCTCCAATCAAGGCAGTCTAGAACCGGGCCTGGTGGGCGATGTACGCACCAAGCCCTGAGGAAAAAACAGCCCACTGGTCGAGCACAGCACGCCTCATGACTCATTATTGACAGTTAAAAACGAGTGATCAAAATCCATAGCCAGAGATACCACACATTCTTCTTCCTTTACAAAACGTGGTGCCCACACCACCCACAATGCAACCGGGCCACTCAGTGACATCACTGGAGGCAATCTATCAGATCACACGCAGCCCCCTCCGGAGCCACAAAAGGCCCAAGACAACCCTTTTCACATCCCCAAAACCCTTTAGCATTAAACGTGTAAAATTGGCAGAGATTCCCTTAAAATGTGAACTACAGGGCAAATCAAAACGTATTTACAGTCAACTACACCGCTAAATAAAAACCCCCTCGTGTTGCATGAGGCACCAACACCAACAGATTTATTGTACAGTCGTAGAAAAAACACCAACTTGAGAAAACATTTCACTCCTGCACGTCACTCAGCTGTGCACAGATCAACTCGCACAGAAAACACCCATGCTCACAGACCTTAAGGAATTATTAAAGCCGTGCATTATTGTGGCATTTTTGACACAGAAACAGGCACACGTCCCATTCTATCCTCTAAAGATGGCGCTGTAAAAAACTGTTCTGCTTGGAACTAGAGGCACAGAAGCATCTCACTGGCTCATCAGGCAATATACGGTCTTTCCATGTTCACATGTAAAAGCTAAATTATATATTAATATGTGCAAATCAACTTACATATACACTTAGACATTTCACTTCTCTAGCAATTCCTTCGAGAGTACAGACGGATATGAGAGGAAGGATAAATATTGAAATAAAACAGGATCGCGTGTAAAGTTTCCACATGGATAGAAAGAAAAAAGATAAAAGAGGCAGTTGGCCCTCATGAAAAAGTAAGCCAGAGGTGGCAAGAAAAAAAAAAGTGAGCAGCCTGTGAGTTTGACCTGGTAACAAAAATTAAAGTGTCCCTGTCTGATTACATTTTTTTTCTCTTAAATTTCAGTTCCCAAGGTGGCCAGAAACATCCAGAGCAGATGCAAAGCAGATGCAAAAGAAAGCCAATGAGCTTCAAATGAAACATTTTGGCACTTACTCGATCATTAAAGCTATAAAAAGGGTTCAGATGAATGACCACAGCAGCTGGTGGGAAAGCTGAAACTCATTAATTCAATCACATTACTGTAATGAAACCAGGTGACAAGTCCATGTGAGCCATCAGGCTACTTAAAGTGAGGGATGAACTCAGACCAGCTGATGTTAGCTGTGCCTGTGCTGCCTTCAAGTTATGTTAATAAATAATTTTAATAAGTTAATGATTATGAAAGCTTCAAAAAGTGCTCTGTGCTGCCATCTACTGGTCACAGGTTGATGCAGGCATGCACACTGCAACACATGCTTAAGTTGAGTTCAGGCAGGCAGGAGGAGCACTGCTTGGTGCATGGATCTGTTGGAGGCTTCTCTATCACGCTTCAGCCTTTGAAATCATGTGTCTGTGAGTAGTATGTGTAGACTACCGCTATATTCTTCTATTTGTAAGGTTTAAACATGTTGTACATGTCAATTATCAGGTTAGCTAAACATGTGCTCTGCTAATTAGCAGCAGATAGCTCTGTTCTGCAATTGCAGTTAATCAAGCTAATTTTTACCAAGTACAGTGTTTGTTTTGTCATGGTTAAAGCGTGTTATTTCTAAATGTATATGGAAAATTTTGTACTGATTTATGTTTTATCTCTGTAACATTTCAGTTTTACAACCAAAGCAAATGCAGCAACAAGTCTTCAGTAAAATCAAGAAAAGTCAAGCCTTGTGTAGTTATTGGAGGACATTTGCATGTTAACTGGCTGTCTAGCTTTGCATTCGAGAACGTGCTGCAAGGGCAGTACAGCGCCCATGTCCTTGTCATCCAGACCAGAGAAGCTAATGTCCACCAGTATCTCGCTCAGGCTGTCATTCATCATGTCCAGCACCAGGCCCTCTGTGATCGAGCGGTTAGCCGGCGTGGCGCCTCCTGCCTGAAGCAGCTCTCTGGAGCAACTGCTCCTAAAATTATCCATAGGAGAGTCTGATGGTCCGGCCGCACTGGAGGGGACGGAAGTGAGCAGCTCCCTGGGGGAGCTGAACAGAGGCCAGTCTTTAAAGGGAGTGCTGTTGAAGCTGAAGGTGGTGTAGTCATGCCGCGGTGTGACGGCAGGACCACCTGGTGTGCGAATGGGGCTGAAGTCCACAGGGTCGTGGCTCCCTTTGCCCACAGGGGTCACTTTGGTTGGGGGCTTGCTGGGCGTGGAGGAGGTCAGGTGGCTGCTGCCTTTTATGCGGGTCTTGAAGGAGAACTCCAGGTCAGGGCTGTGTTGCTCCTGCTTGTGGTCGTCCATCTCCGTGTCTTGCATGTCCTGGAAAGTTGACACATCGGAGGCGACGCCAGAGTCAAAGAAAGTGTTATCAGGGCAGAGGAGCACAGGCTCCTCATGTGCGGAGTGAACCAGGCGCTGTTTACGTCGAGAGCTGCTTGCTTGTCTCTGTGGAAGGGATTTAGGAGTTGGGCATTTAATTGGAACACGAGCCGGCTCCTCCTTCACCTCCGTCTTGACATTTGGACTCTTCTGAGGATACATCACCACTGTTGGGACTTCACTTTGGGTCACCTTAGGAGCTATTCGCACTCCCTTGGCCCCCCGCGAAGTGTTCGGTTTCTGTGGAGCGCAGGCGGTAAACTGGGCCGACAAGGACGGCAGGTAGACGGAGGAGGCGACGGGGAGCTGGATCGGAACCAAGTACAACTCTGTTCGTGGGAGGAGAGGTTTCATCCTTCTCTCAGAGCCAGTTTGTGTCTTTCTTGGATCAGGATGCATCCTCTTTTGTTGTTGGTTGGAATGTAAAAGCATTGGCACCAGAACAGGAGCAGTCATTGGGTCACAACCAGGCTTGTACACCTGATCAAGAGTGAGGCACCGGTTGGCCTCAGGCCGGATCGTCCAGAAATAAATTTTACCATCTGGTGACGCCTCACGAAGGAACATGTTGTGCAAAGAGAGGTTATGGCGGATGGAATTCTTTCATCCTGGTTTGGCCACCTCTCTGAAGTAAGGGAAGTGGTCCTTGATCCATGTGTAAATCTCTTTCAGCGTCATCCTCCTGTTCTTCCAGCTGTTGAGACAAACTGGATCATGGCCATGTAGGAGTATGGTGGTCTCTCTGACTGGGGCTGCTGAACAGCTTCTGCATCATTTGTGGATTCTGTGCCTGAAAAGTCTGTGATTCTTGGTCATCTGCTTGGCAGGATCTGATTCCAAGGCACATGTGCTCATTGTGCCCAGCCACTGAATGTTGGTGAGGCTGTCATCTAAAGGGCCACAATCCAGATCCTTATTTAATGTTTTAATCCCCGTGAGAGCTTTAGCATCCGGAGAGTGCATAGTTTCTGCTTTTACTGGCTGACCAGCTGTAGAGATGTCATCCCCTGCAGCAGCAGGATGACAAAAAGATCCACCGTCAGTGCCTCCACTCCCACTGAGAAGGATGAACTTGTTTGGTCCCTGGACCCCACACTCTTTGCCTTTGGCGGTGAGGGCCCCAATAACACTTTGAAGGTCCGCTGTTTTGGGAATGACAACCACCTGTTTGTCAGACATGGAAGGGTGATCCAGAATGTGGATCCCATTGAGGAATGACTGACTGGCAGATGGCTTTGGAGGTTCTTTGCAGCCAGGTGCAACAGGCTGGCTCTTCAATCCAGCTGCTGGCGGATCATTTTGCTGAAAAGGCAGCTTCCTTCTGAGGATCAGGGGTCTCCTTGGTCTCCGTCTCATGGTCTTCAAATCATTTAAAATTCACCTAGGTGTTCACTGGTATTCTTCATATTACTGCCACGTTTCAGGCGATTCTGCTTGTCTTGGCTCCTGCTAATAGCTGAAAGACTCTGTTCATATTGTTGAACCAACTGATTGGAAGTGCTTCTGTCGGCTCCACATACACGACCGTGTATGTCGTCACCGACTGATCCTATTTATTTCAGACCGCAGCAGAAAGCTCCACTGTGCTGAGCTTCAGAGGTGTTCATAAAACTGTAGCGTGTGTGGTCACTACCGCGCTACTTGGTCAATAAAAGAGCTAAGCTACTGAAAAGCTGTTTCATTCAGAAAATAGCGACGTTACCACCACGCTACTGAGAAATCAGATTCAGATCCAGATTCATGATTTATTGTCCCAGAGGGGAAATTCATTTTCACAGTTCTGTTCCAAAATGTAGTTAAACTAGTAACGCCAGTACTTGTGGCGACGTTACTGCCCAACACTGCAAATATACTATACTATTGTGATTGTGAGCCAAATTGCCATTGTTTTATTTTATGTAATTTTTCACTCATTTTATCTATTAAGTTGTATTTAATGTCTCTCCCTTCATGGCGTTCACACAGGGGAATAACCCAATATTTCACAATACTTAGCCAACTGCAAATATTGAGCAGAAGTTTTACTACAGTTTTTCTCAGTCGCTTTGGTAGATTTCTCAAAATCATCCTCAACATTTGCAAAACAGTAAGTGCATTTCTCAAAACAATTTATACAAATAGCTAAAAACCATAGATTACCTGCAAAAGCCAGTCTCTTGCTCAACATCCTTAGTTCGTCTCTCAAAAGTAAATATCTGTGTCAATGAACATGTCAGTGCCATCAGAATGACAAGTCCTTGTTTCATTGCGTACGGATAAGACAGTCAAATTGCTTAGTCGTGTTGTCAATATAACAGTGTACTCTGGAGGGGTGTTCTGATGTAAACTATGGCTAAAGCTCTGATGACAATTATTGTAAATTGTAAGTTACACCTTAGTGTATGTGGGAGATCGATTGCAAGAGACTGGACAAGATTCACATTTACGCTTTTACTGTTTGTACTGTGATTTGTTGATAGACCATGTCATTGAGATACAGAAAGGAAAAGACAGCACTATAGCACAAAGAAAAAAACAAAATAACAAAAGTAGAAATGGGAACATAGGACATTCTCGTTAGGAAAAAATGTACATCAGTGCTGTAGATTCACCGGGGAGCAATTTACCAATTCAGGACAGATTTAGAAAACAACTCTAATGGAAATGTATATGCTTGACATATTATGACAACTTGTTCAACCATTTTGCATGTAAAGACTTATGAGATGAACTAATGCCTAAATGTTGTGGCTGGTGAGACTATTCAACAGAGACCCATTATAATACATTTTGATCAACATGACTTAAGCAATTGATAATGCAGGAAACAGCAGAGAATTGTACATAATCATTTGCATGGACATACCAAAGCATTTGCAACTTGTTCAAAGAAATGAGAAACTGCTTTTTTGATGTGCACAAGTGACACAATGATGTGAAGATTGAACAAGTAGTTTTGAGAATTTCAATTCCGATCTGAGAAATGTACCAAAGTGACTGAGATAACTGTAACACTTGATGTCTGAGTAAAGTGGTGGAAGTTACTGAGTACATTTACTCGAGTACTGAATTTACATAGGCAAGGCAAGGCAAGGCAAGGCAAGTTTATTTGTATAGCACAATTCAGACACAAGGCAACTCAAAGTGCTTTACAGGCACACACAAATTACATTAAAAGACAAACATTTCATTTAAAAGACATTAAAAATTGCATTATAAAAAAAAAAAAAAACTCAGAGTAATAATGCAGTTCAAAGACTTGAATTGCTTCAGTTAAAAGCAGTGGCAAAAAGAAATGTTTTAAGTCTTGATTTAAAAGAGGTGAGTGTTGAAGCAGACCTGCAATTTTCAGGGAGTTTGTTCCAAATATGTGGCGCATAGTAACTGAAAGCTGCTTCTCCATGTTTACTTCTGACTCTGGGGACTGAAAGCAGACCGGTACCTGACGATCTCAGAGGTCTGGATGGTTCATAACGCGGCAGCAGATCAGAAATGTATTTTGGCCCGAAACCATTCAATGCTTTATAAACCAACAACAGGACTTTGAAATCTATTCTTTGATAGACAGGAAGCCAGTGTAAAGATCTAAGAACTGGAGTGATGTGATCTACTTTTTTGGTTCTTGTTAGGACTCGAGCAGCAGCGTTCTGAATCAGCTGCAGCTGTCTGATGGAGTTTTGAGGGAGTCCTGTAAGGACACCATTACAGTAGTCGAGTCTGCTGAAGATAAATGCGTGAACAAGTTTCTCCAAATCCTGCCGAGACATAAGCCCTCTTATCCTGGATATATTCTTAAGGTGATAGTAGGCTGACTTTGTAACTGTCTTAATATGGCTGCTGAAATTCATGTCTGAGTCCACAGTCACACCAAGGTTTCTGACTTGGTCTGTAGTTTTCAACATTACAGACTGAAGCTGAGCAGAGACTTTAAGTCGTTCTTCCTTGGATCCAAAAACAATTATTTCAGTCTTATCTTTGTTTAACTGAAGAAAACTCTGACACATCCAATCATTGATTTGTTCAATGCATCTACTCAGGGTATGTATGGGATTATAGTCCCCTGGTGATATGGTTATGTAAATTTGTGTGTCATCTGCATAACTATGGTAGCAAATTTCATTGTTTTCCATTATTTGAGCTAGAGGGAGCATGTAAATGTTGAATAGTAGAGGCCCCAGAATGGAGCCCTGGGGTACTCCGCTTGTCATTTTCATCCGTTCAGATGTGTAGTCACCAATAGACACAAAGTAACCTCTCTCATTTAGATAAGATTTAAACCACTTTAGTGTTGTACCAGAGAGTCCAACCCAGTTTTCCAGTCGGTCCAGTAGTATATTATGGTCGACTGTGTCAAACGCAGCACTGAGATCCAGTAATACTAAGACTGAGATTTTTCCGCTGTCTGTGTTTGAATGAATGTCGTTGAAGACCTTAACGAGGGCCGTCTCAGTGCTGTGATGTGGTCGAAATCCTGATTGGAAAGCATCAAAACAGCCATTTGTTATTAAGTAATTGTTCAGCTGTTGAAAGACAGCTTTTTTCAATTATTTTACTTAAAATTGGGAGGTTTGAAATGGGCCTATAGTTATTCATTACTAATGTGTCTAGAGTTCTCTTCTTCAGGAGTGGTTTAATGACTGCTGTCTTAATGGCTTGGGGGAAGACACCTGAGAGAAGAGATGTGTTAACAATCTGTAGCAGGTCTGGAATCATGCAGTCTGAAACTTTTTTGAAGAACCCTGCTGGTAAAATATCCAGGCTGCAGGAGGAAGACTTCAAATGCTGTATAATGTCTTGAAGGTTTTTGTCATTAATTGGATCAAATTGTGTCAGAGTATTAGAGTTGGGTTTAGGTGGACAAAACGACAACACACCTCCAGTACCTGGTAGAGTGGCACTGACCGCTTGTCTAATGTTCTGAATTTTGGCAGTGAAGAATGATGCAAATTCATTACAGGCCCTGGTAGACAGATGTTCAGCTGCTACTGGCACAGGAGGGTTTGTTAACCTGTCGACAGTAGCAAACAAGGCACGAGCATTATTTTTGTTCTTGGTGATAATGTCTGAGAAGAAGGACTGCCTTGACTTTTTTAATTCTAAATTAAAAATGTAAAGTCTCTCTTTATAAATGTCAAAATGAACCTGGAGATTTGTTTTTCGCCACCTGCGCTCAGCTTTTCGACATTCCCTTTTTTCCATCTTGACAAGCGTGGCGTTTCTCCAAGGAGATTTTTTCTTACCAGAGACCACCTTCACTTTAGTAGGTGCAATGGCATTCATGACATTTGTAATTTTGGAATTGAAATGAAGTACAAGGTCATTGACAGAGAACCTAGAGAGGGGTGGTGTGGAAGAGAAAGCATCAATGAATATGTCACCAGTGTTTTCAGTGATGTATCGCTTTGAGACAACCTGAGTTTGAACATTTGTGTGCACTGATATATCACTCTCAAAGAAAACACAGTAATGGTCGGAGAGAGCGACATCAGATACCAGAACCTTAGAAATGTTCAGACCCTTTGAGATAACTAAGTCCAGGATGTGGCCCCTGTTGTGTGTGGGTTGTGTCACATGCTGAGTGAGTCCAAAGTTATCAAGGACACAGCACAGTTCTTTAGTCCATCTGTCCTCAGGCTTGTCGACATGGATGTTAAAGTCACCAACAATTAACACAAAGTCAGTGCAGATAAGAGATAGTAACTCAACAAGGTCATCAAAGAAATATGTGCAGTATTTAGGTGGCCTGTAGATGTTTAGAAATATAGCTCGAGAAGATGAGTTTACCTGAAGAGCAACATATTCAAAAGAAGTAAAACTTCCATAAAACATCTGCTTGCATTTGAGTAACTCATTAAACAAAATACTAACACCTCCTCCTTTTTTATGCATTCTAGTTTCACTTATGAAAGAGAAATTTGGAGGACTGGATTCAATGTGAACAGCTGCACTGTTATCCTGGTCTAACCAAGTTTCAGTTAAAAACATAAAAGTAAGATTGTGTTTGATGATAAAGTATTAAAAAAGATTTTCCTGCTAGAGATCTGATGTTTAATAGAGCTACAGTTACAGTATCAAAACCAACTGTGCAGTTTTTTGCGACAGTTAGTGGCTGACGAGGAATGGGAGCTAAATTGAATGGATTGGCAGATTTAGTCCCGCATTTCCTGTTTCTCAACAAATTCACAATTTTTCTATTACCTGTAATCACAGGAATTGAGGAGGCAGCCTGAACTCCAGGGGGCCCTGGCTTTTCTCGGGGGAAAACAGTAGTGATATCAACTTCATAGCCCGGACCCGGCACATATCAGTAAGCGTTAATTGTACTGTCAGCATGGACAGGATGTACTTCGCTGTTTTCAGACTGTAGAGGCCAAAGATTATTCAGAGGGGGCGGAGGGGCACGATGACGTTTTGGCGATGGTGGTTTCAAGCGTGGCAGATTTGGGCGGGGTGTGAGTCTGAGTCCAACATTGACCAGCTTTTTCATCTCATCCGTGAAATCGAGGAGGGGGGAAGAGGGGGAGAGGCTGAGGCTGAGGCTGGCTGGAGAGGGCGGAGAGTTGGTTGGGGTTGGTGGAGAGTGGATGTTCCCTCTTGTTGCGACTGGGGGGGACTCCTCCTTGCGGAGCGAAGATGGCAGCAAGGACTCCTCGTCCTGGCACAGCTGACTTGTCTGTTCGAAGCTTATCTCAGGCACAAGTATTTCTCCTTCCAAGGGCTGTCTTATCAGTTGTTTTAGTTTGTTTTGCCTGGTGTCCTTGAAGGGAGGAACTGGTGTGTGGTGCACAGAGTAGAATATGTTGGAGGTTAACAACCTTACTCCTGACTTGTTAAGGCAGAATCCATCTGCCTTAAAGAGGTGTCTGCGTTCCCAGAAAATGTTAAAATTGTCAATAAAGTACATAGATACAATATTCATCGAATATTGTATCTATCACACCAACGAACGAATTTTCGAGATACGAGCCGTCTCTCGGTTACGAGCCAGCTTCAGATACCCCACTGCTAAGTTGGCGCAGCGAACGCCACAGTGAACGCCACAGTGAACGCCGTAACATCCGGCCAGCATCCTGTGTCTCGCGTAGAAGAGGAGCATGCAGCGACGTGCGATGTGCGTATGGAGCTCAGTGCGGCACGGTACTTTCTGCCTCACCCTGTGCATTTTCACTGCGCATGGATGGCCGATCGGAAAGACTAGATACATATATAGAGGATCAAGAAAGAAAACACACCAAAGTACCCGACACCCATATAAAGATACAAAACAAAATATAATATACTATACATAGACATATGTATATAATGAATATAACACGTTAATATAAATATCTCTCTCTATATAAGTATAGGTAATACAGATAATATAAGCAGTAAAAGCAATATATTTATATATGAAAAATACATATATATATATATATAAATATGAAATAAATATACATACGTACATATAAAATATACATATAAATATACGTATGAAATAAACATACATATAAGTAAATGAATATAAAAAACACTGTAAGAATAGAAATATATATGTATATTATATATATACACATGTGTGTATATGCATTTTATTGTATTGTTATTCTATTTGATTGTTATTTATTGTATTTTATCACATTGTATATGTGACTTAATATGTCACACACATTCATTATTAGACAGACTGTGGAATATCAGCATGTGTAGTACATGTGTAATCAAACATGTATAATGGTGATGTAAAGAGAGACAGCAATGGGCATGCGCCAACTGCCTGCGTCAGTCAGTGTGTGTGCCACAGCGCTGTCAGAGGTGATACACCGCCCATCTCTGCCTCACCTTGAACAGGAAATGCGTAAATTTAACGATTTTGACCATAGAAATGTTTAAATCATACAGAAAACAAATGAATAGAGCAGTCATGAGCTTCAGTCTGAATTTCCTCCTCTTAAAGTGAAACTCTCTCCAAAAAGCAACCAAGGCTTTATTTGTGATTGAATATGAGTCAAACCTTTGTGTAAATGCATAATTACGACGAAAGAGGCACTTTTAAGATTTACAGTAGTTTCGTTTTCAGGCAAGCTAATTTCAGTGGGGTTCAGAGGCACTCTTTTGCTAGCATCAGCTGGATCTCCGGCGTTTATTACAGTTTTTATTGATTGCTTTGACCTGCTTAAACAAACTGGGATCCACTTGGTTTTCATCATCACTGTCTCAGCAGAGCACAAGACACCTCTTGCAAGTGTGTTAACCCTTTCTCATTGGATTGACACATTTTCCCCACCCTTTTGCAGGACAGTTAACACGGATGTCATTCAAGCAGTCCAAACTCCATTGTTTTAGCTATGGTAACCAAACAGAAACCATCTGTTCCTTACTATTAGAAACTACCTACATCAGTATGAAATCACTAAAGCACCTGTTTGACACTCCTAAACACAAATCTTCAATGAGCAATCAGTCTGCAGGCCTTAAAAAGTGCAGCGGCTGTGTTGTTCTTTGGCAACATGGATGGAAGAGGTCTAAGGCAGATGAGAGTGAGAAATAGGGGCAGAGGAATGTCAAGGTTGGATGGCATGCAAGAAGATTTTTCCTTTGGTTCATTGCAAGAGAGGATAATGAATGTGATGTGGATGAGGCCATGTGGCCCCATCGTCAAGACAGAAGAGACTGAGTATCAATAGTGGCTATTTCTTATACTCTACAGTAATAGATTTGTATACTATACTGTAATATTTTATATCTTTAACTTATTTTCTATGTTTTAAAACAGGTCAGTTGTTCAGGAAAATGCTTGCTGTGAAGCTGCAGAAATGTTTTGTGAACTATGAGACTACCAGCTTTCTTATTTTCTTATACTCTGAAATATTTTATTTTGTATTTTGTGTAATATTTACAGTATTTCAGTTTTCAGCCACAGTTCGAAAAAAAAGAATCAATGGAATCAAAAAATGCATCAAAGCATTCCTGATTCTGGATTCAATTCTTTGCAAGAAGGCAAATTTGACAACAAATGGCATGAAAGCTACATAGAGTAATAGGTCACAATGACAAGCAATGGTGCACCGAATCGCACTGAGTGCTGTATTTTGTATTTTGTTGCCCACTGTGTAATGGTTGATTGGAAGAGCTCATACACTTGTTTGCAAGTTGTGTTGATTGAAGGCAAAATTAGCTTTTGTTGCATATTTTAAATGTTTTGGCACGGTTAGAGCCTTTTGCAAACAAAATGAGTCATTTTGACCATGAGTGCCACTGTTTCGGCCTGTGTGTTAACTGTTTTGAAAATGTGGAGTTTGAGTTGACTTCTGCATCAAAGCAATCAATAAAAACTGTAATGATGAATGAATAAACCACAGCAAGTTTTTTTTTAATTATATCTTCCTCCCCTGAATGTGCGTCACTGTATCATAACAATTATTCCAGTTTCTTCAGAGAATAATGCATGATGTTGGAAACGTTCAAATGTTGTCTGACTATATTTCATTCGGTGTGGTTTGGCTACTAAGCACATTTGTTCTTGTTTTGGCTGGTTTGTGTGATCACAATGTGCCTCTTATGCATTCAATAATCAAATTAATACAGTAGTGTATTCTAATAGTTTTCTTCAATATACAGGAACAACAAGGAAAATCTTGATTTGATGAAACAGTACAAACCAAAAAACAATGAAGCCAGTCATCTCAGAATTCTGCTTCATGGACCCGTTGGTGCCGGCAAGTCCAGCTTCATCAACTCTGTTCAAAGTGTTTTACAAGGCAGCGTTTCCACTCTAGCTCCAACAGATGCAGCCTCTGGGAGCAGCTTCACCAAAAAAGTATGAACAACTATTGATTGTGATGATTCTGAGCAATTCATGCAGTTTGAAACCTTTTGAAACATGGTGGTGGGTAAAATAGCATCAGACACTACTGACTATATTATTGCATTTCTTATCATAATCACAGTTCGGTAATCCAATTGTAAGCTACAAGACAATTTATGCACGAATGTATTATGTCAGTTAATCAGCAGACATCTTGGTTTTGCACAGTGGAAACAAAGTTTATAATGATGCTAGTTATAACTGATATAATTGATATTAGAGACATGCTTCACACACATAACTATAGTAAACATGATATGCACAAACAAAATGAAACATATGAAATAATAAAATTCACAACAAAAGGAAATGTTCTGTAATTTATGGCTGAAGAAATGCTTGTGGGCTCTTTCAGATACAGTCCTGTGTGTCTTATCTCTCACACACTCACATCCTGTGAGTTTCCCTCTAAGGATGAAGACATCTAGTTTAGTCAGCAGGACGCAGCATGTCTAATTTACTTCACTTATTTCATTCTTGCAAATAATTGCATTCTTCAGAACTGTTCCTTTAATTAATTGTATGTTTTGTGGTTTTTAGTGCGAGGATAACAAGTGAGTGTCAAACATTTCTCAAAGCGTATAGTTAAATGTGTAGTATAAGAAATGCCTCTATTGTGTTGCTTTAATGACATCATATTTATCTTTGATTCTATTAATTGATGCAAGTAATTGATTCTTCTACTTTACAGTACAAAACGTACAAAATCCCGAATGGTCCAGATGCATTTTACTCTTTTGTTCTTAATGACATCATGGGCTTGGAGCAAAATGCTAACAGTGGAGTTCATATTGAAGACATCGAACTGGCTCTGAGGGGACGTGAGAGAAGGTTACAAGGTACAATCCTCTGAACTCTGACACTGTGTAAAGCAGCCCGTGGAGTTTTCTTGTTAACAAACAAACATTATATCTACATTCAGTCTTACTCATCAGAACGCATTACGTGTTTTTTGAGATGTTACATTCAATTTTTCATAAAAGTTTGACTCCGGCAGTTTTTTACATCCATGTTCAGTCCTGCAGAAAGCCGTCCTTGTCTTTCCTGCATTTCTGGTGCATAATCACTGAACTCTTGTAGATCAGTGAAATAGAGTGAAAACATCAGTAGGAATGTGTATTGCGTCACCCGCTTGAAGTTTTGTTTGCATTAAACCAACAAGGTCCCACTCATCCACTCATAAAAAATGTTCACTGAAAAATGCATTGCTCATAAATACTGAATGCATTTAAGGGCGACCGTAACTCAGGAGGTAGAGCAGGTCATCTAGCAATCAGAAGGTTGTTGGTTAGAATCTTGGCTTCCCCCAGCTACATTTGAAAGTGTCCTTGAGCAAGATAGAGAACCCCAGGCAGCACGGCACCATCAGTGTATGAATGTGTGTGTGTGAATGGTTAACTGTGGAAAGTATTTTAAAGCGCTTTGAGCGGTCAGTAGACTGGAAAAGCGCTAAAAAAATGCACGACCCTTTACCATTTTATTGTTTCCTATAGTTCAATCCTGGACACCGCATAACGGAGGATGATCCATTTTACAACCCATCTCCCACTCTGGATGACAGAGTTCATGTCCTGGTTTCTGTCATTCCTGCTGACTCAGTATCTTTGATAAGTGACGAAGTGTGGAAAAAGCTGAGAGAAGTCAGACTAGCAGCCCGTGATATGGGTAAGAGAAGAAATTACAACTGTTATACTCTGTGTGGAGTCATGATGACATCTTGGGTTTTATGAATCAAAATAATAAAACCTTTGAAATACTGATCAGGTTTCTGTATCGGCAGGGATTCCCCAAGTGGCTATTCTCACCAAAGTTGATAAAGCCTGTCGTAAGGTGAAACAAGACATCAACAATGTCTACAAGAGCAAGTACCTGAAGAAACAGGTACGTTTCTGGGTCGCACTTTATTTTACTGTACATTAGTAAGACGTAACAGGCCGTACTTTGTATCAAATTAGACAACTAGAAGTAATGTAATCTTAAGTAAACAAGACAGTAAACAAATAAAGTTATACTGTAATTAGACACCATATAGCCTACCCAAATTATGCAGCAATCAGAAACCGCATATAAAGTTGTGTTACTTAAAGGTCCCATATCTTATATATATATATATATATATATATATATATACACACAATACATATATATATACACATATATATATATATATATATATAATATATATATACACATACATATATATATATATATATATAATATATATATATTATGATTCATTCATTTATATTTATGATATCATCAATGACATGAATGAATTTACTGAGGAAAGGAACATTTGCCAGGAAGGTGTTGTTTATTAAAAGAAAGGGTTTTATTAGCACAGACACACAGCATGTACAAAGCACAATCTGCCCACACAAGAAACGGGAAGCTCACAAGAGGCCCAAAATCCTACAGCACCGCGAAATGTCTGTTTTTGCAGACGTCTGTGGTGCGCTGCCTGTACTTCGGAATCGCCTCTCATGTGACAGCAATGTGGCGCAGAGCTCGGTGAGCTCCCGGCTGCGAAAGGACGGAGGTCGCACAATCCATCCAGACACCCTGCCATCAGGTCCATGGCGGCGCACTTCCAAAGGTCCACCTCATCCTCAGCTAGCACACTGGCTCGCTTCCAGCAGCTGTAAAACCAATCAATAAAGACGATCAGTACTGCGCGATGCACTGCATATGGATACAACACATCTATTATTTAATAGAATAGTAGTCACATTGACCAAAAACGGATCTAATCTAATAAATCATCTTACCCTCTTTGTCCTCGATCGACTCCGAGCTGAACTCTTCACAGCGTCCGCCTGCGATGCAAGATCTGGTTGTTTGTTGTTCTGCGTACTGCCTCGTAATGTCTTACAGGCAGCTGGAAAACAATTAAAAAGACTGGTATGAATAAAGAAACGTAACTTAAGTCACAGTAAAATTAAGCGAGGGAGAAAACAGCAACAGTTACTTACACACAATGGCCTCCTTATCGGCATCGTGTAAATCTGGACTTGCAGACGTGGCTCCGAGCTAACAGGAGGTCGCGGCCTTGTTATGAGGCGAGGTTAGTCTGTGAAAACAAAATGCTTGCAGCGATAAACCTCCGTGTCCCTCTGCAGCAGCGAAGCTCCGTCCGTCGGCGACATTCTTCGTGGCGACCCGGCAAAGCTTCTCCCGTCCGCGCAGACGTTCTCTCGACAATGGCTGGGCCGCTAGCCTAGCTCCTGCTAGCTAGCTTAGCTCCTGCTAGCTAGCTTAGCCGAACTTGCTTCGTGTCCATTAAAACACAAACACTTCGACAACTCACACACTCACAGCACGTCGTCCGACAACAGTTCACAGTCTGTTAGTGATAAAACATGACACTGACATCACACACAGTCCACTGTTAGCGGGCAAGATGGTGAATCGGTAGCATCATAACTTCTGAGCGCTGTCTGCTTGTCCCAACTTTTTAATAACTTCACTGTCCAATTACCTTTACCAGACCTTTCAACCTTTACACTATCTTGTCATTAATTGTTGACGAAGAATTGAGCCATGAAACCGTCTTCAGCCCACCGAAATACGGCTGCTTCCCACCACAACTACGCAGAAAAGATGGAAACATCAACCGAGAGCCTCAAAAGAAAAGACCCATTCTCTCCAATAAAAAACCAACCGACCGCCAAAATGAGAGACTCGACTGCTGATGAAGGTACGAAGGTCATCCTAGAAGCGATAAAAAAGCTCACTGATAAAGTGGATAGTCTCGACAGCCATATGAAACAGAACTCAGTTATGCTAGCTAGCATGGCTAAAGCGGTTGAGTTTAACGCGGCGGAGATCAAAGACTGCAAAAGTCAGCTACAAACCATGAAGCGGGAGATATCGGTGATTAAAAAAGACAACGCTGAGTTAGTGGAAAGAGTCTTGGAGATGGAAAGGTACAAGCGCGGTTGGAACCTCAGAATCCGAGGGATCAAAGAAAATGATGGGGAAAATACACGAGAAATGGTTGCTAACTTGCTGATAAAAATCTCCCCTCCATGGGCTCCGAACATCAACCACATCGTGGACTCGGCTCATCGACTGGGGAGACGAGAGGAAAACAAGATCAGGCTGGTCATCGTCCAATTCACACAGAGAATACACCGGGACGCGCTGTGGAAGATGACCAAGGACTCCTCCATCTGCAAAGAACTGGGGATCAGATTCATCGAATACCTCTGAAAGGCTGACAGGGAGGCTCGAGCGGCGCTGTGACCGAAGATACAACAAGCACGGGCGGCTGGAAAACGAGCTTACTACAGAGGAGGAGCGGATACATCGATGGACACAGAATCACTTTATAAAACACTTGAGGTATACTGGTAGTTAAAACCGAATACGCATTAACAAGGTCTTAATTTTTCCCTGTGATAAAAGGTTGGATGGTTAAGTTATATTTTTTCTGATATTGAAGGGACACTGCCCACACATATCTTTGCGGGCCTTTTCTCATTTTTGACTTCTCTTCACTCAGTTGGACTTCTTATTGTTCACTAGCGGTTGCTAGTTGTGGTTTAAAATGAATGTTGATTTTTCCTGTATTTCCTTGAATGCTAGGGGCTTAAGAGATATCACTAAGAGAAAGTCTATTTTCTTATTTTGTAAGGGCGAGAAAGCAAACTTTATTTTATTACAAGAAACACACTCAAAACCGGATGATGAAAAATTCTGGATTAATCAATGGGGAGATAAAATAATTTTTGACCACGGCTCCACAAGATCAGCTGGGCTGGCCATTCTTTTCTGTAACTCTCCTGGTAAATTGGTGGCTTCTAAATCTAGTAATAATGGTCACTGGCTAATCTGTGTTTTAAATATTGATGAACAGTATAGTATTCTCGCTAATATCTATGGCTTTAACAACCCAGCTCAAAATAAATTATTACTTACAGAGCTTTCTGATAATATTAAAAATCTAAAACTCACCTACCCACATGCCAATGTAATTGTGGGAGGAGATTACAACATGGTTTATGATGAATATCTGGATAGATACCCTTCTAAATGTCAACACAGCTCTCAGAACCCTGCCTTATCCCATTTCTGTGGAAATCATAACTTAGTAGACCCCTGGCGCTTTGTAAACCCTAACACTAAACAATACTCCTGGTTCAAACCTAATAATACATTAAAATCCAGAATCGACTTCTGGTTAATTTCTGCTTCAATGATGCATTCTGTCTCAGACTGCTGTATGTCAGCAGCTCCTCTATCTGATCACTCGGTTATTAAGTTGAGTTTTAAACCCCCTGGTGGCCGCTGCAGAAACAAGGGCTACTGGAAATTCAACTCATCCTTATTAAATTGTCAAGCATATTGTGATGGTATAAAATCTCTAATTGCTGAAGTGATGGCTGACGACACTATAATATCCTATGTTTCAAAGTGGGAGTTCTTAAAATTCAAATTTCGAGAATTTTCCATTCATTTTGGGAAATCATTTCACAAAAATAACAAACTAGCAGAGCTTAATTTAATTAAAGAAATAAACATTCATTGTAATAAGGCATCACCAACTGACAATGATAAACAGAAATTACTAACTCTGCAAACAAAACTTGATGAGATTTATCTTAAAGCAGAAGGGGCCTACATAAGATCCAGAGCGAAATGGATCGAAGATGGTGAAAGAAGTACAGCTTATTTCTGTCGATTAGAAAAAAGAAGGCAAGAGAGAAATTCAATTAAAACCTTATTGATTCAAAACCAACTATGTACAGATCCAACCTTGATTACAAAGGAATTGACTTCCTTTTACAGTAAGTTGTACTCGTCTGTCTTCTCTGCAGTTGATTCAGATGCCTTTTTCAACCATATCAAGGATCTTATCCCCTGTATTGAAGATGATTTTGCAGAGTTATGTGAAGCTGATATTACAATTTTAGAGCTGGATAAAGCTGTAGACAACCTGTCTTTAAATAAATCTCCCGGCTGTGATGGCCTTACATCTAATTTCTACCGACACTTTTGGGATCTGTTAAAAAATCCTTTTATTCTCATGATAAAGGAGGCTACTGATAATTTGTCTTTTCCTCCCACTATGAAACAAGGTATAATTACTTTAATCCCCAAACCCGGTAAGGACTCTAAAATATTGGATAATCTTAGACCTATCACGTTATTGAACACTGATTATAAAATTGTAACCCTTGCTTATGCCAATAGATTAAAGAGTAAACTAGATACAATTATAAGTGACTCCCAATCTGGATTTATGAAAGATAGATCCATTCACAACAACATCCGTTTGGTGATCGATCTCCTAGATTATAAACATTTAATAGATGATGATGGCTTTATTTTATTTCTTGATTTTTATAAAGCCTTTGACTCTATCGAACACCCCTTTATTTTTCAGTGTTTAAAACTTTTAGGCTTTGGGAACAAATTTCGAGCCACCATAGAATCTCTGTATGATAAAGCAAGTAGCTCCATTTCATTACCAGGAGGTACATCACCAAGATTTGCTATCAAACGTGGGGTCAAACAAGGCTGCCCTATCTCTCCATTCCTCTTTATAATTGCCACAGAGATGCTTTCTATTTTTATTAAAAATTCAGATATTGCCCCTTTAAATGTTATGGGGCTACCTGTTGTCATTAGCCAGCTTGCTGACGACACGACCATCTTTATGAAACACCTAACTGAGACCCCCAAGATAATACAAGCAATTAATACGTTTTCCAATGCCTCTGGGCTTAAACTTAATTTGAACAAATGTGAGTTGATGCCAATTCATCAAAGTGATTTAACAGAAGCATACAACATTCCTATAAGATCAGTTGTCAAATATTTAGGAATACATATATCTAAAAACCCAACTCAAAGAGAAAATTTGAATGTGTGGAGAACAATAACTGAATGTCAAACTAAACTTAATTCCTGGTTGTTGAGAGACATCAGTTTACTGGGGCGAGTCTTTCTTACTAAGTTGGAAAGCATTTCGAGATGTATCTATCCAGTGTATTCGTTGGCCATCCCTAACAGAGCCATAAAGAAGATCAACCAAATTAATTTTGATTATATTTGGAGAAAAAAAATGCACTATATTAAGAGAACAGAAATGACCAAAGAATACAAAGAAGGGGGCCTACAAGCTATCGATTTTGATTTCATCAATGGAACACTGAAAATTAACTGGTTAAAATCTTTCCTGAATAATAAGAGCTTCTGGTATCATATCCCCAGAGAAATTTTCAAGAAGCTTGGTGGTATTGATTTTCTGTTAAAATGTGATTTCAATATTCAGAAACTTCCAGTCAAATTATCCCTGTTTCACCAGCAAGTCCTTTTATATTGGAAACTTCTGTACAATCATAATTTTACCCCGCACAACTCACCGATATGGAACAATAGATACATTACAGTTAAAAACAAATCGATATATAAAAAGGACTGGATGGATAAAGGTATTTGGTCCTTAATTCATTTGACGGACGATGATGGGCTTGTGATGACATATGAACATTTTTGTCTTAAATATGATCTAGCAGTTGATCGTAATTCCTTTGCTTCCATAATGAGAGCCATCCCTAAGCCTACTTTAAATTTAATTCATGGGATTGTTTCGAACTCAACTCATATTTCTCCTAATCTTCCACATCTCCTAGTTGGAAACTGTGATTTTGAGAGTATTAATATTCCTAATAAAACAATTAGAAAGATGCTTGATGACATCACACACCCTTTACTGTCTTTTCGAAACTCCATTAAACAAGTCTTCCCCAAAGATATCATATATTCATTACGCACTAAATACTTAAAATTTCCCATAAATCCAAAAGCAAAAGAAATCCATTTTAAAATTTTAAATGGTGTGTACCCATCTGGTGAACTATTACGACAGAGATTTGGTTTTGAAACAAACAAATGTGAATTTTGTGATGATATTGAAACCTCTGATCATTTATTTTTTCAATGTATGTTTTCTGAAGCGCTCTGGACTGATATGCACGACTGGCTACACACGAAGATCCGACTTGAACCCTTTTCTCAAAAAGACATTATCTATGGAGTTGTTATGGACAATAATGAATGGGACTTTCTGGTAAACAATATACTCATCCTCGGAAAATTTTACATACACAAGTCTAAATACATGAAAGTGAAACCTAGGTTCTATGTGTTTCATAACGAGTTTCTCTCTTTCACCAATGCCCTTAACATAATGAAAAGTAAATATGCAATGAAACTCTTAAATTTATTTGAAAAATATGCTCTGCGACAAAAGCCCTAGCTAAAGTTGTTTATTTTATTATTATTTATTTTTTTAAATTATTTTTCATATATTTAGTTCTCATGGAAAGTCTGTATTCTGCACTCTTCAATGCACCTGCTCCTTTGGAATGTTAAAATTGATGCAAGCCATGTTGTTTGTACATGATTTTGTCAAATAAAGTTTGAGGAAAAAAAAAAAAGTCCACTGTTAGCTGCTCGACGCCATTAACTCTCCGCTCCTTCTTCCTCGTCACTCACGCTCTGGTCAACCCGGAAGTGTAAAAACTCTTGCAGGTCATGAACTCTCACACGCAATAAGAATTACTTTTCAACTGTCTTTAAAACATTCAGAACCCATGAAATTATAGAAATACTTTTTTTTTTTTTACATTTTAATATCTTGGTTATCTCAAAATATTTCATGCAAATTTAAACAACTGGCGTTTTATCTTTAACTTGTTCCCAGGAGAGAGAGAGAGAGAGAGAGAGAGAGAGAGAGAGAGAGAGAGAGAGAGAGAGAGAGAAAAGAATAAATAATCTTTTTTACATAACATTGGCCATTGCTAATGACACACACAGTAATTAATCTAGCATACTTTCATTAAATAAATCCATTCAAGCTCAAATATAAGGGTTTACAATTAGGCTATACTGAGCCTGATCTAGTTATACCAGAGATTTTCTTAAAATGAAGTTAACACCTTTTAGAAAAAGGTCACCTGGGGTAAAACACCCCCTGCTACCCTGATTTGCATTTGTATAGCTCACAGCATTTTCATTTACATGTTAAAGCCTCCCCTAGAATCAGGGGGAGGGGGGTCATTGGGGGACAACTGCAAAGCAAGGCCCACGTCAATTTCTGACAATTTACGTCAGTTTTCAGTGTTGCCTGCAAATTGCCGCGTGCTGCCGCAAACCTGAAATTCCACGTCAATCTACAGTGCTGCATACTGACGAAAATCATTTTCATTTGATTTCATTTTCATGCAGTGAGGAGGACGAACTGTTGAGGACTTTATTTACACGTAGATACCACTAGCTGATTGTGTAGCTACATGGTTTCATCTGCACTCGCTTGGCTCTAACTTACCTGTGTACCTGTTACACTCTTCTTCTCTGTACATCATTCTGCAGTCTTTTCTACTCTACACAGTATGGAGACACCTACTGGTGGGGGAGCGTAGCAACACTGACAGTGCGCAGTATTAACATCCATATCAAGAGTCTGTAAACACAACAGCTGCCTTAATCACCAATTAAAAAAAAATAAACCAAATAAATGTATTTTCCTCTGAACTCTATGTGTTTTGTCCGACTATTATAAAGGCCATGCCCGATATAATATGGCAGTACGTTCGTCTAATTAAGCTATAGGCTGATGTTGGTAGCATTAAATGCATAATGTGGTAATAAGGGTAGAATAGCGTCTAAATATTTTGGATCTGATATGGCATTATGTGTGATTTCTAATTAGGCTAAGACCTTGTAAAATGGTGTCTGATAGTGTATTAGGATCTCCGATTTGGTTTGTATAATTCTGTATGCGTCTAAGTATAGTAGCCTATATTTAAAGTAATAACACTTTATTTGCGGTTTTTTACTACAGCATCATTTGGGTAGGCTATATGGTGTCTAATTACAGTATAACTTTTCTTGTTTACCGTCTAATTGGAATTACATTATTTTCTAATGTTTTTTTAATTTGATATAAAGTATGGTTTGTTGGTGATATTTTAAAGAATTGTTAGATTTTTCAACTGCTGATCAACTCAAATACTGTTACTTTAATACTCAGGTTGACTTGTTGGGTCAGTTGCTGGGACCTCAGGAGAACTGCATCTTTCTTGTGAAGAACTATGTGTCTGAAATCAACACACATGATGGCATTGATGCGTTGATATTGTGTGCACTGAGACAGATGATCAAATACGGAGAAGACTACCTCAACAACCTGTAGACCTACAAAATGCTGAAGCAAAACATGCTTTGATATGCACGAAAAATAGTTGAATTAGTATAGAGTACATCAATACTGCATGAGTTCACTGTATAAAACCTGGATGTGCAGAAAGGAGGCTTGGTTGTATGGAAGAGCACAGTGTGCATGATTCAATGAACAACATTGTGAAAAAAAATAATTATTGTAATTACACCAGCATGTACAGCTGTACAGCCATGCAGCTGTGAAATAATTCAACAGACTTCTAGACTGTGTTAATCAATATTATTATCAACTGTTGTTTCATTCTACTTTTTCACAATATGAGAGTTTGATTGCAGGTAGATGCTTCAACCTGGTTATATATGTAAATACAATACAAATCCCCACATGATGTTTATAATGAAATTGTTCACTAAAGCTTATAACTCAAGTAATGCACTGATTACACTAAAAGCATCAATGATATACACTTCTTTTATCCAATAAAATTATCTGGAGAAATAATTAATGTGCTTTTGTTCTCATTCTCTGTGTAGACTGTTTGCTTATGTACACATAACCGCCTGTTAAAGCATTATAAATGAGGGTTTCTCTACCGTATTTGTACTATATTAATGCAGTTTTTTTGGTGGCTGATTTACAGGAATAGCTGTTCTGAACCTTTCTTTTTCTGTGTTGTAAGATGTGCTTCATCTGCCAAGTGTTCAATTTGCAGCCTCTGCTGGTCTTGCTAGGTCACTGCAATCAGTACAATTTCCTAAAACAATAAATCCAAAGATAGAATAGGTAGAATAAGATTTGTTTTCTTCCTCTTTTTTATATGGTGAGCTTTATTTTAATACAAAGTTGGTCGGATTAGGTTTACACTTAATTGTTCCCTTGGAACGTGTTTTGTGCTCTCCATGCTCTTCACACATCCACCACACTGATATTATGGTCATCATCTACATATAAAGGGGAAAATAAAACTAGACTGATTCAGTGAGTGAAGGACTCAATAGTCATAACAGCAGATAACATCAACCTTATGTTGTTAGAGTAAAAGTTAGGGGATTATCAGAGTCTGGTGGATTTATCCTCTAATGGCCCATGAATGATTCTGCATTATTTCTGACACAAGACGTTGTGGAGCTGAACAGAAAGGGAAACTTATCTCTACATGTTTACCCAAATAAGCACTGCTGCTGTGGGGCAGCTTGTGTATAAAGGGCAGCTTAATCATATAATCTCTCCAGCGTTATTTACTATACCAGAGCCCCACCTCGACAATTTGACTTGTACATACAATGGATACTGAGTAATGAGGGAGGAGACAGAGAAGTTGCTTCCCATTAGTTGGATAGGACTTAAGATAATTCTTTATGGCCCAGGGGGGTGAATATGGGTGTCACAGTCAAAAGTCAGACATAACTATTGATAAATACATCAACATTCTGAACAATTCTAGTATTTAGAAAATAAATAATACAATAAAATAAAAACTGTAATTACACTTACAGTTGTCCATGTTATCAAGATGATCTAGTTATTGATACAGAGAGGCTACATTAGTTAATTCACATTGCTTTGATTAAATGATTAGGTCAATTGTATGATGCATTCTTGATTATAAGAGAATATATGCATGTTCCAAGAGCTGGTGAGTCCCTCCAGTCACCCGATCCAACTGCACCCTGATCTCTGATACTCCTGAAACAAACTGCTGCAGTGCCAGCAAAGGGACTAAGTCCAGGATTATATTCAGTGGGAACCAGCATAAGACAATTACTAAGTATGTAGATGTTCACTTTATCAGTGCAGAGGGATAAAACCCTCAAACACCTCCCCAGAGTCAGCCACAGTCTTTTAAGCTAAAAGAGCAGCTGGGCTTCTACAACAGGAAATTCAGCTACTGCAATAAAGCAGATAAATAATGCAGCAGAGGCCTCACACATCACAGTCTCCAGCTTGCACTTGCACATCTTCAAGTGGGTATGTTCAATGTGTGAGCCCACAAATAAACAGAACTCACAGAACTGCCAGAATAACATATTTTAGTGCCCCTGCACATGCCAGTACGTCTTCAAGGTGTAAAAATGGGCTGCATGATCGAGTAGAGTGCAGACTTCTTCTCAGTCACACACATGGCTGTAAACTGAATCTGAAAAAGAAAGTAAAGGCAGGAGAGAGTCTATAACAAACATTTCTCTGTTCAGTTTTCGCTTTGTCCAGGACAAGCTAGGGACTTACTGTTATGTCATCTTATCAAATAAAATGTACTATTGTGATTGTGAGCAAAGTTGCCATTGTCTTATTTGAGTAATGTTTCACTCATTTTATTTATTAAGTTGTATTCAATGTCTCTCCCTTCATGGTGTTCACTGTAAACCAATATTCACAATACTTATCCAACTTCAAAAATTGAGCACAAGTTATGTTTACATTTGTATCAGAGTGGAAGTAACTGAGCACATTTACTCGAGTACTGAATCTACATAGAAATGTATAATAGAGGATTTAATTGTATGGTGTTTATACTTTTACTTTACCCCACTGTAAAGTGAAATATTGAACTTTCTACTTAACTGCATTTACCTCACAGATAAAGTTACAAGTTACTAGTTTAAACTTTCTCAACTGTCATTGAGTAAAAATGACCTCTGGTCAACAATGGTGTGGGCTTCTAGTAAGTCACATGATTGGCTATATACAGAAACTGAGACAACAGAAACTGAAAGCAGAAAACAAGTCTATAAATACATTTCCACCCTCTCAACCTGCAGAGTCATTCTGCAGGAAGCAGGAACCACATAAGAAAAGGTAAGCCCTTCTTGTTTTGTCTCTTCACAGATATCATAGTAAAAATGCTCCTGTGATTGTGAAGCCAATGTTTCACTGGCTTTATATTTTAAGATTGATTTGATGTCTGCCTCTTTATGATTTTTATAAAAACAGACTTTATGAAAGACATGTTTAATGTCCTGCATGCATATCCCGTATGTTTACTCAAGAACTGAAGCTGTATAGAATTATTATATAATAATTTTATTCTGCTGTATGATGAAGATGAAATGGAAAACATATTTTTAGTCCACTCTATTTACCTGACAGCCCAAATTACTGTAACTAGTAGTTTCAATGTAAGATTTTACATAAAAAACATTAGGATGAATTCATGAAAATAATGTATTTTGTTTCTGATGAGCTCTGTTTATTTATGTTAATATAAGAGTCACAGGGGCCTTTATTGTTGCAGGACAAGCGGGCTGAATTCAGTAGAATTTGCTGATATTGCATATGATACACTTTACTTGTGAATTAATTATTTGTTCATCTTTGTTTTTGTACTTTTACTTAGATACAGTGTCTGAATTCTGCTTCTGCTTTCACCACTGGGTAAATTCATAATCATTTACATCTGACTGTCTCACTTTACAGCTATGGGAGGAGGTGAGTCCAGACCTTTCATTTCCATGACATAATCATTTTGACATTCTTTTTCTTCTTCTTTATTATTATTATTAGTAATGTTATTTAATTTATTTATAATTCCAATTCCTTAACAGAAAATAATGATGTTGGTAATGTAATTATGTCTCACTAGGTCCTTCAACACTATTGGATCAGCCATGGAAGGCTTTGCCAAAGTGAGTAAACATGCAGTATCTGTGATGCCATACAATGGGGTGCTGACTGTTAAGTTGCACATGCTAAAATAAACAGCAACTTTTCGCCACATTTAGCAACAAACCATTTAACATTTAGATTGAAATGTAACATTTATATTGAGTTTTTTTATTTAGATTTGACGTTGACATTATGTTACATCTGGTCAAAAGTAACATAAAAAAATCACATGTTTTTTAAACATGGTTTGTTGCTAAGTGTGGCAAAAAGTTGCTGTTTATTTTAGCATGCGCAACTTTACAGTCGGCGCCCCATACCATTGTGCTGTGTGGGTGGGGTTTGGCTCCTAAACACATTTGCTCTTGTATTGGCTGGTTAGTGTGTGATCACAATGTGCCTCTTATGCATTCAATAATCAAAGTAATACATTCTTATTCTAATAATTTTCTTCAATATACAGGAACAACAAGGACAATCTTGATTTCATGAAATGGTACAAACCTCGAAACAGTGAAGCCAGTCATCTCAGAATTCTGCTTCATGGACCCGTTGGTGCCGGCAAGTCCAGCTTCATCAACTCTGTTGACAGTGTTTTACAAAGCAGAGTTACCGGTCGAGCTTTGACAGATGCAACCTCTGGGAGCAGCTTCACCAAAGAAGTATGAACAACTATTGATTGTGATGATTCTGAGCAATTCATTAAGAATTTCATGCAGTTTAAAACCTTTTGAAACATGGTGGTGGGTAAAATAGCATCTCAGACTGACAATATTATTGCTTTTCTTATCATGGTTCGTTAATCCAATTGCGAGCTTTAGCACAATTTATGTGTGTATGTATTATGTCAGTTAATCTGCAGACCTCTTGGTTTAGCACAGTGGAAACAAAGGTTTTAATAATGTTCGTTATAACTGATATAATATATTGAGAGCTATGCCCACACACACACACACACACACACACACACACACCACATTAAACATATAAAATGAAATTCACAACACAAGGACATTATCTGCACAATGGGGGCAGGAACTGACATAGGGACCAACAACGCCACCTGGGGATTTGTTTGCACTGAGGCCTGTTATGCCTAACCTGGGCAGGTGGAGGAGCTAAGGGAGGAGTTTTGCTGGACTACCTGGGTTGCGTTCACAACACCTCACTGTGGTTCACTACAATCAGAACTATTCCTTTGATTAATTGTGTGTTTTGTGGTTTTTAGTGTGAGGATAACACCTGAGCTTTGAACATTTCTCCAAGTGTATAGTTAAATGTGTAGAATAATAAATACCTTTATTTGTGTTGCTTTAATAACTGCATATTTATCTTTGAGTTGATAAATTGATGCAAATAATTGATCCTTCTACTTTACAGTACAAAACTTACAAAATCACCAATGGTCCACACGGATTTTACTCTTTCGTTTTTAATGACATCATGGGCTTGGAGCAAAAAGCTAACAGTGGAGTTCATGTGGAAGATATCAAACTGGCTCTGAGGGGACATGTGAGAGATGGTTACAAGGTACAATCCTCTGAACTCTGACATTGTGTAAAGCAGCCCTGTGGAGTTTTCTTGATAACAAACAAACGTGATATCTACATTCAGTCTTACTCATCAAAATGCATTGTGTGTTTTTTGAGATGTAAAATTCAATTTTTCACAAGTTTGACTACGGCAGTTTTTTACATCCATGTTCAGTCCTGCAGAAAGCCGTCTTTGTCTTTCCTGCATTTCTGGTGCACAACCACTGAACCCTGTAGATCAGTGAAATAGTGTGAAAAACCTGGTAGGAATGTGTATTGGGTCACCGTATGAACTTTTGCATTATTCTGTGCATGAGAAAGACAACACAAGGTAGCACTCATAAAAAAGAATCAATAATCTTTATGCCACTACAAAAGCTTCACAGGGTGCCATCAATATATGTTTTTCACTGTTTTGCATTGTTGATAAAAGCATTGTTTGACTGTAATTTATTGTTAACTAGTTCAATCCTCGCCCCATGACGGAGGATGATCCATCTTACAACCCATCTCCCACTCTGGATGACAGAGTTCATGTCCTGGTTTCTGTCATTCCTGCTGACTCAGTATCTTTGCTAAGTGAGGAAGTCATGAAGAAGCTGAGAGAAGTCAGACTAGCAGCCAGTGATATGGGTAAGAGCAGACATCACAATTGTTAGGCTCTGTGTGGAGCAATGATGACATCTTTGGTTTTATGAATCAAAATAACGTTTGAAATACTGATCAGGTTTCTGTATTTGCAGGGATTCCCCAAGTGGCTATTCTCACCAAAGTTGATAAAGCCTGTGCTGAGGCGAAAAAAAACATCAGCAATGTCTATAAGAGCAAGTACCTGGATGAACAGGTACGTTTCTGTTGGTGATATTTTAAAGAATTGCTAGATTAATCAACTGCTGATCAACTGAAATGCTATTAATTTAAAACTCAGGTCGACATGTTCAGTCAGTTGCTGGGACTTCAACCGAACTGCATCTTTCTTGTGAAGAACTACGCGAAAGAAAACGACACACAGGATGGCATTGATGCGCTAATATTGTGTGCACTGAGACAGATGATCAACTACGGAGAAGACTACCTTAACAACCTGTAGAATGTTATTTAATTCTGCCTTTTCCCAATATGAGTGTTTTTTGCAAGTATAGATGCTTCAACATGGTTATATATGCAAATCTAATACAAATCCCCCCATGATGTTTTTAATTCCATTACTCGCTCATTTATTACTTCATATACTGAAAAGCCAGATGTTCCGTCAAAGAATGGGTGGTAAACGATTATTTTATCCAACACATCTGTTTGAAGAAAGAATGAATAAATGTTTTTTCATTCTGAAGGTATTTTCTGTGTAGACTGAGTGCTTACATGAACTAACTGTTAAAGCATTATATGACACCTGTGTTTCATTTGTCAAAGGTTCAATTTGCAGCCTCTGCTGGTGTAAAAAAAATGAAAATAAGTAGTAGCCTTACAGTAATACAGTAATAGTAGAATAAGATAGAATGAGATTATATGATGCAATACAATAAATTATTCACTTAGAACACGTTTTTCTTGTTCTTCAAAAATAAAAAATGTGCCCAAAAACATCCACCAGAGGTCAGTGTTTAATCTTATGCTGGAATCAAATTGTTTAATATTGACTGTACATTCAATTGTTTAACATTATTTGTTAAGGCAGGCATTTGGCAAGGCAGGACTCCAACTGTTGCTCTACATCATTCCTGTGATACTGATCTAGTGTTGAGCTCTGAACGCAGCCATTCGATCTTATTTTGTTTTCTTTCGTTCCAGTGATGTATTGATTATAGCTTTCAATGCAGATAAAACACAAAGACCAGACAAAACATTGGTATGATGTAATGAGTTTTGTTCATATTTGGCATACATTACGCACATCTGTAGTTACAGACTGTGGATTTGTATTTACAACAGTTGTTTTCCATGCAGAAACTGTGGGGGGTAGAAATGCCATTTTTAGTTTTAAGTTAACTTAAAGTGTGTGTCCCTGTATCAGTGTATGTATTATTATAGTTGAGTTCCAAAATTTGACACTACACTTACTTGGGTCACGGTATGCTGCATTATAATGGGTGTCACAACTGACTGCACCCTAGATCCTGCATACCTGGTTTAGACTATTGTCAGTGAGGACAAATCTTACAAATCAGTTGATGAGAAAGAAACTGAAAGTATTATTAACATTTAAAGATATGTGCCAGACATCAACAGGTACTGCTGGATGCTCTCAGGTAGAGAACATGTCTTTGCAATTCTCTAGATGAAGAACACCAACTCATGCTTTTTAACTGCTTTAAAAAAAAACAACAACATTAAGTACAGTATTCAAGCTTAATTACTTAACTTTACAGAATCCTTAGGCTGCCTGAGGTAACCCATCACCACTTCTTTCTACTGGCACAAAGCTTCAGGTGAGTATTTCCTCTTCATATTTATACTGATAAATACGGCTGTACAGTTTTTGGTAAAAAGTGAAATACTGTGTTTTCAGAATTAAGTAACAGTTAAGATTTTTTTTTTTTTTTTTTACCTCTAACACCTCTTCTGCAGTTTTCTTTAAAAAAAAAAAAGAAAATAGTCCTTATTTTCCATTATTTGAGTTGTCTTTTACATTTTCTCACTTTTTTAAGCATTTGTGTGCAACAAATAATAGCGTATCTTGAATGTTGAAATGTTCTTTCATCGTCATGTAAGAGTAAAACATGCATGTAAATGTTTTCTTGATTTTATGTATGTTTAGCTTTGTACTGTCACTTTCTATTCTTGAATACACTAAATGCTTCGTGTAGCACACAAGAACAGAAGTATTGATGTTGAGGCACACTTGATTTACTCTTACGCAGGCTGTAATAAATTGCAACAAGTTTGAACTTACAAATGAACACTGAGAAAACTGCAAGTCTCAGATATTCTGTTGATATTTGATTTATCCTTTGATTTTTTATTTATTTTATAATAAATTGATAATGTTCATTGAAAAGTGTTCCTTGATAAATGTTGTTTTCTCTTATTGTAGCTATGCTAAGTAGATTCTTTAAACAACCAGTTTGCCCAGAGTCTCCTCAGAGTGAGTCTGACAGTAAGATACTCTGAATAATTTATTACATTAAACTCAAAATAATGTAATGTAATCATGTTAAGATAATGACATATGCTTCAAATGACATATGCTTCAAATATGACACCAACATTTCTTGTTTTGCTTGTCAGCTTTGACAGAACCATGGAGGAAGATACCATGGGGGTGAGTCATGTGTTGTTAGCTTGTTATGTCATTTGTTTGTTGTCAGTCTCTGTAACATTGTGATGTCTGTGACTAAGCAGCAGCCACACATTATGTGCACAACATTTTGTTAAAATCAAATCCAACATTCTTTATCAAACAGCTGCAAAGAGAGAGACCTGCAGGTTGTGAGAGATTATAAGCCTCATAATGAGGAGCTCGAACAGCTCAGAATCATGCTTCATGGACCAACCGGTTCCGGCAAATCCAGTTTCATCAACTCCGTCGACACTGTTTTACAAGGCAGAATGACTAGTCAGGCTTTGGAAGACGCAGTCTCTCAGGACACCTTCACCAAAGAAGTAAGGATCACGTTTGACAACAGTTTAAACAAAGATCATATACTGTATGTCATGCATTGTAAAACATTTTTGTTTTTATTTGATTTTGTTTTTGTGCACCAGCAGTTTCCATTGTAGGGAGATGACTTGTGATGAAATCAGTGAGCAAAGTCATCATCCAATAGGTGGCACCATTGCCATAATATAACTGCACCCTTCTGTTTTATAGTACAGAACTTTCAAGATCAAAAGAAGTGGACCTGGGACACTGTACCCCTTTGTCTTCACTGACATAATGGGCCTTGAGAAGGAAACTAACCAAGGAGTCAGTGTGGAGGACCTCAAACTGGCCATGAGTGGACACATAAAAGACGGTTACAATGTACAACTGCTGAATACATCAAACCTTGTTCAATATATGTCAATAATACCATACAGTTACATGATCTGTTTTGAATTCACTCATAAAAATACACATAAAATATTTAAATGCCAAAGTTATTATTGAATGTAATCTAATGTTATTTTCTAGTTCAATCCTTTCTCTGCGATATCTGTGGACAATAGTTGCTACAACAAAGCCCCGACTCTGAAGGACCGAGTTCATCTTCTGGTTTGTGTCATCCCCGCCGCTTCTGTAAATCTACAGAGTGCTGAATCTGTGGCAAAGATGAGGGCGGTCAGACTTGCAGCCAGAAATATAGGTAAATGTTAGGGCTAGTTATTGGGCTTCATGAATTATATCATGATTTATACCATGGTCGCTTGACTCAGACTCTGCTCTGCATCTGCAGGGATTCCCCAACTGGCTATTCTGACCAAAATTGACGAAGCCTGTCCACAGGTCAAAGCAGATATAAAAAATGTATATATGAGCATGTACCTGAAGAAGCAGGTATGTTTCTATTGGTCATTCTAAAAGCTATTTTGTTACCCAAGTTGTTTATATTATACATATTCTAACACAAAAATGTGCCTTTAATCAGCGCTTTGTTGTCTTTTCTTATATGTCAAATTGTTCAAATTTAGATGGAGGTGTTCAGCGACTCGTTGGGCATACCAGTGAAATGCATCTTTCCTGTGAAAAACTACCACTCAGAGATCGACCCGGATGACGACACTGATACACTGATACTGAGCGCACTGAAACACATGATTAACTTAGGGGAAGACTTTGTCAACCAGCAGTAGACCTGCAGTGCATACTGCAAATTCCTCTCTGTCACTGCATGAAACGAAACAGATGGCAGACAGGAATGTGCATGGTAAATAAAATAGGTGGAAAATATTGGTTATGGGTTTGCATGTGTGGCATTTGGTAACTACTGTAAGTTATCTTATAACCTCTTGTGTATTTTCTTTGCAAAACAAACCTATAGATGCACATAAAGCAGGCATGTATCACTCTCATTATGCATTTTAGTCTTTGCTTTAATATCGTTACTTATACCTTGTTGATTCAGATGTTTTTTTAGTGTTAGAGTTGCCCAGTAATCATCAGGCTGGGGATCAGTTATTGTTCGCCAAGAGTGTGTTTATTATTTTCATGAATTTGCCCACACAAATCCAGAGCTCAGCATTTATTCTATTCTCGGTTGCTCTACGATCAAAATAGTTTCAATGCAGCTACTCATCCATCCAGTTGGGACTTTGTCTTATAGTCACTTGGTAGTTTTTTGCCTCTGTCAGAAACTCCAGTAATGCTTGTGATATAAATTCTAATGATGAACTACAAACTACAAAATAACCTTTAAGCATACAGTTACTAAAACTTAACTCAAGTGACAATTGAACGAAGTTTCGTGGAAAATGTATGAAGAAGATGGAACTGCCAAAATAGTAAACATACACACTGGACAAAAAATAAACATAAACACGCGTTAAAGGTGCACTATGTAGTTTTGGTGTGAGTACTTGTTTTAATCAGAAGCAAAAGATCTTCACTGACTGTCTAAACAAACTAAATAAAAAAATTATCTACATTTTCACAACTGAATAGACTGAATAACCAAACTAAGCTTAAAGGACATCACAGTTTATACTCTTTTACTTTGTTTATATGTGGCGGACCCTGCCACCAAACAGTGTTCTGATGACCTTATTTTCCCCTGAGAACAGCTTGTTTATTCAGTTATGGAAAAGATTAATAATGCTGAGTTTGTGTTATCACCTCATTAATATTGTAAATATCAAAATTATAAGTTTGAATTTCTTCTCCAAAACTTCACAGTGCCCCTTTAAGTAACACAATGTATTACATTAAAAGATATGGAATAAAAATATGAGATTGTCTCATCATTACTTGTGCTGTTTGATTTTATTCGGTCTGCTCTGAATGCTTTAGTAAACTCTGTGATTTGTCTGCGAGGTGGTCTTCTTGCTCTTTTTACTTTGGCTGCATCTGCTACTACAACTAGAATGATGCTCAGCAGAGCGCAAATTTGAATCTGCCCATACCTGCTAAACAACAACTTGAGATCAGCAGATTTGTTACAGTCAACCGCGAGGCCGACAAAACTATACAGATAGAATCACAACCTGAATTGTGTTATGGAAGAATAATAGATTTTTAGTAGGATCTGCAGCCTTAGTTTCTAAAACTTCTAAAAAGCAATCTGACAACCTGAGAGTTTTGATAGTGTTTAATTGCTCAACAAATTTTAATTTGTATTCATAAACTTTGCGGAGAAGGAATATGCCTGTCAAACGAAATTGGCCGCGTTTCCCAGATTCGATCGTTCTTAAGGATTTAAGAAGGCTCTTAAGAAGGGTTCAGCTAAGAAGGAGCGCTAAGATACGGGTGTTCCCCAGATGCGTTCTTAGCTGCCTTCTTAGGAGAACCTTAAGATCAAGCCAAAGAAGCTTCTTAAGAAGCTCTTAGTGGGAGCTGTCCACCGCGGTGGTGCTGAAACTGAATCAATCGATGCCAGGCAAATCGGTCACCCACCTCTTTATCAGCGCATAAGTCACACACAGCGCTCCGTGGTCCCCCCACACAGGTGAAATTAGGCTACACATGTATCGTGTGTGTGGGGGGGGTGTGTGCGGGTGTGTGTGTGGGTGTGTGTGTGTGCCAACAGGTGTATCCAAGTAGTAATCAAGCCCATTAGCGCATATATACCCCCGTGGATATGCTGACACACACATGTGAGAATGGAAGAAACCGGCAGCAAAAGAAACAAGCGGGCACCGTCGTTTACCGCGGAGGAGATGGGCATCTTAGTGGACGAGGTCTGGCAGCATGAAAAGATGTCCCCCTCCAGCCCATGTGGCCTGCGTGACTGGGATACTGTGAGGAAGAAGTGGCGAAGGTGAGGAGAGAATCCATGGGCATGGGTGGTGGAGCACCGGGTGGGACGACCCTCACTCCCGACGAGGAGAAAGTCCTCTCCATCATCGGGAAGACGGCCTCTGAAGGCATTAGTGGGGGCATCGATGTTCAGGGGGACAAGGGGCTCTCAGAAAGTGAGGACGAAGAGGAGCCATCTGGGAGTGGAGCAGGGACGTGCATGTCCCCAGGAGAGGACGACCCCCCACAACCGTGCCCTGTGTCCGCATGCGGGGAGGCTTAACAGGGCGGCCCGCAATAACGACCTGCACCTACAGCAAGACGCTGGTGTGCCTGGAGAGGGAGACGCTGGTGGTGCTGCGGGGGATAGAAGGCCAACTCGAACGACAAACTGCCCTGCAGGAAGAGATGGTCCGGATAAAGCAGGAGAGGTTGGACCTGCACCGGAGACAGCTGGCACTTGCCGAGGTGCAGTTCAACCGTCCCTCCCTCCATCTCGGTTCCAATCATCCTTCCCCAGGATTCAGGTACGGGGCATTTCTATTTTTTATCTGCATTACGCAATGTATCCCGTTCAATTTCACTAATCAATCTCCCTTCATTGCAGGTAATGCAGACGCCCAGTAAAGACAGCGCAGAGCCCCCCATATGGTTTCAATAAACTACTTTGGTTTCCTTTTCAACCATGTATTGTGTGGATCATTTTGCATTGAAATGAGGGTGTCAAACCTAGCAACAAAAAGTCCCAGGCAATTTGAAATTTATCTAAGCGTAGGTTCATGACGTGTGCGTAATATGCACCCTGACGCACGTGCTTCTCACCACTTTCAGCACAGCATGTTTTGCCGCTAATTTCCCACTTGTTACCTGGTCACCTCAGAAAAGTGGACACTATACTCCCACATACTGTATGCAACAATACTTCCTTAACATTCCAATGCCAGACTTTCAGGTAAAGCACCCGGACACTGCAGCAATAAATTATAGTGTGCAGGACGTTACATGTAGCCTACATCTGCTGGTTCTGTTTATTTATTTCAGCCTTCAGGCCTCACAGTAGTTACGGGTGGTGTGGTGGTTGTGGGTTGTGGGTTTATGGTTTAGTGATCAGTGCTTGGTGACTGGTGGTGAAGGGGTAGGGGCTGGGGTTGTTGGACCTCAGAAGAGGTTGATAAGTTCCTGTCTGGTCTGGGCACCGGCCTGATGGAGTACTGCTCGCACATCGCGGGGGGCGGGATTCCCCACTGCAAAAAACGCAGCACAGCCATGAGCTGCACCTCCGGGCTGAGGGCAAAATTGCAGCGGGTTGCTCTCTAGATGTGTGGAGACACCAGAGTGATCAGCCGTTGGATCTCCGCACGGGGCCGCATGTCCAGTGGGGAGAAGTGCTGACGCACGTATGCAGAGCCGACCCAAGCCTCCATGGGGCCCTAAGCAAAATTTGATTTTGGGGCCCTCTATTACTGCCAATAATAATGATTATTGTCATTATTATCATTATGAATACACTTGTAGAACTAAATGTGAGAACTTTTTGTTGTAGTTAGATTGTAATCCACAGTGATTAATGCCATGGAAGCAGACACCAGATTTGCAAATTTACAGAAAATCTTTCAATTAATATTTGGCAAAGTCAGCAACTCCCCCTACTGGCGACACATTTGTAGTCAATACATAAAACCTTAAAGAGCAGCCAAACATGTTTTACCCATCTATGGTTTTTATTCTGAAATGGTAGCAAATTCAGCTACAAGAGCAGCCTGGGGTTGATTAACACTTAATATTCAAAGTGATATAGTACTAAGTGGGATACCGAATGTCATCTAGGCCAATTAAAAGTAACAAAATAAACTAATCGTTTACTGCAAACACAATCTGCTTTATCATTACTTTTTTTAAATAAACTGCAACACCAAATGTATGAACACAGACAGTATTAAATACAATAAATTTTAAAAAATCTGAAAAATACTAGGTACAAGGTAACACAAATGGTTTATAAATTAAATATTAAGATGAATTAGGTCTGAAAACTATGTAAAAATGTGCAAAATCTTTGGTGAAATGAGGGGGGCTTTGGCCATCGTGTCTTTTTGGGAATATGACTGTGTCCTCTATAGGCAGTGGCCCTCTTAATACCTGTTCAGTCCTTTCTGAGTCTGACAGGAAAGAGGGACACTCAGCTGGGTCAACTGGCGGAGCTGCTGATCCCTGCTCCAAACTGGACGCTGATGAGGACAAATCAATCTCGATGACCAAAGATGAAGGACCTACAGGGAAATTACAATAATATTTTGGACAAAATTATTCACCTCAGAATATTCTGCAGTACACTGAGCAATTATAAAGGCTGTTTTGTTGTTAACTTACCAGGTACAGCTGAGGTTGCAGAAGACACAAAAGGGACAGTGGGCACAGAGGATAGAGATGGACCTAAGATGAAAAACAAGCTAGCCATGTTATAGTCATATTACACTTGAAAATGATGTAGCTTATTTTCTAAATAAAAAAAGTACAGCTATAGCTTGTAATAAGAAAAGTTTTGAAATAATATGGATTTTGCGTAAAATCATGTCCCTTGTCATATAATTATATGTTATATTAAAAAAAATATTCATCTCAGAATGTTCTGCAGTGCACTGAGCTATTAAAGGCTGTTTTAGAGATGGACTTGAGATAAAAAAAAAACAAAAACATATCCCTTGTCATATGATTATATCTTATATTAGTATATCTTAATGAGATAATTTGACTAGAAATTAAATATATATGGTGACAGTTTTTGATCACCTCATTCATCAGCCTTGGCTGCTCCTGAGGAGGTGGATTGCCGCTGGGCTGAGTCAGTGCCTCCAAAATATTTTAACAGTGCTCCTGGGGAAGTTTCATATAAGGTATGAGCATATTAGGGAGATGATGTAAAAGGAATATGTTTATTTACTCACATTATTTACTGTGCTCTGCAGCAAACAATTGCAAACAACATACCTCAAACTAGTTAGTTAACTAAATTATTTAATTAATGCAGAACCATATTGCTAGCAAACGTCACCGCGTTTGTAATTAACGTTAGTTATTAAACATTTGCTATCAAACAGTGTTATCAAAAACGTTGTTTTGATGCCAAAAAGCGACCCAGAATAATGTATATACACTGAAAATCAACTTATTCAAAGTATTACACAAACAAAAAAACGTTAGCTTGAATAGTAAGCTATCTAACCTAGTCAGACGTTTCGAACTAATGTTAGCTAGCAAATTTGCTATTATAGACTAATATATTTGGAACAAAATATCAACAAATGTTACATTACTAAGACATACCTTTATCTTGTCGTCTTCATCTTTCTTCCTTTTTCTTTTTTCTGCCCCTGAAAGGGTAAGTCCTTTTTTGCGACATCTTTCACCTGCTCCTAGCTCCTGGATGCTGCGCACTGCACGGTTGGCTGCACTGCACACGTCACTAGCGGAGCTCTGACATATCAAGCAGAGAGGCAGTAGGAAACTACACTCTTTGATGTTGGGTTTTTTTTTTGTTGTTGTTGTTGTTGTTTTTTGTACAAGTATGTACATTTGATAATATATGAATCATCATTACTCACACATGGAAAAAAAATAATTACTTTTTTCTTTTTTAAGTGAATTGCTCATGGGGGCCCTCTAGTGGTCACGGGGCCTTAAGCAGCTGCTTAGTTCTCTTATGCCTTGGGCCGGCCCTGCACGTATGCATTTATGTAAACCGTCTGGCTTCGCGCACGGCAACGCTGTTGGTTTGCAGCAAGAATGTGCTGTATTGCAGCCATGGTTTCTCACACGCACGGACTTTGGCAACGCTTTTATATACAATAGCAGGTGGAGCCTCTCTGGATGAGGTTCAGCTGAGTTCAATTACATCTGTTTGCTTGATATCTGTGAAATGCCACAGGATTGTTGATGTTTTTTTTTATGTGTAGTACTATAAACTCATATATGCAGATGTGTGTGAAAAACTTAAACGTGTAATTCATCAAAAAGTTTTTTTTTCTTCTCTACTATTAGCCTATGTTTCTTGCGCCAGTCGTCTGCAGCTATGAGCGCATTTCAACATTGAGCATTGTTTTATTATTTCGAAAAGTGGAGGATATACATTTCCCTGACGCGGCTTGATCACTGAGCATTTGGTCGCTAAGAAGGCTGTTAAGAGTGGGTCAGCTCGATCTTACATTTCCTTCTTAGTGAAAGATCTTCTTAAGCTAAGAGCGACTCTGGGAAACACATCCTTCTTTCACAGCGTTCTTAAGAGCGCTCCTAAGAAGATCTTAGCACTTAAGAGCTTCTTAACGAATCTGGGAAACGCGGCCATTGACAGTAATGGCATATCAAACCTACCTCAACTGTAGTGACCGTTCACGTCTTCAACAGAGCACTTCAAAGAAAAACAGTTTTTGGGGTGTTTTTGAGTGTGGGTAGCCAGTGCACATGGGTGAGTGAATTCATGTTTTCGTTGATGTGACTGAATGATGTGCGATGTGGCTAGAGCACTCCAAACCAAATCACACACACATCAAACACAGATGTCTTTCCTCTTTAGAGTTGTATAGGCAAATTATCAGAATACATAGATTATGATTCATGGTTTAATATCAGCCTGAAAATGCTTGAAAAGCTGAAAAGATGTGTCCTTTGAATTCATCTTAAAGATACACAAAGAAAACATTTGGAAAGTTGCTATTTAAGTTATATTTTGTTCGGTTGAAGGTGGTAACCTGCCTCATGGCTTAGGCTCATTCAATAATTGCATCAAATCATTTTTGTGATACTGATTCTTATTTAACATAACTTTGCGTTGTCTCTGCTTGTTTTACTTGTACTTATAATGGCTTTGACAGACACACAGACTGAATGAGCATAATCTTCAAATGTGCACCTACCCTGTAGCCATCTGTGTGCACAATACATATGATACACCATCAGCCCAACACAGAACAGCACACAGGCAGCATTAAAACACTTAACAATCTCTATCAAATTTTGGTACCAGAATTGTGGTCTTGGTACAAATCTGTATTAGAACTGCTAAATGATTGCATCGTTCCCTTTTCTCCTCCTTACTTTTCCCTTTGCTTACATGATGGAGGTGGCCTTCAACACTTTGCGTCAGGGAATTTGCATAGTTTTTTACATTAGCCTCAAAGCTTTTAAAAACAATTTTTAGGGGGTTGCAAATTTAACAATGACTTCAGACAGTCTCACCTGATCTATGCATTTGAGATGTCACAATGAACTACTGTGCCTCCTCACTTCTCCTGGGTAAGTTAATTCATATTTTTTTGTATAGATTATTAAGTGAAGTGAGCATTTTTGACCCGTCTCCATGAATTAATCCAAAATTTAAGTGCTCTTATGTTAGTGTTGTTCATTTTTAACATAAAGTTGTATGAACAGAAAATGATTTTACATCGAAGTTGATAACCCTTTTAATTTATTTTAATAAAGACATCGCTGGAACTCAAAGAAGTATTTTTTTTGTGGTAAAATGTGTACACATCCCAATGTGTCACCTTGTATGTGCCTGGCTTCTTCTGAATCTACCTATTTAATATAGATATCTATATCTATATCTATATAGATATAGATATATATATATAAAAATTTGGTTACTTGTTACTTTGTGATGAGTCATTATTTTGTAGTCGTCTGACTTTTACAGTGTTTCTCCATTGTTTCTCCTTTTCTCAGGCTTCCTTGTCATCCCTGTCTCTTGTGTCTTTCCTCCTGGTATGGATAATATTAAGTTACGTACTAACAGTCAATGCAAAAAATCTTCTAACAATGGCTGAAATAACCATTAGATCAACATTATTGCCAGTGTTTCCTTTTTCCCTGCAGGCTCTTGTGACGGATACACCAACATAACTGAACCATGGCGCAACCGAGCCTTTACATCTACTTCTTTTACCGGATTTCCAAAAACTGACACACATCTTGTTGACAAATGGTGGCGCTTCACGGGCATTGGTGGAGACAGAGTTGTTGCAAGCTGTATAGCACAACGAATTGGTGGCACCTATTATCCGATTCGTATTCCATTTTCATATCCAACTACTGAGTCTGTGACCCCCACAACAGGGGCTGCATATGCTTATTATTCTACCTGTACAGGGATAGCTATATCAGTGAGCATTGCTTTGTGTCCTGGAGGATTCTATGTATTCAAACCAGCAAGTCATGGTAGAAATGACATGGCGTACATAACTCGTAAGTAGTGACTGTTGTTATTCAAATTCCCTGTTAACATGGAAAGCTAGTCTTAATGAACAAAGTTATATAAATCATGTGTAAAATTATAATATCAGGCTTACAAATGTAATCAAAATTTGAATCTTTGACAAATATACAACTAATTGGCAAATTATATGAGTCTACTTGCTACTTCTTGTGTTAGTTGCCAACACTCACCAGCTTTTACACACGATAAAAACATTTTTTTTAAAACTATGATTAATAATAATTTATTACATGATGATTTTGTAATCATGTTATGTCTGTTCAGAGCATACTTCATGTGATCCAAACCCATGTGGACCTCTTGCTAAGTGTACAACTGGTGGAGGCTGTATCTGTGTTTCTGGATATGAAATCCCCACGACACACCTTCCCACTGGAGATTCATACGGTTGTGTTGGTAAGTACATCTTAATTCATTATTATCTTACCGTTATTACCTACCTTTAAAGTATGCAGTTTGTTCATTACGTATCTTATCTAAAGTACTGTCCGTTATTTATCTTGACAGACATAGATGAGTGTGTGAGGACTTCAGGGATTTGTGGTTCTTACTCCGAATGTGAGAACACCATTGGAGCTTACATCTGTACCTGTTGGACTGGATTCAGCGCAACAGATCCATCGTCACCACCTGGATCGTCCAATTTATGCAAAGGTACCATTTGAAAAAAATCTCCGCCTCTCTTTCTCTCTCTCTCTCTCTCTGATGCAGTTACATTAAATGTGTGCATGTTTTGAATGGTTGATATGAGTCTGTTGTCAATTTCTCACTACAGATAATAATGAGTGTCTTGACAATGTGTGTGGTGATCACGGGACCTGCAGCAACAACCTAGGAAGTTATGTTTGTGATTGCCATACAGGCTACCAGAATGTACCGGATGCAACACCTGTTTGCCAGGGTCCGTATACTATTCAATACTATACTATACTAGACTACACTATGTGTGGAGCATCAACATGGACCACACCTTGAACATAATAAACATTTTAAGGGTCACTTCATTTACTCAGCCATGTTGGCTACAGATACATTTAGGCATTGAGATTATTCTAATTTCTAGTTGGAAGTTGGAATATGGCTATTTGTTCATGTCAAAGTTTAAATTTGACAGTAATGTATCAGGCAAATGTGATTTGGACCAATGTTCAGTTTAATGATACTCACTTACAGTAACCATCCCATTTTCAGACATCGATGAGTGCTTCAACTCAACTATCTGCGGTCCTGTTTCTGTTTGCACCAACACACCTGGAGCTCACACCTGTGCATGTGAAACAGGTTACCAACCTACTGAACGAGCTGAAGAACCCAGCGAGACCAACATCTGTATTGGTATTTGAATGCATGTTTTTCAGATGAAAGATGTTTTCTTGCATCTTGAAGCAGATGGAGAGCTGCAAATTCAATGGCCTACAACAGACATCAAGTGTCAGACACAAAGCTGTTTGCTTTATTGTGTCATTTGTGTATCTTGCTTCTGGCAGATGTTGATGAGTGTTTCGAAGATGCCACTGTCTGTGGTCCTGATGCCAACTGCACAAACTCAATTGGATCTTACAGTTGCACCTGCTTTCCTGGTTTTCGGCTGAACGAACCAGACGTGATTGCCAGCGTCTCTAACCCATGTACAGGTGTGTAAAAACTACTAGTATGTCTTGACCATCATATGCCTTACTGTTGTGTGTTTAACTGTGTGTTTTCTCACTTTACAGATATAGATGAGTGCAGTGAAACGCCAGGTATATGTGGTAGACAAACTGTGTGTACAAATGTACCTGGGACCTTCTATTGTTCTTGTCCTGATGGATTCTATCCTTCAACTGGAATTGTGTGGACGATGGGAGTTTCATTTTGCCAAAGTGAGTGGACTCAATTTAAAGTTAATCCAAAAATATAAAAAGTGTAGAAAGATAAAATGATACATTCATGCACATTTTTTTTCTAAATTGATGACAGGTCTTCAAGAGATACTAGATGCAATCAAACCCCTAGAGGTAAGCCCAGATTAATTAAAAAATGTTTTGCATAATAATGTCCAAACACATATCTTTACACCACTGAAATAAATCAACAATGTTTTAGGATGTTAATACAAGAATATCTAGATGCCAGTACTGAAATGGGCTTGGTGTCGAAGTTAGCACTTACCAAGCCTGCTCCATGATAACAAAATAATGTCTCACTGTTGTGAAATGGAAACATGATAATTTTGAGATTGTAAATGTTACAAAGTACCCAGTGTAGCGTAATGAACAAATACTAAACAAACACTTTTTATTCCAGGGTCAGACAAAAGAGAGAGCTTTCCTTGACAACATGGATCAACAACTTAAGAACAGCTCAGGTGTCGTCTTACCAGAAGCGGTATGAAGAAAACCATAGCTTGTGACAAATAATTCTTTATTCTATACCAGTGGGTGCATAACTGACTATTTATTGCTTCTGTTAGTAATATAAATCAAGTAAAAACATCTTAAAACCTTGACAACAAGCGACATACCAAATTCCCAAAACAAGACAAAACAATAAAAAGGTGCCTGTGGGTGCCTCTAGTTAAGCTATTAGCAAGCTAGTCAATGATCAACTAAAGAGAAATTGAAAGTATGATTTAATTGTTGAGACAGTTTGCACAGTTCGTGACTGCCTTAAAGGAGAACTTCGGTCGATTTAAACATGCAGCTTCATTGCTCAAGCTACCCTTGACTTGCCAGTACCGAAGACGCGAAAACATTTGGTCCAGCCATTACAGAGCTCCGTGAACGGAGACTTAGCATTGAACGCTAACAGCATGGGGTCAGAACTTTACACTCTGTTTTAAGCGTCTTAACATGCTCCACATCTCACACCGAATGTTATGCAACATCAGCAGACACCTTAGCACACAGCACTGTAGCGTTTATGACTCACAATGAATAAAAAAGTAGTTAAAACAGTGTGTCTGTGCAAGCAGCTACTTACCTGTTTGTTGACATCCGCGTCTTCCGGTAGACCAAACTAGTATATCCACCGAGTGTGCACTCAACAGGCTTAACAGGCTATTGTAAGGCTCATGGCTCATGACAGGCTGTAAAATGGACATGTACATTATGAACAGAAACACGAAAATGCTGGAATACGTTTCCGTTTCCGCCAGTGAGGGAGTAAGCGCACGCTCGACGGATTGACTAGTTTGGTCTAGCTACTGGAAGACACGGATGTCAACAAACAGGTAAGTAGCTCCTTGCACAAACACACTGTTTTAACTACTTTTTTATTCATTTTGAGTCATACATGCTACAGTGCTGTGTGCTAAGGTGTCTGCTGATGTTGCATAACTTTTGGTGTGAGATGTGGAGCATGTTAAGACGCTTAAAACACAGTGTAAAGTTCTGACCCCATGCTGTTAGCGTTCAATGCTAAATCTGCGTTCACGGAGCTCTGTAATGGTTTGACCAAATGTGTTTGCGTCTTCGGTACTGGCAAGTCAAGGGTAGCTTGAGCAATGAAGCTGCATGTTTAAATCGACCGAAGTTCTCCTTTAAGGTGTAATGTAATGTGATGTGCGGAGAACACTGCAATCATATTCTACCTAACGTAACACTCTTCTCTTTCTCCTCCTTGGTGGCTTGCAGACGGTGGCAAACGGTTTTGCTGCATCTATGGTACTTAACATCCAACAAATATAGAACTTTGGATTTTTGTATTTTAGACGATCTGTTTATTTAATCATGACAATGACTTAAATTCCTGAAGGAAGTCTCAGGTGTTGGACCCCGTGCCAGGTCAGTCAAGGTGAGTAGTGAAGGGGATGCAGAGACTGGCAGTGTGATCCTGGGCATCTCAGACCGCCTGGTTGCTGCGATGGTACCCGCAACTCAGAACCAAACCAAAAAAGTGGTGCAATCTCCAACAGTTGGTAAGAGAATTTGCCTTTTGTTAAGATTATATGGGCTACATCTGAATTCTCTGGGAATATTAATATGCTGTATTGTTTATCCATGTGCAAGACTTGAGCTTACAAGTCATTGGCCCAGGGACTCATGATAACAGCAGTGCAAGTCTTTCTGCTCAAGGACAGACCATGGAAATCAACTTGCAAGCTTTAGCCAGCGCCAACAATGGTGAGAGAGACTTTATTGGAAAGAATGACTGTGTTCAACATTTATACACCGAACAGCCATTACATTAAAATCACTGAATGGCGAAGTGAATAACCAAGATAATCTGGTCACCATCAAATGTTCTTCCAGAGAAACCTTGGGTTTTGGCACTCATATGGATGTCTCTGAACAACTATGATCTATGGAGGCCCATTGTGGAACAGACTGCATGAACACAGTACCTCTGGGGTCATCCTGTAGTGTCTGACACGTAGGTGTTGGCAGCAAATATTTTGCATTATGCAGGCTGCAAGGAGGGGCCTCCATGGATTGGGCTTGTTCTAGCATGTCCTGTAGATGCTCGACAGGATTGGGAGCAGGGCAATGTGAAGGCCACGTCAATGCCTTGAGCTCTTTGTCATATTGTCAGGGCAATTCCTGAGCAGTTTTTGCAGTGTGGCAGGGTGCACTGTCCTGTAGGGGGTGTCACTGCCAGTGAGGACCCCCGTTGCCATCGAGGGTGCAATTGGTTCGCATCAACGTTTGAGTGGGTGCTTCGTGTCAAGTGACATTCACATTTATGCCAGGACCAAAAGTATCCCAGCAGAACATTGCAATTTTGCGGGATGATCCTTTTTATTCACTTCACTTGTCGGTGGTTTTAATATTCAGGCTGTTTGTCGAAGATGTTCTTTCATATATCATGTGGACACTCCCAGGTTCTGCAGCAGCTGCCTTTCTGACACTAAATGGGATGGAGAGTCTCCTTAGTCATCAATACTTTCAAACAGAAAACAAGACAGAGATGTACTCTGATGTTTTTACTGCCGTCTTACCGGCAATTAACAACACCAACCTGACTGAGCCTGTCAACTTTACCATCCAACATAAAAAGGTACATCATCAACCAAAATCTGAAGATTGTATATATCTAGAAAGACATTTTATGTGTCTGATTTCTGTTTTTCTCGCTGTCTTAGAAAGTACCTGAATCTGGCATAGTGACGTGTGTCTACTGGGAAGAGAAAAGCAAGAACAAAGAGGAGGGACAAATAGATGAGGGAGGAAATAATGGAGAGCATTGGTCAGTAGAAGGCTGCTGGGTTGCGTATTCTGATGAAAACTACACAGTGTGCAGCTGCTCTCACCTTTCTACCTTTGCCCTCATCATGCAGATTGGAGAGGTATATCACATTCTTGTTGTCTGTGATACAAGTCTTTCAAAATGATACAGGTAGTAGGTTAGGTAGGGCTGATCAGGATCTACAGTATGCATGTCTTTTTTTCCTTCTTCTCAGCCACCACCAGAAGATCCCTTCCTGGAGTGGCTTAACCGTGTGTGTGTGATTGTTGGACTGTTCTTCTTCGGTTTGGCCATCTTCACCTTCCTCCTGTGTAGCTGGAACCCCAAGATCAACAATACGGCCCGTCTCCACATGTGTCTCAACCTTGCTTTAACTCATCTACTGCTGCTGTGGAATGACAGATATCTTGAACATGAGGTAAAGAGGGACTAACATGCAAAACAACTTCTGTGGTTAAATCCACTTGTGCATTAAGCTTGATTTCAAGATACTTGTTATGTGTCTTCACAGCTGGCCTGCACTGTCATGGCGGGCCTTCTCCACTTCTTAGTTGTTGCAAGTTTTGTGTGGATGCTGCTGGAGGCACTACAGCTCCACCTGTTGGTCAGAAGGCTCTCCAAGGTGCAGGTGATCCAGAGAGATGGCCTCCCCAGGCCACTCCTCTACGTGATTGGCTACGGTGTTCCGTTTGTGATTGTGGGTGTTTCTGCATTGGTATATTCTGATGGATATGGTGCGACTGAGGGGGACGCGTGAGTAGGACAAACAGTTATACATGTACTAATTAATATTCTCCTGTTTGTCTCATGGGCAGTTGGGCTGAGAGGATTGTTTGATTCTGTTGCAGGTGCTGGCTCTCCACAAAGCGCCTTTTCAACTGGGCTTTAACAGGCCCTGTGATAGTTATCCTTGGAGTGAGTACATTGGATCTCGACAACTGCATCTAATGTTTTGAAATGGAAACATGATCAACATCAACCAGTTTTCTGCCTACCAAAAACAAGCCAAGATGCATTTCAAGACTTACTTTGACAAAATATTGTTGTTGACCATGTTAAAGGAGATACAACATGTATGTCTTGAAGCTCTTCTCAATGCTGTGCTGGGTTTTTAATGAAGACCAATTCGGAACAGGCCAATGGACCGAGGCCATTGTCCATCTCTGATAGCTGGAAGTCATAAATTACTGAGTCCGACCATCATAACTTCGTGATTTAAAAGTCCCCCCTCCAAGTAAAAAAAAAACCAGTAGTGTGTCCTCTTAGAGTTGCCAAAAGGCAGGAGCTGTTGGGGTTTGTGACATGTTGGAGAAGAAATTAAAAGAAGTTTGTTGCTGCTCAATGCACTCACATTGTGTCTGCATGTCCCATTCATTCTGTTTAACACACAGCAACAATCTCGTTGTCCAATGCTTCACTGTGGACAATGTCCATCGTCCATATGCCAACTCAGTAGACATCGCCCAACCCTAAGACCAACTGCATGTAGTAAAATGCAAAGACAAAACTTTGCCCCTAGTCTTTTTACGTTGGATGTGAGTGATATGGCTGTTCAAACATATGAGAAAGCGGGCAATAAGGCAAAACAGGAAGATGTTAACTAAATGCTAATGAGGCTGGAATATACCTATGCACTTCTATCTTCGCTCAGTTTCTCTGTCTTTTTTGTTTTTTTGTTTAAGCTGAATTGGGTTTTGTTTCTTGCTACTCTGTGGAGTCTGAGACCCACCCTGGCCAACATGAGGAGTGACATTTCTCAATCCAAAGACACCAGGTATGAACCAGGAATGTTCAAGAGCTTTGCAATGACAAAAGTGTAATCTGGGTCTGGATTGCATTGCTTGACTTGGTCAACAGAACTGCCTGTTTTCCAGGAAACTTGGTGTGAATTCACACAGCACACAGTATTACAGTATATCACCGACTTCATTGTAGGCGTTATGATGACCGGTGTCAACATAATCAAACTGTTGAAAATACTGTACTCTATTTTTTAAGCGCTTTTATGAACTAATTCAATTCTAATGATTTTTACAGGTTGATTTTGTTCAAGATCGTGGCCCAGTTTGTCATCTTGGGCTGTACCTGGATTCTGGGCCTGTACCAGTCGAATCTCTTCTTTCAGGTCCTGTTTATAATTCTCAACTCCCAGCAGGGCACCTTCCTCTTCATTGTCCACTGTCTGCTCAACAAGGAGGTAGACTTCAGCTAAATCATTCTCTTCTTCTCATCATCCTCCTTTTACTGTTATAATTTGAATATAATAAGGTGTGTTGTGCAGCTGATGTAGCAGTTTGTTTTGTGTAATGGTTTCTTTCTTATTTTTGTATATTTTTTGCATTTAACTATTTTGTGTGCTTCAGGTGCGAGAGGAGTACATAAAGTGGCTAACATGCTCTGTTGGCAAAGACGGATCTGTGGTGAGTCCCTAAAGTGCAGCGCATTATTTCAATTATTCTTTGGGCAAATTTGATTCAAAGAGATGTATTACTATAAAAGTTAAAACAAACCTAAATGTGACACCGTACATACTGCTTACTTAAGATCCCTAATACATCTTTTTAAATGAGACCTACCCCTGAATGATTTTACCAAAACTGATTTCCATAATCTATCTTAACAGAAAGATGCACCTTCAGTGTCTGAAGATTGGGACAAGCCTGAGGAGCAGACAGATGAGGGAAAAAAAGAATGAAAAAATAATCTGCATATTAGTTACTGTCATTAATATTTATGTTTTCATGAATTCTTCTTGGATGAATGTCAACATGATTCATTATCTTAAGGTCTTGGTTGTATTGAGGCATTTAATTAATATTATTATGCTAAACACATTTTAGATTTAGCTCATTTAGTTGACAGTCAGTGCAGTTTTAGAACATTTTTAAATATGCGGTTTTTACATCATTTCCACACTGTTCTTGTAACTTACTTCTTTATATTAACTACGGAATCACATATTAATGTAGCACACAAAACACACTTCTGGATATTCAATAAAATGAGGCCTGTAACATCAGAAGTTCTCACAGGGCTGTTGAAATAGTCACCATCTCTCCACCTAATTCATTTGCCTGGGTGTGGGAGCTTCCACAAACATGGTACTGCCCGCGCCCTCAGTCAGTCACTGTCTGAAAAAACAAACTTCCTTCGAAGTGAAAACATTCATGTCTTAGTTGTTTCTTTCTTTTTCCATTTGTATTGCATTTACATGCAAGCTGGGACACTTCGAGGTGTGTCAAACTTTACAAGACAAATTAAAGGGACTGGCAGAGCCAAACTTGCATTTGCATTGTATGCATTTAAATTGTACATGTACCTCACACATTCAGTGTAACACGCAGTGGTTACGCAACCATATTAAAGGTGCAATTGTTTTTTGATGTTATGTCAAAGACTGTGTATTGTGTTGAGGACATCTACTGAAGTTAGCATGCTAACCAGCTAGCCTCAGGCCTGAAAATTTCGTTCTCCCAGCGATCTAACTAACCAACACTCACCATGTAGTCCAGCTAACTGCACAGCTCACTCAGCTAACAAGCTAACAATAGCTACAGGTACAGTTACAGTCATATAGTCGTTAGCCAGTTGTTACATATTGCGCCTCTACATTTATCGGATTGGAAACATAACAAAAAGCACTAGAACCGAGGATCAACCTAGTTTGATCTAGTCAACTGTAGTCTGTCAGAAATTCATGTAATGTATCGATGAAACAAATTAAAAAGGTTGCAAATATTAGATCTTTGTGTAATAAGTGGAATTTCTGTTGTTGACTTCTGAATTTCTGTATGTGTTGCTCTTTGCCTGCTCTTGTAAATTAGAAAACATAAATGGCAGATGTGACTGCTCATTATACTGTTTGCACTTGAGGCTTAGACCAGCACAAGTGTGTATAAGACATACGTCCACCTCAAGGGTGCAGCATTCAATCACATATGACTGTGCATTTAAAGTACTTTTGGACACAGGTGACCTCTAGAAGGCAATGTGATGACAGTGTGGGAATTTTTAACATTTCATCTAATTTAGATAATATAAGGTAAAGTCTAGATCCCAGTGTTTCCTTTAAACTATACCTTTTATATCCCAGTGAAATGGTACTGATGAGTCTTTGATGGGAATACTGCTTGTAATTTGAAGTAGTAGCTTATAGTTTGAAGTTTCTTTTGGTGGATAGTCTACATTTTCTTTTTCCATTAAGTAGCAAAACACAAGGTTGATGAACAATGATGATAAAGAGGAAGACGCTTTGAAGAGGGAGAATATCGCGTTATCAAGACAATCATGTCATTACAAGAAGAGATCAAGGGGAATTTTTACTGCAAGCTTTGTATCTGGTGTAGTTGTTTTTGCCAACAGTCAAGGACAGACTTGCTGAAAAAGCAGAGGAGCGGTCATGAGAAATAGGTAGTGGCTCTAAACTAAAGGCTGTATGACACATACTCTTATCCATTTCAGAGGATAATTAGGGCTGACCAATTACCCAATAAAACTTCAGTGGAGGGACGGGGCCTCACAGATGACTGAAGCTGCCGAGATTGCTGGTGGAAGTAAATAATGTCCTCTTTTCCCTCCACTCACAACCTGGATGTTCTTGAGCGAATAGCACTTAACTTAGCCACACACTTCTAAATCAGTGGAAGATGTGGTTGCGAAAGTGATCTTGACTAGAGCTGAACACACGAAAGGTGCCCTCAATATTTGACGGACTCTTTTCCAAACATAACCATGAAGTATGAAGGGGGGTTCTTACATGTTTCTGAACAGTGCTAATTACTCCTCTGTTGGCTTTATGACTCTGTTTGTCTAAGAAAAAACACTTCAGTTACTGAGAATGCTTCAAGACAAACAGCATGGAAATCGACAATATTGATGCACAGTCAGGGATGCTGAAAATGAGTCACAGATGGGGGAGCTTAGGGGTCAGTCTATTTAATGATGCCCTTACATTCATGTTTTTGGTATTAATTCGTATATACAGGATAACATATCTAATAGAAGTTATTTTTAGTTTTAAACTACAGCACACATCAGAATACTGAAGTTCAAAGCAGCCACAGCTACAGTCGGCAGCAGCAAAGAGATGAAGAGGGAGAGAAATTCTCCAGAATCCATAACTGTGCGAGTCTGTCTATGACAAATTCTGAACTATTCTTGTACATTCGGCCAATGTTACACATGAAGTTTATGTTGGATTAGCATATAAGCATATTATTATTGCTCACATCAGTGTTAATTATCGTGTTTCAGCAGTCTGTTGGCCTTTCTCTAAGAACTGAAGCAGTTACCTAACAGGGCCCAGCTTGAAATTTGTGGGACGAATCCAATACACTGTAGAATAGAGCATTTGACACGCTTGCTGTTGTTGTAGTTTTCAATGACTACCACTAGATGTCACTGAAGGGCCATATTTGACTGATTGTACCTTTAACTGAGTTTTATAAGAGCTTTAGGTTGTACTTTTTTCAACCTGTTCCTGGGGTGAAATATGACCAGCCCCTGTTTACTGTGCATTGTACATTTATATACATTTATGTATATATTATATACTAGGGCTGACTATTTATTGATCTGGACGATTATTAGATCCGATATTCAGCATTTTTTTTTTTTTTATAGGAATCAGTTTTTTTTTTTCATCTAATCAGTGTTTAACTAGATTAATTTAAAAATTTTAATTTTAAAAATGTGCTACTTTTGCTCTGATGCAATCTGCAAAGTAACTGGTAGCTAAAGATATAAAAATAAATGAAGTATAAAGTAACACGAAATTACACCACTGCTTAAAGGTAAAATCAATAAGATTTGACTGAGCTTGTTTAAAAATGCACCACAAGATACTTGATTGTTAAGGCTCATTCCCAGGACGTCAGTTACTGAGGCTACCGGGCTGCAGGCACTGACAATTTAATCAGTCTTGTGATGTTGGGATGGAGCGGTGCAATGACCTTAAATAAAAATGTATTTGGGTACAGATATTTGTCTTAAAGCTGTCTGAAAAATAAATATTTAACTGAGACACTACAGATACCTGAAAAGTACGATAACATAGTTTTTGCACATTGTTACTGCTCACCTCTGGAGTCGTAGGCCATGAACACAGCAGCACTCTTCTCAGCAGTTAACCAGTCTGCTTTATGCACAAATACTAATGATGCAAGAACACTGAATATAGCAGTTTCATACGATGACATACTGTTCATTCTGTCATGATGCTAACTGGACATTTAGGCATCGTTTGCCATGAGACTCAGTTTGTCATCTTGAGTGTGTAGAATACAAACAATGTAACTATGTATGTACATCAGACTGTGTGTGCATGTAGTTGTGCGTGAGATCGTGCATTATAATTTTAGACTTTCCCTGTGTTATCTGTTGCTCTCCAACAATTTGTGTGTGTGTGTGTGTGTGTGGTATGCTCTCATGCATGTGTGTGAATTGAAACTTGGTGCATTCAAATTCCCTGTTTAATGATGTGTAAGGATCAGCTGGAACTCTGCGTTCTGTCTGCTTGAGTGCTGATTGGATCCCAGTTGGGTCTTGTGATGATGCCCTGAACTCTGTCCAGGCATGAGGCCACTGATGACACAGTCAGTATTCACACTCTGAAAACCCGCTTCACAACCACGTATCCAGAGTGTCCTAAACACTGAATCTCTTCAATATCAATTTCGACAGTTTTTCCACAGACATGCGAGCACAACTGAGAAATGTACAGACCAGCTTTCCCACACGCTTACCTCGAAAACAGTTTCAGAGGAGCCCGAACAACCTTATCCACCACTGCAGAGGATTCATGACAATACTAATATCAGGTCATTAGCCTCTATATTTAGCAAATTCACTTCACTGCTTCAAATGTATACATTCAGAGGGCCTTCAGATTTGTATTTCTGTGAATTTTAAATGTTTTCTCTCATATTAAACTAAGTTGTTAAACATTGTTTGTTAAAGGAGAACTTCGGTCGATTTAAACATGCAGCTTCATTGCTCAAGCTACCCTTGACTTGCCAGTACCGAAGACGCGAAAACATTTGGTCCAGCCATTACAGAGCTCCGTGAATGGAAATTAGCATTGAACGCTAACAGCATGGGGTCAGAACTTTACACTGTGTTTTAAGCGTCTTAACATGCTCCACATCTCACACCAAAAGTTATGCAACATCAGCAGACACCTTAGCACACAGCACTGTAGTGTGTATGACTCAAACTGAATAAAAAAGTAGTTAAAACAGTGTGTTTGTGCAAGCAGCTACTTACCTGTTTGTTGACATTGGTGTGTTCCGGTAGCTAGACCAAACTAGTATATCAACCGAGTGTGCATCAATACAGTTGCATTTTTTGGCAAATTACTTATTTGTTACATTTGTATGTATCATAGGCTACGTGTAAACGCCCTGAAAAGGGAGTATTTGAGTCAAGGATGAACAGACACGACTTTTCCTCAGATCATGTGTGTAATGACTGAATTATCAAAGTAACCACATACAATTCATACAAATGCCAGTGTAACAAAGCGTACAATTCTCCTACTGAATATCTACAGAACTGAAACACAACTATACTGGGATATTACCGTAGTAAATGTACATCACAACATCTATTATGCCACCTAGCACTTACATTAATTAACCAACTTTAATACCAGTGAAAACGTGACAGTATTTCACAACTATACTGTACCATGGCTTACTTCAAATACACCAATTAACATATTGCAACTCACAATTTACAGTAGTACACTCAATAACATTTCAACAACATAAATATTAACTATTGTGTTGGGTGAACGTATGTATGTGCTCAGGAAACCATCAGCTACACAGTATGTTCTAGCATTGTGAAGTTATGGAGTTGTTTGCCTGACGACGATTTAGCTAGCCACGTTCGCCTCGTGTAATGCTAATGCTAACGCTACCATACGTCGTCTGAAACAGTAGTACCTCATGGCTATGGAAAGACGATGCGACTAGTGTTGTAGTGTGTCGGTTTTTCTATATTTATGCTGTTATGAGGAACTCATACCTGAAAAGGGAGTATTTGAGTCAAGGATGAACAGACACGACTTTTCCTCAGATCATGTGTGTAATGACTGAAGGGAGGAAGCGAGATGTTACTTCCTGTTACTCAAAAGGGCTACACTCCCTCTGCTGGATCCCACTGGTACTACTACTGGTGAATGAATGACATTTTGAATATAACACAAGAAAACACAAAAATACTGTTCTTCGACTGCTGCAACTGATAGTAACCATTATAAACATAAAGTGTCACATAACCTAAAAATGCTCAAGTGCTAAGATATGAGAGCTTAGTTATGCTACTTCAGCTGAACTGCTGGTAAAGCGCATTATTCCATCTGTCACATACGCACCATATTTACATTTAAAAAAAAAACAACCTGTCATGTCATGTCCAGATTCAATGTTTGTGACCTGACATTCATATGAGGAGGTGGAGGGGATGGTGACGGCGTTACAAACGAGAAGGCTGGCAACCCAGTATCAGCATCAGTATTTTACGTGTGAAACACTCTCAGCTGTGTTTGTGGAAATGCAAACAGGCATTTTAAGCCAAAACATGATGTTTTCCGAACCTTGAGCAAGTGTTTTCTGTGCCTGATGTGACCAAACCATAAGCGCAGCACTGTCACAAGATAAAGTTCAAAATGTAGCCTTAAGAGTTTTGACTAAGACTTACGAAAAAGCAAATCTGTTATAAATCTTACGAAAAGATGAAGTCTTTATGGGTTTACATCGTCCGGTTATGAAGCTACAAGCGCTGGTGCAGAGGGTTCCTCGTACTGCTGATTCCTACTCAGTCTGGTTTGAACTCTTTGCATAATCTTTCTCGTGTTCCTTCCCTGGGTGCCAAATGGTGTCAGAGCATTTCTCACAACCTACAGACCTGCATGTTTCTTATATAAATCAATGTGTGCTTCTGTGCTGAGCTGGAGCTGTAAAGGGCAATACTGTTGATGGACTGAAAACAGAGGTGAATAAACCCAACTATCATCATGCAGACTGTATTGTGTATCCTCCGAATGCTTCAGGCAATCATGCTACCATGGCTCCGACATGATGTTCATGCTACAGCCGCCTGAGAAAGGAAAAATAATGGGCAGGGAGAGGAGGGAAAAGGAGAGACTATAGTGCTCAGGGTTAGCTCCAGTGTCTCTCACTCTTTGCTCCTCTTCTCAATACTATACTTGGTTGCCATGGAAACACACTTGCAGCGCTTGAGTCGTGAGGCCAGTCAGCTGAGATACCTCGTCTGGTAAACAATCCTGCAATCTGAACTGGATATGCTGGGTATGTGTTTGTCAAATAATGTAGGGATCAGCCAAAAACGTCGCGGGTGCCAGCACGGGAGCGGCTGTGCCAACTTGAAACTTCTCCCTCCGCAAGTTTTGACGCTTTTATATCACTGAAATTAAAGCCAAAGATACCGTAAGCCCCCTTAATCGACTCGACAAGGAACTCGAGCGAGCTGACACGCATAAACCAACTGCATGTTTAATTTTACACGGTCATCATAAAGGGAAGGAAGTATACACAGATGATCCATTAGGCAGCGTTAAACATCGCTTTACATATTTATCAAGTTGGTAGAATTTTGTTGTGTTCTCTGCCTCATTGTCTTGTCTGCACACTAAGGTTAGTTTACAATTACATGCAGACATGGTTAGTCCTCAGTTCCAGTGGAATATGCGCGAGCCATTTGTCATTGCAGGCAAAACAAATGCATACATTGTGCCGTTTGGAATTATAATATTGAAGGCAGAAGAATTAGGCCATGTCTCACAATGTTCTGATGCACTGTAGAACAGGATGTTTTCTCCATGTCACTCCGGTTTAGCCAAATATAATAAAGACACTTAAAAAGTAAGACTGGGGATAAGCAGACTGATTCTGATCCTCAATAACTTACGTGGCAGTCTGTTCTATAACTGGCCCCTAAAAGAGAGCAGTTCAGCAATTGTAGCATGTAAACACAGGGTTAATCGTTTAGAAAGTGGAACAAAGTCATGCAAACCTTGACCCACCTGGAAGCAATCCTCAGGGGAAGAGCTGGGAGGAAAAAAGGTGTGTAAACAGGTCATTTAAGGAGGACCCACAGAGACACTTGAATGACTTGGCGTGGACACGCACTCAATCTGATTTTGCCGCGTTGGTGCAGCTCCTGGAACTTCATACTTACTGTTGCTCCATGGCAGTCACTGAAATTTACCAGTTACCAGATTTTTGGAACATCATAGTTTAATAACTTGGGGGGAAAAGACCAGAAAGTAGACATGTGAGAAATTGTCCTTTTCAAATACGTGTTTAACTTTGTGAAAGAGTTTTTTTCAACCCAAACCACGGTTTTCTAAACCTGAGCCGAGTACTTTTTTGTTCTCTAAACTTAACCGAGCATTTAAGTTGCCTAAAATGGATTTCAGGTCCCTTAAACTAACGAGCTATTTTAGTTCCCTAAAATGTATTCCAGGTCCCTAAGCCTATCCAGATAACGACAGAAAATTGTAAAGCTATGGAAAATGCCAAGTATAATACATTCCAAGTGGGATTTTTTTCCACAGTGTCCTGACCCATAACCCACTTAGTTGAAATGGTGGTCCTGGAACAACATTAACTATGATGGTCCAATGTGGATGCGTCTATCAAGCAACTGACAACGGTAGAGTTAGGTGTCTGTCTGCTTAGATGGAGACCTTTTTACGATACAACAAATTAAATCCTGGATAAAGCAGTAATGTCAGCGTTCACAGGCAGGACAGTCAGTCTAATGGACAGCACAAGAGCTGCATTAGCTTTCCTGCTAAACTCTTCTGATCTAAATTACATCATCATGCATCACAGGATGCTGAAGGAGTGATCAAACAAAGATTCACCTGAGAAAAGAGCACTGCTAACGTCAGTTTGCACGCTCCATTAGTGGCTCATTTGCAGCACATTAATCAACATGTAAACATACCTGCAAGTGTCACCCACTTACACGCTGTTGTCCTCTTTGACTACAACCCGCTGTCCGCCCACTAAATGTAAGCTTCATGCAACTTATGTAACAGCGGCAGCCTGTCAGCTGCTGTCAGTAACGCACAGACACACCTCTACAGCTGGCTGAGATGAAAAGGAACATTTCTGATAATTCCCCAAAGACCTTTAATTTTTACCCAAAAGACCCAAAGACCAAAAGTTATTATCAAAACCCAACAATAAAAAAAAAACACGTTGACACTTTTTTTGATGACCAAAAAAATGACTTCATATGATTTCGGTTCATCTTGAAGTGGATGAAACACATGAGCAGATGGAGCTGACAAGGTGCACCAAAGCAAATTTCCCAGAAAAAAGTATAAATAGCAAATCAAGTATGAAACTGCAGCAAGGGACGCATCCAGCTGGAAAGTTGTCTGGAACGGGGATGCATCTGAGATGAGATTCATTAATGGAGCAGCCAATGTCATAGCCCCCAAAACCTTAGGCAGTGGCATGATGACAACCCTACTCGTCTTCACACTAGTAGTTAGCCTCACAAGTTTGATCCTACATTTAAGTCCCTGGCAGTAACTGGAGAATAGGAGAGAAGCTGTTAATTGTTTGGAAATAAGGCCCATGAATCAAAGCGGTTTTTGTATGTGAGAGAGAAGTTAGGAAAGAATTATTCATGACTAGACGGCTGGATGAGGCTTTTAGGAAATGAAAGCAGACAGGCCAGCATCTTTAGGTCCCTGATGACGATCAGCATGAGCCTGACACCTGACATTTTGTGACCAGAGGAAATGATGCTTTTGGATTATGACCCATCTCATCAGTTGCAGTCGTCGAGTATCTCAACAGACACTCAGGTCTAGGGATGTTTGTTAGCCTACAGATTAGACTGATGGTTGACCCATCTGTTCTTTTACGCACTTCTATGAATAAATAGTCCCCGAACATGTTGCATCTCCTCCAGTCTGTCCCTCAAAGACTGTTTCCCCCAGCTGACTCAAGCAAACCAGCAAGCTTGAGGCGATCCCTTGTATTAGATGAGCAAAGGTATGACGGAACAAAGAACTTCTTTGCCAGGGCTAATGGAGGGTGAGTCACTCTCTCCCGCTCGTCTCCCTCCCTCCCTTTCCTCTCTTCTTGTTTTTTCTCTTCAAAATCTACTAATTTTCTCAGACTGGCAATAAATACGGCCTTGCAGAAGTAGTAGGTCAGAACTGACCGAATGCAGGTTTGAAGACACAAAATCTAGTGGTTCTGCGGTAAAAATGACACTTAATGCAAGACTCATAATCCAGCATTGGTGCAGAGGCACAGCTGTACTTCTGCTTATGGTACACAATGTGACCCATTGTGTGTGGAAGCATTAAATAGCTCATCACACATGACTACATATCCTGAGAGCAGCGGCGATAGATAACAGATTTGTTAAGCATCATGCCAAGACTAGCCATTGTGTTATTGCTTAACACTACAGGCACTGATAATGAGAAAATATTAATGAGAGTCTCAGTACCGCATTGGTCTCTGGAGCTAATAGTCCTCCGATGACAAAGGAAAAAGATGGAGACAGAAGGAAGAGAGTGAGCTAATGAGGTGAAGTGCGCACGTGTGTTTGCATGTGTCTGTGCACACAGTAAGAAAGACAAGGAGACAAAAAAACTAAACGGAGGAGAAAAAAAAATCAGCAAGGGAGAAATGGGGAGGGGAAGAGTGTTAATTGAGTATGATCACACCTCCAACATATTCCTTCATGTGAAACAGGCAGAATCAAACTCCCGGCCGCCCACACACTCGTGCACTGCATCACCAGGCCCTTGTCAGTCCTAGCTTTGGATTTGCTCGGCTTGATTCACAAACTGCTGGCGACTTAGCCACCTCCCTCCCACCCAACCCAACTCCATCTTTCATTCTTCTTGAAGCCTCACACGTGTAATGCAGAGAAAGAATATATTACTAGTAGAGAGGGGAGAAATAAAATACGGAAGCACCTGACAATAGAGTGGGCTCATTTTACTGGTCTGCCCCTCTTAGCTAGTTTAAGGAGATGTATTTTGCTCATTTTCAGGTTGATCATTTTATTTTGCATTACTGCTGGGACAGATTTACATGCACATGTCCACCCTCTGTCTGAGATGCTCCTGTCTCTTTAAGGCTGCCCCCTCCTGAATACTCAAACTGCTCTGATTGGTCAGCTCACACGCACCCGAGCCAGCTGCGTTTACCGTGTTTTCAGTCAACTCTGTCATATTTTTCAGCCTCCCCTTACCTCCACTTCTGCAATGAATGTAGACAATTGAGTGACATGCTGATGAAGTGTGATGTCCAGAAGTCAGGGAATAAATTGACGAGGCACTTCAGCAGCAGTATTTTCTGTGGGAGAGAGGAGCTCCCGTTGGCTTGGACTATTTAACTATCAAGACCTTTTACATGCTCAAGATCCTGGAGGAAAGGAAAAAAAACGGAAAAAGCAAAATAGGTCTCATTCTAATCACTGAGCTTGGAGCAATACCTCAATAAATGAATATTTCATCATACATTTTTCATTGCCCCCAGTCATTGAAATGTGCTTACTACATGTGATGCTTTTTTCATGGATGGTTTAATAATTCACCTCTCTGGTTGTTGACGTGACTGAATGTGTCAAAATAGAATCGCTGCATTTCATGGAGCAAAATCCTTCTTCCCTCCTCTGTACCTCCTCACGCTTACTCTATGACAGCATTTCTAACAATTAACAAAGAATTACAAAGACTAATCAAGTTGTTTGAGGTTGCATGTGTTTGCCGTTTTTGTGTCTGAAGTGTCTATTAAAGGAGACCTATTAGGCTTCCTCATGTTGTTTTCCTTTCCTTCAGTGTTTTACTTGGGTCTTGTGCATGCAAATGGTCTTGGAGGTTAATAAGCCTGAAGTCCATGACAACAGGAGCTCCGCTCTCGCGCAGAAAACACTGGTCCTGAAACGCCTCGTCAGTAGTCACGAATTTGTGACATCACACCACGTCTCCACATCTCCATGTCACACATTTGCAGATATAACAGCCCGGAGACACAGCGAGAGGTGCTGGCTCAGGCGCGTGTCAGCTGACCAGTCAGAGCAGACCGGGTAAACCTGTTCTAGTAGTGACCCAAAATAAACTCACGAACCAACACAGTTTGCAAAATAAGTCTCCTTTAAATGTTCTTGTTATGATGAAGTGTAATGAGGTATTCGTGAGTCTGACTGATACTTGGTGAATGTGTGTCTCTGTCACCCTTCCATGTACACTATGCCCGAGTAAGTCCATATATATATGTATATATATATATATATATATATATATATATATATATATATATATATAAATATATATATATATATATGTATATATACATATATATATATATAACTCCATGGACGTTAAGTGCTGCCATAAAGTGTGTCCACACTGACAAAGAAGCCAGCTGTAGAGGCAGATGCCCACTGCAGTTCAACTATATTTCTTTAGTTGATCTCTCTCTCTCTGTCTGTCTCTCTAGCTCCCTCTACTTCTCTCTCCCCCCCTCTCTCTCTCCCCCTCTCTCTCCCTCTCTCTCTCCCTCTCCCTCTCTCTCAGTCATCCTCTCGCGCCGTGCTGCTGAGCCTGCGACGATAGCAGTGGATGAAAATTTTAAAAGAAAAGGAAAAAAAAACCCACAACAAGACATCTCTCTTTTTCGCTCCATCATCTGGAAGGGAAATAAGTGAAGGTACTGTATGAACACGCATGTTTCTGTCTCACGGCTTGAATCTCATCTGTTTCTAAATTGTTGCCTCGGTGTGCTTCATAATATGCGATGGACGCGAGCGACGGCAGAGCGAGCGTGCACCTGCACCACAGACTCCACCGCTCTGCTGGGCTGAGTCCTCTTGGTGCAACAGAATCCCATATGGTTGTTTTTTTACGCGAGCATGTATCCGTGCTCTGCTGTTATGGGGTGATGGGTTGCGTTAACTGCGTTTCTGTGCGTTTTTTTTTTTTTTTTCTTGTGAGGGTTGAATATTGTTGTGCGGGTGCGGAATGGGATTCTTGGTTTTTAGTCTAAATTTCCACAGTTGCAGTTGTATAAACCACGGCGCGCTGTTTCTGCATGTTTTTTGGGTTGGAATGCCGAACAGGAGTGATTAAAATCTGCGGCCGTAGATTTAAAGTGTCACATGAAAAGCCAGGCTGGTATTTACGCGGCGCTCTGCGGAGAGAGGATGGACGGGCAGAGTGCGCGCCATGGACAGATGTGCGAGGAGGGATTTAGTATCGAGGGAGGAATCACGCAGGGGATCAAACTGGCGATGTGTGTGTGTCTGTGTGTGTGTGTGTGTGTGTGAGAGAGAGAGAGAGAGAGTGTGTGTGTGTGTGTGTGTGTGTGTGTGTGCTCTAGCTTGTGTTTCTGAGGGTAAATGGCCCAGCTTTTCAGCAGTGTTAACCCCTCTGTCGCACGACAGGCGGCCACACTTTACCTGCAATGAGGGCTTCAGTGTCAGCTGCCTGTAGTCCTCCTGTGCTCGTGCGTGCGTGTATGTGTGTGAGTCAGTGGGAGAGAGAGAGAGAGAGAGAGAGAGAGAGAGAGAGGTTCCCTGCCAGCAGCAGCAACAGTGTCCGACTAACTGACCGACGGACCACACAGATTCCTTCGCCCACACATTTGGACTGCCAGGCACGAGACAACACTCAGCAGCTGCGAGCAAAATCTAAAGATCATCCATTACTACGCTGGTTAAATTAATCAGAGATGAAATTAAAGGCTGTGTGTGTGTGTGTGTGTGAGAGAGCGCGCGTGCGCGTGTGTGTGTTACGGTGGACGGGGCGCAGAGCCTCGGCAGCACCATGGACAGCGCAGTTGTGCTGACCAAGCGCAAAACGGGCTTGGGTGGGTTGTGAACGCCACATGTTGGGGCGGCTGAGTGGTGCGGGGATGTGATGAATGTGTGCTTAAAGATCATCTGCATGCACCGACCGAAATTGAGGCACCATTTTATCGTTTTTTTCTTGTTATTTTTTTTATTTCCTTTATAAGGTCATTTGCTCTCAAGCTCGGGGCGTAGAGCCTCTGCAGGGGGCGTGGGTGACCAGGAGGAAACATGGGGTGATACTAAGCTGAATGAATGTGATTTGTGTGGAGGAAAATGAACACAGAGGAGGCTGCTGCTGCGACTTTTCACTTCAGTTCGGCTCATAGTTCACTGTGTCGTTTTTTGGAAAGAGATTTTAATCGGAAGAGAAACATCTTCATTGACTGATTTGTCCTCATCACCTCGTTGTCAAACTAAAGTAATAAACAGAAAAGGACAACACAATTTTTATGCTGTTTTACTTGTGGCGGACCCTGCCACTTTTTTTCTTTTTAGCTTCAAACAGTGTTCTGAGGGCCCGATTTTCCGCTCAGAACAGCTTATTCACTTATGGAAAAAATACATTTGTAGAAGTGTAAGTTTGTATTATTGCCTCTATTATTGTAAATATTAAAAATTCAAGAGTTGGAATTTCTTCTCCAAAACTACACAGTGCCCCTTTAACCAGTCATTTAAAAGTTAACACTGTCTATGGAGCCCATGTCTATAACGTGTTATGATGCACTTAAAGTACTGTATAAACATAGTTATAAGCACTCACAAATATTCATAACACGTTAAGGCAATGATCATAACTCATTATGACACTGATGTCTATAATGCATCATAAACATGCTTATGATATGTTGTATTGTGCATGTAGTTATGAACAATCATAAATATTCAGAATGCTTTATAACAATAATCATAACACATTATAAAGCATATGAGGACTTATAAAGGTCAAGTATCAATATGGCACACCCACCCATTTTATACCACCTTTATTATCACTTACAGTTACTGTAAGGGACATGTAGGTAAAGTAATGGAATCTCTGTCATAAGAACAATACCTTATAATCGGGTTATAAGTCACTGTTAATGGTCATTGTTTGCTACAGGTAAAGTAAAAAAAAACAGCACACAAAATGCATTAACATACATTATACTAATATTTATAATGCATTATGTGCTCATAACTACGATAATATGGCACTATAGGTGCATTATAACCCGTAAAAGGTCTGTTCAGAATGTGTTACGATGCATTTTAGACATTGGTGTGATCATCAGTTGATTGATCAGTTATTATCAATAACACTAATATTCATTAGTGCTCATAACTATAATAAAACGGTGCTATAGACACATTATAGGTATGTTCATTGTGCTTTATAAGTAATCACAGACATGGGTCTCATAGCAAGTGTTACAGTTAAATGTAGCTGTTTGCAAACCAGCACACAGACAATTAAGAAAACTTCAAAATTATTTTGAATAAAATGTCACTTGTGACCTAACATATTTGAGAGTAAATGTGTCTTTAATTTGGTCCAAATTAATATACATTAGAAAAATGACAATGAGTCACATAACTATGCTTTTTTCTACAGTTTAGGAATAAATTAATTTGAATTCAATACGGATGTCAAGAAACCTGCTGCAGTCAATTGATGTTGGTCTTAAACTGAAGACGTGAATGTCGATAGGACAGCACAGTCTCTTTGCAGATCAATAGTTAATAAGTGCTCTATTAGGTTCTGCTCAAAAAGACAGAAGTGTGCATCGGTTGGCTAAGTAGGTGGATTCCTTCTCATACACTGTAGTAAATTTTCTTTCACTACAATCAATAGCAAAGGAAAACCTCTGCTGGTGCCCTCAACATCCAGGTCTTAGCCTGGCGCCATCGATCACAGGCCACACCCATTTGAATTCAGGAGAAATACATGAGGAAAACATGTCAAGCTATACGCCCCACATTATTTCCTCCATTTGTTACAGCCTTTTGGTTTCCACACATTGCTTTACTCTCCATCCACTGCATTCATTTGTCCCATCTGCTTATCTCCCTAAATCCGTTTCCTCCCCCTGATGTCGAAGATTCCTGATGTTGCCCTTGGGGGAATGATGAGCAGTCTCCAATCAATTGCAATCACAGATCAGTGGTGTTCCGGGAAAAAGGAGAGAGGAAATCAGTAGGGGAGGCAGGCCTGGGAGACCTGAATAATGACCACCCACCTACTAAACCCAGTGCCTTGTTGCTCTGTAATCTCCAGTTCATCAGAATACTATTGAACTACGTTAGCCATAATTCAGGGAATCCATAGTGCTGTCTGCTGGGGTCGCTCTCAGGAGGTGATGGATGTTACGCTGGAAGAAACCTGAAGTGTAATTTTCTTCCTGTTTACCTCTCCTGTGTGAAAGCCAAGACATGCAAACTGATACTGTGGGGTTGGCTAAAAACGAGAAAAAAATGACAACACTGCTGGTGACTGGATGGGTGGACAGACATAAAAATAGGATAGGGCAACAGGGAAACATCACCGCATCGAAAATTACAGTACAAATATCTATGTATTACAAGAAATGTGAAGCATACTCGGGAAATGTGGTGGATCAAACTAAACCAACAGCGCCATTTAGTCAGATGGATGATTGAAACTATGATAAAATCTTAACTGGAATTTCCATCCATTGCCTGGGCCATCTTGGCTCCATACAAGCAAGAGCATTAGCACTTATTGAATAATTAATCAGAAGAGGCATTAGTGCCCTTCACATTATCCTGACCTCAGTTCACTAAGAGGCCAAGACACTTAAGGCTCCTCTGACCCAATTAATTCACCTTTCACTCAGATACTGGTTAAATGGATGCTGTGGTGGATGTTGCAAGCTGTAATGGAAGAGCAGACAGGGAGCTTGTGATGATGTTTTGTCACTGACTGAGGCTGGAGGAAGGGTGATTCTGGGGGAAATTTGATCAACGAGTCTCATTCACAGGTTGTCAAATACTGACGCTTTGGGTTATAGCGTCTAGCGTCTAACCTCACGAACTAGCATGGACACACGGCTAAGCCTGGCTGTTAAAACAGTTCAGTTTGCAACACATCACAGAAGGTGTGACTTCATTCACCATTACGTAGCATACACAATTGTTGTTTCCTGCTATGTTCATGTTCAAAATCTCACATATTTAACCTTTACAAGGATGTCACACCCACCTATGTATACTTTTTTTATGTGCGATTCCCGTGAGACGACACAGAGCTAATCGACAGCAATGCAAAGCAGACGCCTGGGTGGGTGACTGTTTGACTGACTGACTGAGCCATTCATTATCTCTCTCACTAACCACAAGCTAATTATCTGTCAGTGGGGGACTTTGTTGAACTCCATGCTGCAGATACTGTTCTCACAGACATGAAAATTATGCCATTTTCTGCCAGCGCTCACACGGATGGCAAGTCAGTGGACAGTGACAACTTATCCTTTGAAGTCACAGTCTGTTATCCAGTGGTAAACTAAAGACAACAACTTTCACCAATGTTGTGAAAGTTATGTAATTACATTTCTTTTCATTTTAACCTCTGACCTTTGATTAATGATGCAAATATACATACAATTTACTATGTTCATAAAATGCTGATTAGGCCTTTAACGAACCTCATTATTGGGCCTTTATCTAAGCTCATGTTTTATTCATCCTCTTTTCCTTTTCATCCATGCACACTGTAAGTCAAAGCATAGTATAGGCTTTTCAAAGTCTGTTAGGGACTAGAAACCTATATACTCTATGAGAACTCCACGCTGTGCGCTCTGATCCCACATTCTGGGGCCTCAGAACTGTCATCGCTCCGGCCCGCCTCCTCCTGGCCTCCCTCTCCCAGCCACACCCTCCGAATCGATTTCTGTATCCATCAGGAAGGATTATGCAAAGATCCTGAGAGGGATAACCCTTGGGAAACGTTCACACTCGCTCACTCCTCCACATCACATTCTTGGCCGTAGCACAGTGTGCTCTCTTTGAGCCTACCAGCTGTTGCAGTGCTCCGTGCAATCAATACGACAGTCATGTTTCACAACAACCGTCACTCCCTCACTGCCAGGAACCTGTGGGAGGTCCCCTTGGGCGAGAGACCGAGAGATATGGTAGACAAGCGGTGCGCTGATGAGGTTTCACGAATGCATCAGCTGCTTTGAGAGATTCAGATACAGTTTATGAGCTACATACGTTTGTGGGGCATGAAAGTGTTGGTGTAGGGGAGGGGATGGCTGCTTTACGTTCAGCGGAAGGATAAGATGTCAAAGGATTGCAGAGTGTGCGTACCAACAGAGGGTTGGAGGGGAACGGGAGGAGTCACGGAGGGATTAAAGAGGAAATGAAAGAGATGAAAAAATTATATAAAAAAAAAACATATAACTAGAGCTTATATGCAGATTTTTGTACAAACTTTTGTATAAAACTGACTCCTTTCCCATTGCTAGATGATGAGTTTGTCTTTCTGTTTCTGTTCTTTGTTGTTTTCTCATGTTTCACTTTTGACGTCACAAAAGCGCCACAAAACAGGGGACAGTAGAACTAGCATCGAGGCGAGTGACAATGTTACGGTGGTTCATTTTTTAAATGTCTTTTATCGCTGTCTGTCTTTCAAACACTGACAATGTATGAGCACAGTGAGCAACTGGATGAGATGGATGGAAAATTGTTTATGTGCCAGCCACTGAAACTTCAAAGTGTGTCATAGCATGGCTCCAGAAATGGGGCCAAAAATTTGCATGTCCACCCGGATGTCCTATTTCTAATCACTGCCAATGAACTCTGGAGTAATTTTGACTACTGCAGAGTCATTTGACCTGGGAATGGATGCAGATTGTAACCTTTCCCACTGGAGACAATTACAAGACTTTAGCAGGGGTTTGGGGTTTTTTGTCCAGTGTGAAAGGAGAACTATTTAAAGGTGCAATATGTAAGAATTGTCTACTAGCTGCTGTAAGCTAACTAGCTCAGCGGTCCGGGCTGGAAGTGTGGAGCACCAGCGAAGTGTTGGTGTTGACATCTAGCACAGGAACATTGGTCCTGGACAGTCTGGGGCTAGCTGGTTAGCATGCTATTTCATTAAACATCTCTGCAACACTATTCATAGTCATCGCAACGTCATAACAGCTTTTTGCCCTTTGCAGTCTGTTAATGATTTAAGTTTTTGAGTGTTTTTCAACTACAATCTTACATCTCACAACACCACCCTAACTTCTTGAATGGCACATACTGTAGGCTGTAATACAACTAAGGTGAGGGGTGGCAGAAAATCTGTAGAAATCAGTGTAACCCACCTTAATCTAGCCTGACTCGGGCTTTGCCAACAATGCCTCATTCTACTTAATTGAATCAGCTGGCTGCATCGGCATACTCTTTTCCTTTGCCTTTATAGGCGCATGTAGATCCATAAGCCATACCGTAGGCAGTAAACAATGTGGGGGCTCGTAGCCAGCTCTAGGAAATTACTGGAATCAATATACCTCTGTTAAATGAACCCAGAGCAGCCTTTATGTAGAGAGACCAATCATCTGATGCTATCACAGTCCTTCTCTCATCTTAATAGATTCACAGCTCAGCACTTTATGACTGTAATTGAAGTGACAAAGTGGTGCAATGTGACCCGACACTGACAAAATGTTTTTGACGGGAAAAAGCTGTTGAGCAGAAAGGGGAGGATGCAATGGAGCGCGTCTGTTTGAGGGGAAGGTGGATCTCATGTGTTGACATGCCGGAGTGGCGCCTGTATGAGTGCGTAGACATGCATGCGGACCACCGCGCCACCCTGCAGTACAGAAAGGCGCGCGTGTGAGGTTGTTGACAGAAGTGTTGTTGACAAATATCTGCAGGGTATGTATGTTTATATCAGCCCGAGGAAACATATCCACACATACACACAGACGCCGGAATGAACTCACACTACAGTTGTGTGTGCTACACTGTAAAGAGTAAATCGGTAAATCAGTATATACATTTAGGTGAAATTAGTGACAATTGGCGGTGAAAGAAATATTGATTCTGTGGTTACATTTTAAGGGTGTTAGCGTGGTTACACAGATCTGTTTGATTGACACATACTGTTGGTATTAACAGAGTTGGACTCTTGCAATGGGTTTCAGAAATGAGAGAGCAAATTTACTGTGATGCTGAGAGTAAATGGGTCAAAGACGGCCTACTTTTCCCATCATGCAGTGTCCTGGGCAGTTTGTTAAGTTTGCCAATTTTTGTTCCAAAATGCAAATGTTACTTCTTGTGAGTAAAACTAATGTTTGTAATGTGTATGTTGTGAACATCCTGGCTTGTATTGGTAATTGTGATTTCTGTGCTGGTTTGTTGTACAGCGTCATATTTCTTGACTTCAGCTGTTGAGTCTGCAAATCTTGTCTCTCGGGGTAAATATTGCTGAAGGACTGACAGAGTTGAAAATTGCCACTATTACAGGTGGTGTCCTCTGTTGGACAACCCTGACTTGTTGCTGGTAAGCTACTGTACCATGGTCTGATTTGCTACGTGGCAACCCAGCCGCCAGAATATCAACATTTTAAAAAACCTTTTTCAGAGTGTATATTGGCATGAAATGCTTAGATCCCACTCTCCCTGTAATATTTGCCAATGTTTCTTCAAATGTTTCTTGTGTTTGAAAGAATCTCATGTCCGTATCACTTTGTATCAACATTTCATTGAAGCTTGATGATGATGCATATACTGGATGAATTATTCAACCCATGATGACATGTTTTTCGTATCTGATCGCTGTTACATCAAATGGAAATACTGCTCAGATATCCAGATGGTAAAATAAAACTTCATGTAAGAATCAAGATTCTGAACCCAATTAAAAAAATTAAGTCCACTTCTGTAAGTTAATAATATTTCAGTCTTCCCCTAAATGAATATACAACTCTATTGTTTGGTAGTTGAGGGCCTGTATGAGACTATAAAGGAAGAAACATGTGTCCAACTCGTTTGATCTTCAGTGAAGCCCAGTGTTGGACACATTTTTTTGGATTTAATAATCTCCTGAGGAAAAAAGTGCTTGACATGACTCATACAATATGCAGCTGTTACTGTTATAGGGGTGCTATTTTCAGGCTCTTACTGCAGCACGCCGTGCACCAGGACAAATTGATTCACTCGTGTTCCGTGCACTAATAAGTCTTCACCAGTATCTACATCTGACTGAGGCAAAGACAAACAAATCTGAGATAAACGTGTGGGAGTGTGCAGTTTGAAAGTAGCTGCAGTCATTTTGAAATGTATTAGGTGGTAATGAGTACAAAACATTCCTGAAGGGTAACATTTCTGCATACAAAAATAATCGCTGACAAAAGTGGTGGCAGCTTATTTCATTTGGAATCAATTTGGGATTGAATTGTGAGTGCAATAATTCAACCTGAATCATTTAACATAAAAAAAAACAACAAGTTTTTCTTTAAAATGAGCGGCTCAGTGGAGTCAACAAACCTTTTTACTGAAACCAGCATGTGTGGCTGTGTTTATGATATGAGCCGAACATGCACTTCTCTTTCTCTGTGTGAGGGCGTATCTGTTTAGTCAGTGTTTAGTGTGTGTGTGTGTTTACTGTATGTGTGTTAAGTAAGGACACCATCTGTCGTCATTCTTGCTTTGTGCCAACCCACCGCCCCTGTTAACCCGCACCCATGCTCACACAAACAATCCTCCAGTGTCTGAATTCGCCGAAGAAAAAAAATGTCAAAGCGACCTTCCGAAGGATGAGCAGTCATAGATAATAGATGGATGGATGGATATGTAAGAGTGGCAGACAGAGAGGGAGGAGAGAGAGAGAGAGAGAGAGAGGCAGAACATGCTGGAAGAGGAGTGGGTGTGATGCAGAGAGCACGGTAATTGTTAAAGGGTGAAGAATAAAAAGCTTGAAGATTGAGTTTTAAAAAAAAGAAAGTTGTGGTATCTCTTCTCAAAAATTCAGCCTCGGGCACGTCACATTCAGATTAGACCGATGCTTACACATTGCCTGTACATCGCACACACACATGGGCACACACACACACACACACACACACACACACACACACACAAATATAGAAATACAATTATGCACACATACTTGCACACACGTCCAAAGTGGATTTTGGAATAATGCCTTGTTTTTTTTCTGAACTGCCCTAGATTCATTTGGCATCTGTGCTGCACACTCATCTCATCTCTCTCTCCCCCTCTCAGTTGTTATCACTCTGCTTTTCCTCTTACTCACACACACACACACACACACAGACACACACGCACACACTTTCCTTCACCCTCCTTCTTGTGGCCTGCCTCTCGTCTTGAATCTCTCCCTCTTTCCCCCTCTTTATCCACTGTTCTCTCCCCCTCTCCCGGCACAGGCTGCGAGGATCTGGGTATAAATATTTTAGCTTTGTCACCCACTCTGTATCTGCAGCTTCACAAGGAGAGACAGTATCTCTGCTCCTTCCCCCCCTTCATGTGTGCCAGTGTGTGTGTGTCTGTATGTCTAGGCACAATTTAGTTGGATGAGTACGTGGCGGTATGTTTCTTCTGAAGCATCTGTTTTTTCTAATTTGTGCCATGGCCTACAGAAACAGACTGTTTTATTGTCTCGGCCTGCGAAATCTGTCCAGAATCAGCCTGAATTTATGTTCATTTTTTTTTTTTTTTTTTGTATTCCATGTACGATAAAAGGCAGAGGAGCTCTTTTAGAGTTCGAAAAAACAAAACAATATCTGAGATAATAAAATGGCCAAAGCAATGAAAATGATAATAGATCCATGTGTGTGACCAGAGGCTAATAACACATCTGGATTTCACAGCCTCTATCTTCGGTGTCACAACAGTAGAAATACACCGCTACACTGCAACAGTCGAGCCGGGGTGAATTTTCTGGACGAACCTGTAGTTTTTTTCTTGCTGGAGCCGTGTGCGTTGGCACAACTGTTGTGCCAACAGATGAATGAGGGGGCAGCGTTTTTTTTTCACACACTGGGCTAAAGTCAATTTCAAGTCATGGCTGTTACCTCCCAATGTGTAAGCTTGCTGAGGGGACTGTAGATGCTACACATATTCAAATCATTTTAAATGAGGAGTAAAAGAGGGAATAGGTGTCATTAAGGATCTTAAAGGAGGCCTAATATGCTATTTCGTTCCCTTTCCTTCAGTGTTTTATATGCTGCATGTTCATGTGCAGGTAAAAGACCTTGAAAGTTTAAAAAGGTCAAAGTCCGCACCAACAGAAGCTCCTCTGTCCCACATAAAACACTGCTCATGAAACGCTTCGTCAGGCGTCTCTTTGATTCCGTGAATTGTGAGCTTAAACACAGCATTTTAGACAGTGGGGGAAAACTTTTTTGAGCACTGAAGCATGTAAATCTATTGAAGTGGTCGGCCATAAGAAAAGGATGAACCTTATAAAGAGCACAATGTGTCTCCTTGAATGGGGCGCGACACTCTTTTTCTCTGCGAAAATCACGTCAGACGCTCGTTAGAGAAATTGCTATGTATACCATTTTCTTCGAACGCTCCTCTTTGTTGTCGTCTTGGGATGGATACGTGTACGACATTAAATCTGTCATCGCGTTGTAACACAGCACTACTCCAAATCCGTATTCAACGGTTTTACACATTTCCATTCACGCCGATGTTGTTTATCCTGTAAGAAACATATTTATACCTTGGAACGCTCACATTTGGATGAGAGACAGAGACAACAAACGGAGCAGGAAGTCCTGGAAGCCCCTCCAGAATTCTGAGAGCTTTATCTTCCCCTGAGCGACTGTATCCCAAAGTAGAGTCTTTTTCTGTCTCCCTTTTTCATCCATCAGTAACTCACCCATTCAGGCAGTCGTCTCTATTCAATCTGAATTTCGCTTTGCTTGCAGGTCACATAAGTCACTTAAAAATGATAAACTGAGAGAAAGAGGAAGACGGAGAGAGAAGAGGGTGAAAGAGGAGGCGAATCTTTATATGCAAGCACACTCTTGGAGGCCGACTGAAAGTAAAGATCAGAAGCATTGCTAGGACGCTGAAAAGACAAGCACGGAATAAAAGGAACAGTGCAACACAAGGGTATAAAAGAGGGAAAATACTGCGTAGGCTGATAGAGAGAGACTAATTGAACAAGCCGTGTGTATAAGCCTCAGCTTTATTGTGAGTCCAACATGTTTTGGCTTGTGGCCTTCATCAAGGTCAGCATGAAAGTCAGTACAAATAACTTTTAAATATTTCTGCAGCAAAGGAAAAAAAGTTTCTTAATTAGTGTTTTTTTGGTACTTTCACAACACAAAACCTACCTTTCTACTGTAGGTGTCCCATGGCTGATGTGTGTGTGTGGTCGTTAATTTTACTTGATTTATCTCTACCGTTTTGATTTTTTTTGCTGCCCTACTTAAATGCTGTTTGTCAAGCAATAGTTTTCGTCGAGTTTCTTCCCCTCACTTTGGCAGTGGGTGAAGTTGTGCGAAAAGCCCTTACTCTGCTTCTTTTACTATAATCTTGATTGTTACCTAGTAGCTATGGATGTGGTGAAAGTGTAGTGTAGTCTGGCATATGTAAATAGGATAGTATCTTTTCCACCAATGAGGCATGCAGGCAGACAGACGGACTGACTGGCGGACAGGTGTACTTAAAGCAGAATAATTCCAGTTTATTCCAGGGGATTAAAGATTAGAAACACATCTCTTGCCCTAACCTGCAGCCTGCACACACACACACACACACACACACACACATCTGCACTCAGACGCTGCTTCCAGTACAAACTGACTGAACCTTGACAGTGTGTATAAATGCGTGTACCTTCATTCACGTCTAAAAAAAAAAAGAGAAAGAATAAGATGTTTACACTCGGCCCATTCAGATTCTTTCATGCTCCGCGATGCTGAGTCAGCTTCTCAGGCTCACAGTCTGGAGTCATGCGGGCTGAAATGTAGAAATAAGCTGTTGGCTTGAAGGAATCGATAGTCAAACAAATGCTACCTCTCCCCTCGGTCAATAATAACATTGATCGCTGTGCATCCTCTTTTAAAACAAGCCAAAGGAAACTTCACTTGTTCTTCTATTTCATTTTCCAGTACGTTTTTTTTTTTTTTTTTTTTTCCTCTTTTGCAGTTTTACTGGTGTGTGAGCTGAGCCACGCAGACACAGTGTCGGGCCCAAACACAGGCAGACATACACTGTACTGTAAGATGTGCACGAAACTGAAATTGCATAAGAACAGTAACTCACACATACGTATACTCACACACACACACACACACACACACACACACACACACACACACACACCGTCTTTACTCCTCTTAGCACCCCAGGGGGCTCAAATGATTTCACAAATACTCACACTTAATCCACCAGCCGGGCGACAAAAGCTTAGACGCGTGTGCGTGAGAATGTGAGACAACTTTGTGTGTGTGTCACTGTCCTGCACTGTAATTTACATGTGAACATGTGCACACTTTTTTAAAAAAAATTTGGTGATTATTTACTTACTGTAAAATGAATTTTCATAAACAGCTCCCATAAAATAGCTAGTAATTGAGATGTGAATGTGTTGTGCGACATCCTGAAGGCATGAACATGTTTGTTTTTTTTCTAATTTCACAGCCTTCTGCAAGAACGATTCTTTTGAATTCTGAATCTCTTGTCTTCTCATAAACTCTCCATTGCATGCATGAGTTGACGAGGGCAGCAAGCACATATCTGTTCCCTGAAAATAGTCTTCATCTGTCAGATTGGTACAAGCATCTTTTGTTGAGTATTAGATCCGATCACAAACTGATGTATCAGCCCCTGCCTGTAGCTGCATGGTATGGCAACGGAAAGCATCATCTAAGTGACACATTAAATTAATGTTGCTGCTGGAGAAAAATAAAACATATTTGAATATAATTTTGATCTTTTCAGGTACAAGGAGATTGCCCAGCTTGCATAAATGACTGACACAAACAAATGCAGAGTTATTTTAAGAATGTCACTCGGAAACAGGGCCACAGTTTCCTCTGTTATATAATTGATTCAGCTGCAACAAAACATAGATCATGTCTCTGAGCTACGCTAACCTCTTGTTGAGAGAGGTGCAAATTACCACAATGTTGTGTTATCTCTGTGTACTTGTTTCAATAAGCACTAACTGCAGTGTAGCAGTGTGGACACCGGCAACAGGCCAAACTTTATTATTAGTACAGATGAGGACACATTGGTGAGAGTCATTAGATTCCTGGTAGGACGTCAGCTGGTTCGGCCCAGTGGCCAGGATATAATGTTAGTGGTTAATGTTTGACATCGGTAGGCGCTGGGGGGACGGTGGTGGCGTTGTTACATGCAATAAGGCTGCCAAACGGCCCACTGCAGTTCGAGTCACACCAGTGCAGTCGCAGACTCAGGATTTTTGTGAAGCAGGGGTAAAAATGTTTAAAAAGGGGATCAGCTGTATGCGGTGCAGCACCAGCATGCAGAAAGGACACCTAGAGGGTATTTCTATGTTGTATCTACCATAGGGGAGTCCACAAGTGTTCCAGTGGATATTTTTAAGGACAGCCAGGGATATTTCCAGACAGTTATATGGCGTGGAAACTGGCCGATGTCGTTTTGGTGAAAGCCGTCTCTTTTCACTGTAACTTGAATCATCTTTATCCAAAACAGATATTTTAAGCCAAATCATGATGTTTCTTCGACCCTCACAAAGTGGTAACCAAGAAATAGATAATTAAACCCTAACAAATATAAAGTTGGAACATAATGAAATGTTCAGTTTGAAAGCATGTGTAGCTTTGCAGAAACGTACTGAGCTAACAATTGTTCTGACGATTGAGTTGGTTTGATCCGTCTACGTTCAGTGGTGTTGTGTCAGCATGATGCGGGGTCTGAAGGTGTGGGGTTATCTACGGTAGGGGCATCCAAGAGGGCACTTTCACAGCCTTCTTTTTCTAACATGAGGCACCACTGATGCGTCTGGTGACTCCAAAGTTGTCTAATCTATGTATCATGTGTCAATGTAGCAAGTTTATTATCTCCTGTGGGCTTCGGGGGCCGAAAATGAAATCTGAAGAAAAAAGAGAAAGAAAAACCTTGTCCCTGACATTATCTTGACATTATTCTGAAGGCATCCCCAACCCACAGAGATTTGCTACTCACCACCCAAGAGAGGTAGAGGCAGACAGAGAGAGAAACAGAAAGAGGGAGAGAAGGGGGGAGGATTATCAAAAGTCTGCTCCCTCTAATCCACAATGTTCTAACAGAGACTGTGGCAACACCAGCCCTCAGTCCAGCACCTAAACCCACCTGCCGAAGATTTGGCTAAAACATAGGCTTGCATTGTGGCTGCTTGCATGCTAGAAAACATTTAGTTTATGTTCACAGACGTAGCTGACGACATGAATGGTTTCAACAGTTTTATACAAGTGGAATGACAGTGGAAAAACAGAAGCGGTTAGCTGCATAAATGTAAACATGCCACCATCGACACTAAAAAGATGTTTAAGCGTGAAAAAGCCAAAGAGCTGTCACGAACATGTGTGTGAGGTAAAATGGCTAATTTATGCCGGAAGGAGTACTCTCAGCATGTGTGAGGATGTGTGGGCATGTGTACGCTGTATGTCCAAAAAGCTGCCGGCCACCGTTCCAGCATGCATTCCTCCCTCCTACAGTGCATTAAACACATGTGGATTCTCTTAAATCCACATAGACACATTTATGTTTCATACGAACGATCGCACACTAACGCACACTTTGAAAGGTTTCCTCTTGAATCAGACTCGTGATTCATCCGACTACCTAGAGGAGGGACAGGTTCGTGCAACAACACACATACAGTAGACACGCACACACACACACACACACACACACACACACACACGTCAATGATTTCAAGTTCTTTTTTTTATCTAACCCTTTACTTTTGCTCTCCTTGTCCTTCTACTCGATCTCCCTCTCTGTTGCCCTGTCTCTCTCACTGTCTCCCGTCTCACCCGCCTGAAGCTCCTCAGTCAGGAGCCTCGGTGGCAGATTTTGCCTGGCAGTGCTGAGGACACACGCGCCTTGAAGGAAAGACAGGGACAGAAAGACAGATGGGCGGGCAACGGAGATAGATGACGGTATTTGTTGGAAGCTCAATTTCAGCCCTCCTTCCTCTCCGGCCCTTCTACTCTGTCAGGCGGGAAGTAGTGGGCACGCTGTCAACAGACAAATCGCCTGTGAAGGAGAATCTTCTAATTTAGCGGTGTTGTCGGGGTTTAACAGTAACGCTGGGTTTTTTCGAGGTGTGTTGTTCTCCTGGTGACAATTGACAACATTCGTGCCGACAGTATTTTTTTCATGCTTCCTTGGATGTAATATTTCTCATTTCGATTCTAATTGGTGTTAAGTCTGTGAATGTGTGAAACGTGCAGGAACAAGACAGAAAGTTCTCCACAGTGTCTGGTTCACGCTTGACAGAGGCGATTCTGCCGTTATCTAACCGGCAGAGACACAGGCGCCGTCTCACCTGCCCTCCCCTCCTCAGCTTTGTGACATCACCGCGGTTCTTAACACCTGCTCTCTGCAGACCATTAAACATTCGTCTTTGTTGGCAGCCTCATTTCTTGCCTTACAGCGTTTTTCATTAGAGCAGTTATGGAGTGTTTGGTGTTTTTTGTGTCGTTGGAACAGCTGGAGCTCACCTCTGGGTTGTGAGGCAATAGGTACACATCCTGTCTGCTGCTACAGATCCTTTTCTTTGTTTGTTAAGAATTATTTCTACATTGCACATGACACCATTAATTTGGTAAGCGCATCATTACAAATGACTATTTTGAACAGAGCACACAGTGGATTGTATGTGGGCAATAGAAAAAGAAGCATGTACTGTTTCTCACACATGATTCATTCTCAAATTGACTTCTTGTCCCGATGATCTCAGGGAGATCATGCGGCATGAGGACTTATAATTAGATGTTTGCATAATCAAATTACAAATGGGAATTGTCCAGATGACCACTACGCATCTGAAAGATTATTTAGTCATGTGCGAAGGAGATTTCCCTTCACATTATTCGCCTGTGGAGAATAGATGATGCTACACATTGGTATGCAGCAAAAGTGCTCGGAAAACATTTCAGCATAATTAGGCATCTTTCATTGCCCTCTCGACACACCAAGAAATCACATGCAGTACAGTGAGATCACAAGCTTGCGCATCTCCCATCGAGTCGGCATTGTATCAAGCTAATTAAGAGATGTTTGCGCGCTAAGATACAGATGGAGAGGTCACGACTTTTCTCATGCTCAAGAAGAGGCTCGGAACACAGAAATGTCGACGCAGACTCTCAAGATTACATTGAAGGATTTCTTTGTACTCTTCATACATGTTATACTCAAGTATTTCTGTCAAGAATGAAACCCAGTGATCACTGTGGACTGGATACAATGCTATTTTGCAGCAGGCTATTGGTTACAGAGGGTAGCAGAGCCTGACTACTTTCTTCTTCCCCCCTCTCCTTCTATTCCTTGCTGAGGGAAAGCAGCATCTGCATCTGAAGACTTTTGGGAAGTGTTCAGAAGTCAGTATGTCGGTATTCATTCTCAAAACAAATGGGGTAGATTATTACTAGAGCAACTGCTAAATGCTTCTAACTGTAGCTGTTAGCTAGTTAGCTTGATTAGCAGTGCATATATCGGTCCGGAGAGGGAGCTCAGAGCAGCAGGGTGGTGATGGTATTTAAAGCTCTAGCACAGGAGGACTGCTGCTAGCTGCTTAGCATGCTAACTTCAGTCAGGTTCCCTGCAACACAACACAGAGAATTCTTCCTACAAGTCATTTTTTCCCATTCTGTTGATAATCGTAGACAATTGCTACATTTTCATCAGCGGCGGGGGTTGTTCAAGAATAACGGCAATCCACACAACTCATGTTCTTTGCTTGTTTTGATTGCGAGGCCTCCTGCGGCAGAAATTACATACTGTGCATTTAATAACGTGCCAAGAACATGACGAAAAAACACTTAATTGTAAATGATGTTATGACTGATTGCTGCTGACTGATACTGCTGTAGCATTCATTGTTCATTCTAATTGCTGCTCTTGGCTGAAGTTAGAGTTAAAGTTAAGAGTTCGATCACTGATCCACTCTAGAAGTTTGCCTTTCTTTGGCTGAAAACCACACAGTTGTAGAAAGTGCCTGATTTCTGTTGGTCTTAATGCAACAGGCTGTGTGACTAACCTGAATGTACCAATGCCTTCTGACTTCCAACTTGTCAAATATGGCAGCTTGTTCTGCGGCGTCACGCCCCAAAATATGACGCACTACTGACCCCTCTAGCTTTTCATTTGCGGTGGTGAAATATAATATATATGTATAGAAATAATAAATGTGCAACATCTGGTTTACACTTTTAAAATAAAGCTTGCTGTGTAACACTTCATCTTTGTGAAGTAAAACAGTTGCAGTTTGGTTAAGTTTAGGCATTAAAAATAAGTTTTTAGATTCCTATGTGAAAAAGAAGAAGTCACTGCTAATTGTTGGTTTCACGCAGGACAATAACCTCACTCCTGTGTTTGACCCATGCCATCACTGCTTGACTCCCCTGCAGCCTCCTCCCGACATCACATCACCTAACAGTCCCAGTACATCAAAACATCACGCTAGAGGGCTGCCTGGAGAAATGCTGCTAGGGGGGTAGCCTAGTCGTAGTTTGAAGCTTAGGCCCACACTGACCAAGCTGCTCTATTTGATGCATTGGAAATGAGAACAGGCTGAAACGCAGATCTGTATTCTAATGAACATCAAATGAAAGCTGCGTCTGTAATCTTGCCACTCGTTTACCACATCCATCGTGATGACTCTCCCTTTGGTTTCTTGTTCTCCTCACATTTACTCGCATCTCGTCTTCTTTTGGCGCTGGTGTCTGTCATCTCCCTGCTCGTTTTCCCCTCCCTTCGCTAATGGATAGTTAACACTGTTCACCTTGATGAAATGCGCAACTCATTTGTGTAATCCACCCATGGACCCATGAGAAGTTGTGGAGGCTATACAAAAAAAAGCTGACTGCACCTAGCTAGAGTAAGGCTTCTCTCGTGTACGTGTGTGCAGCGGAACAGAGGAATAATGACTGATTCACTTCCAGCCCTCTCATTGTGTCAGCATCTGCTTCTCTTTGATGTGATTACGAGTGGGAGAGGAAGAGAAAGACGGAGATGGAGAGAGACAGTGTGCATCTGGAAGAGAGCGATAAATAAGCAGAGAGAATATTAACACTTGAGTGTGGATTGCTGAACAGGTGTCACCTCTCGAAAATGTTAGCAGTAAAAGCCAAGTAGCTCCGGGTCCCTTGGGGGCCTTGGTTGCTCAAGCCTGTGGCCAAATAAAGTTGTTTAAGTGACGGAAGTGTGTTTTGAGTTGGTTTCAATATTGATGCATCTCGTGTCTACAGCATTTCACTATTATAAATACACACTGGAAGCTGAGACAGTAGTCAGACATGGTGACCATCCATTATTGAGGATGCCATTGAGACTGGATAGAAAACACACTGCTTCATTGCCCGGTGAGGGAGCACCACGCCATATCCTTCCTCTGGGTTTCATGGATGATGAACAGCATGCTGGATTAGTTTCGGTTCTTCACATTTGGCTCTTGTCTCAACCCTTACCCATAACCCAGATAAAGTTATTGCACAATACTATACCAAGATATTATCGTGCCTTTTAATATGAAAAATTGTGGCAGAATCTCTGCTCTAGTTTAGCACCATCAGTCTGAGGCATAGGAACAGAGCTGTGAAAGATGACAGCACACACCGTGTCCAAAGTGAAAAAGGTTTTTCTCTCTGGGGTGCATACATTTGCTCGATATGTTTTGTTTTTTTTTGACAGATTCAGAACAGATTTCTGATTTCAGCTGGAAATCGCTGCCTCGACATGAAAGGTCAGAGGATTCACCCGACATATTAGAATTCATCCCCTGGGGACCATAAGCATTCCCAGTGAATCTTATGGAAATCTGGCTATTAGTTTTTGGCATCTTCTGTAGGAAGTTGACAATTTGACCTGAGGGTTTCCTCTGAGGAAAACTCCTTGAGTTTCCAAAATGGAAATGGCTCAAGCATGAACGCAGAGTACATTTGGGCAATATTTCTTCAGAGCTCAACTGACAGACTTGGTGCGTTTCCCTCAGAAATCCATTTTGACCCTTGTCCTGAAAACACTGGGTCGCCATAGTAGTGCAAAAGCATATGCTTATGGGTGCAGTATGAAAGAACTGACCATCGTTAGCTAGTTAGCTCAGGCAGCTCAATTAGCCATGCAGCTAGCAGTACGAACCGGGAGTTCGGAGCACCAGAGGAATGTTGGTGTTACCACCGCTAACAAAGGAGCATTGGACCTGGACGAGCTGGGGCTCAGTAGATAGACATAGACAACTTAAGACATAGATGTCATAATGTAGAAACTGTTATTCGCTTGCATTCTGTTGATAATTTCAGTTAATTTTGATTTGAAAATGTTTTAAACTTAAATTAGTACATATTGCACCTTTAAATGATCCATATTGTAGAGTGAGATTCCATGTATCTTTATATCATAAAGCAAGTCCTAGTGCTGTATGAATACTGTGAAAGTATGAAAATGCTTAATCCATGGAGAAATGAACACAGCCAGTGTTCACTTCAGACACTGTTCCTCTTAATGAGCCATCAGGACTTGTGATTGTGATGTCACAACACTGCACCCAGCAAAACACCCAGCATGGCCATGGCTGAAAAAACACTGGAAGAGCTACAGTGACAACACAGGGGGCATTGCCTGTTCAGGAGTGTAGGAGCTGACCAATTAGAGCAGATTGGGCTTTTTTCGGGAGGATGGCCTTAAAGAGACAGGCGGTAAAATGCAGCATTGAGACAGAGGATGAATAGAGATGCTGCATCAGTGGACTTTTTAATTATTTAAACATGAAACATATTTTAGTAGACGCCCACAATAAAAGCAGGAACTTCAAAATGAGCACAGTCATCTACTGTTTGGAACAGCATTTTTGAGGAATGTGATTTGTATTTTTCCACATTATATATTGATGTCTGCAGATTTTTAAATAAAGTGAGACCCAACAAAAATTAGGTCTCAAGTGTTCTCCAACTTTTTGTCTGCGCTTTAATTCTTGTTGTGCTGCTTGTTTTAATGAGCAAAGGAACAACACTGGAACATGCACATGCCTAATTAGGTGGGTTTCTGTGTGCTCGCTATAGTTTTGGAAGGGCACTTCTAATCTGTGTCTCTAGTCAATGTTAAACCTTGTGTGTTTGTGGTTCCACACCGTAAGCTTATGTGTTTGTTTTAGGCCTGCAGGTCGCAGACAAAACATGTCCAATGTGTGCACTCACGTCAATTGCAAGTATATTTCCCAGTGAGTGAGAGCTCATAGGATGTGTTTCCCTCAGCGGGTACGGGTTTGTCATGTGTGCTCTTGTGTCCTTACATGCCTACTTACTGTGCTTATTCATGATCGAGTGTAATGCGGCGTTCTTTCTCCATTGAAACTTGTACAGGGAGGAGCAGGATCAGCCAAGTATTGCTGCTGAAAATGAGATGTCACGCTCAGCTCACTTCAGGGCAGCAGGCCGGGCTCTCCCTAACTGATTTAGACTGTCTGTGTGGGTATGTCGATGCTAGTGTGTGTGTGTGTGTGTGTGTGTGCCGGGGAGCGCGTGAAAGTATACTGGAAGGAGAGCGAGAGAGCGAGAGAAATGAAGAGAGGCAGAGGGGAACGGGACCAATAGAGAGAAAGAGAGAAAAGGGAGCTGTATGTGTCAGTTTCTCTGACAGTTATGTGTGCAAATTATTTATAGATAGGTGATGTGTTGTGTACTGTCGGCCTCAGGTGTTCTGTGACAGGTGTCCTGCTCTGTGACTGAAACAGAAGGATAGGTGGCATCTCATTATACTGTATATAGTGCCACTTACAGACCAAGCCATCTGTCTCCTTGCACCTTTCTGATGCATCATTAGCCATTATTGTCACCCTGCTTATCTGCCTCGGTAATGTTAATTTAAGTGAAGCACAGCCGAAATAAAGTCAAGATAGATAGATAGAGAGATAGAGAGATAGATAGAGATAGATAGATAGATAGATAGATAGATAGATAGATAGATAGATAGATCTCTCTGGTCTCAGCTGTATTATTTGTCATGCTTGCCATGCGCCCGTTGCGCATTTCTTCACAGTCTCGATGCAGAGAAAAATCTGTATGCCCCTGAAAACTCTCCCCCCTACTTCCCTTCTCACCTTTTTTCTCTCTGTCTGACTGTTGTCTCAGCTCTATTCATCCACGCTGCCACTCCCCTGCCTTTTCCATTTTCTTTTGAAATCCTTTCATGCCGAGTGATGCATTATTTACGGTTATTTTCTTCTATTCGCCTCAATCTAAATTATACATATTTTCAAGCAGAAGGTATTTCTTTTTAACACTTAACATAATGGCTTTTTTGTTTGTGTTTCCTTTAGACATGAAAGGACACATTTGAATTTGATTATTAGCATGATTGCTGTTTACATATCAAACCTGAATTCCATTTACTCAGTCAGATTCTCTGGTTTTACACAGTGGCGAAGTAATCAGACCATCTGCTATTACCACACTCGCTCTGTAAACACTTCACGATGAGTAAAAGTCTTTAAGGAGACTTTCCTTGTGTATGTCGAACATCTCTGAAGTTTAAAAGGTCAAAGTCAGCACCAACAGAAGCTCCGCTCTCCCACAGAAAACATTGCTCCTGAAACACATCATCAGTAGCCCCACTCTCAATTCTGTGACTTTTTGACATCATACTACATTACCGTGTCACACACTTGCACAATTCGTGCCTAGCTGTTAGTTTGGCATATAAGTATTGATAAAGCACAGCTGCTCTATGGTTTTAATGGTGATGGGTCATGCGTGTGTGAGCTGACCAATCAGAGGAGACTGGGTATTTGGGAGGGGGCCCTTAAAGAGAGAGCAGCTAAGGTAGAGCATTTAAGACAGTAGGAGAATAAAGTTCTGTCTAGAATTTGCGCTGACGTGCAATGATTTAGAAATGTTTTGTCTGAATTAGCTGTTTTCAATGTGTTTATATCCCTTTTTATTGCATGATACCCAGTAATGTCAAAATTCTCCAGGATTTTTTTTTTTATCTTTAAGCATCTTTTTCTCTTTTTTTTTTCTTTATTTCAACTCCAGGCCCAGTTTTGTCTCCCTGGGAGAATCACTGAGGACCAGTTGCACATCCAAGAAGAGCAAAAAAACTATTATTCTGCACAAACTCAACCGCCTGCCAACCTTCAGAGCACCGTTCACCAGAAAATCTTCGTAAAGGATACACAGCGCTGAGGAAAGAGCACTTTTGTGTCTCGTTAAAGTTAACCGAGGAGTGTGAGGAGGCACCGGCGAGAGGAATCAGGTAGGAGGTTATTTTTCGCAAAGATAATTTCTTTCTTATTGTGTACCAAGCGGAGGTTCAGTGTTTCCAACATGGACTCCTTTGTATGACTAATGGCTGTGTTTCAGCAACTCATTCACACATGTGTGTGTGAGACTGTGTGTTTTCCCGAGGACACAACCAGCACGTCTGACATTTATGTACCTGCTGTGTCAAATACACATACACAAACCACATACCAGTAAATATTTATCCACATGTATGCAGCAACACTTTCACTGTAGGACTCAAGTGCTTTGCTTTACAGTAGCCTCAGCTTTCTTGCCGAATGTGTGTTTCCATTTGTGTGTGTCAAACTGTGTTCCTTCGGTGCATGTGCATGAATACGTGTGAGGCCTGTGGCGCACCATTTAGCAAAGGGGAGAAAGCCTTAATCAGTGTCTTCGCTGGCGTGTTTAATGCCATCTTCCCTGCTTTTATTGCACGTATTTTACTGGCAACACAGTCATTAGTGCTGACAGTACTTCACTTACCTCAGCTGTTATATTCCTTCTGTGCGTGCACGTGTGAGTGTTGTGTGTGTGTCGGGCAGGGGTACAGAAAGTAAAGGGATAAAAAGAAGTAATTGTTGTAATTATTTCATCTCCGTTCCCTCTCCGCCTACCGCGCTAGTGTCGAGGAAAATCTTGCTACTCTGCGACGGATTTAAAGCAGAACAAAGCTTGATTTATCCACCTTCATATTCATGAAATATGCTGTGATCATGTGTCATTATGTTAATTGCTATTGTCAGGAACAGACTCGGTGTTCCTGACAGTAAGGAATCAAAAAGGAAGGGAGGTTACACATGTAATCATTGTCAAATGTATCAAGAGATACACGTTGGAACATGAGCAGTGCCATAAAAAACAAGAATCAAACCAAAAATACAATAAACAAAAATCAATATTTTAGGATGATTTAACACTATTTGGGAACATGACTGTCCTGTATTAATTTTGTTTTGCTGCCTTATTCTATCAGTCAGCATCAAGTGCCATCATCATTTGATTCAGGAGAACCTTAAGTTTCAGTCTGGTTGGGCCAGAGGGAGAAGCTACGAGGGTTTTGCTTAACGAATCACTGCTGCAGAGCATGATGGCGTAATTATGTTGACTACAGAGCCCCTGAATGTCCAAACAAGACGATTCCACTGTAATGCTGAGAAACCCTTTTTTTTTTAGCCGTCTGTCTTTGAAGGCTGAGTAATAGTACATGCAACCATTGATGCTTCAAATTCTCGCCTCGTACGTTGAAAGTTGATCCTGTCATAGTATTTGTAGGGTGTAGAATTCATTCACAGTCAGCTGTTGTCTGACTTGATACAGTAGCTGAACTTTTGTGATAAAAGTGAATACATGAAAATAAAGGCGAGCCTGGACGAAAGAGAATTGGCGAAAAAAAGAACAGAATAAAAGTAGATATATGGTATTTGTAATATCTGACTCCTGAAACACACAGCTCAGGAGCCGCGTGCAGTACATCACACTGTATAATAGTATAGTATAACACTGAGGTGAACACGGCTTTGTTGTGTATTGTTTATGAAATTGTGACAACCTACTGGAAGTGATGCTACATCACCCCTAACAGAACTGTAATCAAGTAAACTGTATCCACTACACTGTGACTATAATTAACCAATATATAGCCCAAATATGGATGCAGTAAAGGCTAAATCTATCAGCCAAACAGTAGAAACGTTCAAATATATGCGTGCACATTGGTGTCTTATATGAGTGCTCATTTACTACAGTCTCTTTGCAAATAAATCTTAAAAATAAATATATCTAAATTAGTCTTGCAGTCTGGACTGCAAGAAGCAATTATGCCTGCAGGGTTGAATTTAAATGATCTCTTTCCATCTCTGAATCATATTATGGTTTGCTTTTATGTTCAGATCACTTTCAGAGACTCAGCAGTGCCACTCGCAGTCGAAATGCAGATTCGACCTTTATTATGTCACTGTGGAGCTAATTTACAACCAATAAATGAGGCAAACAGAGTGGAAGCTGTCGGACGGTGGCTGCAACAAACACCTGATTTGAAGCTTATCATATTTAGTCAACTGATGCCTCCTTCGCCTGTTTATTCTGTTATGCTGTGACAGTGGACTTTTCTAAATATAATAATGTGCACACAGCGATTCCTCTTCCTCAATGTCGGACATGGCTTCAAGTGTGCGCTGGACATAAACTCATATGACTCCTTCCGTGCAGCACCAGTCACTTCGGATTTGAGGCTCTCTGCTGAAAGGTTCAAACGTGGACATCAATCAAATAAGGCTGGAGGGGGTGTTTATCACATGTAAGACATTGGCAGTCTCCTTCCCTAACTCTTCTGTAGGCAGGGGTCACTAGCTGAAGGGCTGATACGTTCGTCCATGCTGTGGCATGACAAAACCACCCAGTCATTGAAAGGGGGACAAGAAAGTGCCAAGGTCAACCCTCAAAAATGAAAGTAACAGGACAGTGACTTCACACAGAAGGCAAATGAAGACAAGGGAGGGGAAATGTATTCTTATAGCACATTTCATACCCTGAGGCAACCCAGGGTGCTTTACAGATAACACAGGCGAAATCACAAGAAATGAATTATAAAACCATAAAAGTAGGCACAGAAATACATTTGGAACGAAACAACCAATGCTAACAGCACAACAGACTAAGCTAATAAAGTAAAGAGGATCGATTAAAAGCACACAAAATAAAAACAATATCATAGAAACTAACTAAAGGTTGGATACAGAATAAGAATGATTAAAAGCAGTGGTCAACAGGCATGTAGGGTGGATTTAAAAGTAGTTGACACTGTCTCAAGTGTTAGCTCCTCTGGCAATTTGTCCCACATTTGTCAGGCCTGGAAGGCAACTTCACCATATTTAGTTCTCGGCCTGGGAATAGCCACTGATCCAGATTCAGCCAACCTGAGAGGTCTGTGAGGTTCGTTCTGTGTCAGGAGGTCTGACAAGTATTTGGACCTAAGCTGTGCCAGTGATCTGAGAGCTGGAGTTATATGTTGAGCTGAGTTGACGGACCGAGGGAGGGGGAGAGATGCTGTGGGAGAGACGGGAGGAGGCGGGGGGGGGGGGGGGGGGGAAGAGATACAGCTGCCACAGCAGTAATAACAGCTTTACTAATTGAGATATGAATATATTATGGATTGTAAAGTGGAAAATGAGACCTTCCCCCTCATCTCTCGCAGTTGTCTCTGAGTAAATACCATGTGTTATGCCATGTGAATGTACGTCATTTAAAATCAGCTGTGACCTGCTTAATCAGTTACCACGACCCTGTGGAAATGTGTATGGTTCGTCACACAGTTACACAGTGATACGGTGGTGCACAGTGATATTTAAAGGCTTTTTAGCCCACTTGTACAACTCTCGGGAGGCTCTGGGGATGGCGCCGTCACTTATCAGTCAGCTCAAATCACTCTGGTCCAGTCGGTTACAGAAGCATAACGTCCTCAGGAGGGCCTCGTAATAAGCTTTTTGAGTCTGACAGGAGCACAGATAGAGGCGATCTGATCCTTTGTTCGAAACACAGCTTTTGATTCACAAACCAACAACATCTGGTGATTATCCAAACCACATCGTTACAGGATGAGTAGGCTACTGCATACAGGGGGTATTAAAGAGGCGTGATGAATGTAGAGTAGGACTACGTGATGATTGCCATGAGCCAAAGGCACTGACATCGTTCCAAGCATGCTCAGGAGATAATATTCAGATGGCAATATTGTCTCAGTTAAAAAAAACCCCAGAAACTATTAACCGTTATGCGCTGCTAAGGAAGGCAATTATTGACTTACTTGATGAGATTTAGGGATACATTAAGTCTGCCCTTGTCACAGACGTTAGCAGCATTGCTAAATGATGTGAACACTTAAGGTGTTTGCATGCGGCTGCTTCCAGTCACATGTTGGCTGCGCTCCTGCACTGCTGCTGCCTTTTTAACGTGCATGTGTCGAATGTTTTATGCCGTGTTGTCTCGTGGAGAGAGGTGCCTATTTTCCACAAACAAGGCAGGAAATTGAGGAGACAGGTAAAAGAGCTTTGGATTTTTAAGGCTTTCCCAGTCGTCAGGGAATTGGTGGAACCGTCTTTCAGAAACAGCAGTGTCTGTACAAGTGGAAAGGACATGTTGACAGACATATTAAACCCGTATTATTTCATGAGATGGTGCCTTCCAGCTTTAGCTTTAATGTCCGGTAACAGGAAAAGGTTATCTACAGTTCAGCACATAACATGGTTTGACATTCTGAAAGGTTCATCCCAAACCCTGAAATGCTATAGCGCAATCAAGCTGCAGTGTTTGGCCAATATTTGAGATATGTGGCATTAGTGGTCGCTTCTGTTTGACTATTTAAAGAGGAAGAAAACTAAAGCTCTTTCTTCTCATTCTATACACTTTTTGAGACGGTTCATCTGCATGATGACTGCAACCTTTAACTGACCAAACTGACTGAACTAGTTGAGCCTTAGCTGCTCGCTTTTAGTGTGGTTGTATGTTTAATGTACTGTATCGCTAAATCCACGGTGCCATACTTAAAACAATGGCAATGACAACCTGACTGAATGGTTATAGGCAGCGAATGCATGAGGGAACTGTTGCACATCAACACAGTGGAACACACAGTACTCACTGTATGTTTATTCTCATTAAAGCAACCAAAAAGGATAAGTTGATCTTTAAATTCAGAGCCTGCTTATAGGAGCAATATGTAAGATGTGGTCACATTCTTAGCTTTAAATGTTAAAATATAAACTAACAATATTGACATATTGTGAAGAAACTTCAATTTTGATGTTGCGTTAAAGATGTCTATTTATTGTGTTGCAGAGATTCAGAGATAGCTAGCTGGTTAGCATGCTAACTTTAGTAGGAGTTAACATGCTAACTAGTCAGCCCCACACTGTCCTTTGATACAATACCGCGTTCTATCTCAAGATACGAGAGTCCGCCAGTACAGCCCCACATAGTTTTGGCTCGCAGATGTATTCAAGAGAGAGTTTGCTAAATTTTACAAACTTTACTAGCTTTTTTAAGTTAAACAAATAAATGAAAGAAAAATCCCCAAATTACAAGAAAGAAGAATATATTTTGTAAACATTAAGTTTACTCTCTTTCTCTGATTTAAGGCAAGAATAATAGCCTTGTTAAGACAACACGTAAGTCATCATTAGCATCTGCCTTCTCATCCCCAGATTAGAAACTCTGGTCAAAGTAAATCAGCTCGGTGCTGTAATCCCAGTCGTCCATCTGTCTCAGAGGCTGTGTCCGGTGACTGTCCAGCTGTGTTCACTGGGATGCTGTTGAAAACATCATCACCCCGAGTGCTCTGAGCCAGGCAACTATATAGGGCCACTAGGCTCATGGCTACCTGCAATAAGCAGCTTGTTGCAGCCAGAGTTGGCTACAGCAAAAGTACAGAAAGCAGCAGTTAGTGGTTACCCCGGTGATCTGCCTCCTCTTTGTTTGGAGCAACCTAACCCTTTCACAGCTGGGCCTTTCTTACATGTTAAGCCTGTAAATGCACTCTGAAACCAATTTCCACTTACCTCACAAACAAATAATACAATCTGCACACACATCTTCACTACGATCAAGGGGAATTCAAGACATACAGTGCTGTTGAGTAGAAGAGGAACCGACGAAGCAGGGGGGTAAGGGGAAAGAAAGTTAAAATGTAAGACAGCATCTTTGTGGGATGGATAGTTTATCGCAATGTTGTCTCATGTGCCACAGCCCAAGTGTCTGCTCACATTCCGATCCAGCCCATTTAACCATCAATCTAGCAAATCCCGCTTTAATTATGAGGCGTGCCTCTTCCCCCCCCCCCCCCCCCCCCCCCCCCCCCCCCCCCCCCCCCAAACTCAATCAGAACAAATAAAAGAGCCTTTTCAGCTATAATGGGATTATCGATTGGGTGGCAGCCTAGAACTGAGACTTTGTGTATGTTTGTGTCTGGCTATCTCTGTGTGTGTGACAACCATGTGTGAGTGCAGAGCAGTCCGGAAGTGATAAATGGAAAGTCAGTGTGTGTGTGTGTGTGTGTGTGTGTGTGTGTGTGTGTGTGAGGGAGTGTGTGTGTCAGCATTGTCTGGAGTCTTGTCTGTGTGGGTGCTGCCAGTGAAGGGCTGAAGGGAAGACACATTAAATTACCTCACAGCTTGAGTCTCATCAAGAGTGTGACATGTTTTACTGATGAGTTCTGAGCTTATTTTGACTGATATCCACCAAAACTTTTATTACTTTTACCAGTGTCGCAGTTGTCAGAGTGGCTGTAATATGTCCTGTGAGGGCACTTTTTCGACTTTAATAACGGCTAAGAGTTACTGCAGCTCGGTTTAGCTTTAATGGTCATCAGTAAACTTGTATTACAGGTAGCTTGGAAACAAACGGCAGCCATCAATTACCTTTTGATACCCAGTTTATTTGGCTTAATTCTAATGTTTTCGAAGGTGTTACCGATAATATTCAGCCACCAAATGTGGTGTTCCGTTGCACCCCTTTCAGCTGCAAATAGTCTTGCATTTCTATAGCACTTTTCCAGTCTACTGACCACTCATAACCCTTTACAACACTTGTCTACAGTAGCCATTTTGACTTTTTTTCCTCCCAACAAACTCGCAACTAACATACTATTGATCGCTGACGAAACACAGATACCATGTGACGTTATACTATTGGCTGAACCAACTGTCTTACACAGAGATAAACAAAACAATCATTTTGGAATCATTAATTGAATTAATGATAGTGTCTTTAAGGAAAGTAGATACTTTTATTCTGCATGTTTCTAGAAGCTTTGTAGATGTTTGGTAAGTTTTTTTGTCCACATAAAATTGTAATCAATATGACCTTTGAGTTCAGTTGCTACCAAGGTTTATTTACAGTGCAAGCCTATTTGTTAGTAACCTCAATTTGTCAATGTGCATCCATCAAACCAAACCACTCTGTTTATTTTTATTATCATCCAAAGGAAATGACTCAGAGATGTGCATGTTTGAGAGATCTCAGAGGTTAAACTGCACTTAAATCTGCATTCTTGGAGGTTATGTGCTCCATCTATATTTACATTGCAGTGGACATTCATATGCTTTGGTGTGCACATTTAAGCTCCCAGACGGAATTATCCTATCCTAAGATGTTGATGGTCTTTTGCCACTATCTGTCCACACATTTAGATTTAAAATCAAGTCCTAATTCAGATGTTATTAGCTTTGTGTGCCTTCATTTTGTAGGTTTCAACCTCAATTGTCATGTTTTGGTTTACGCTTCTTGTCTTTGTCTTTTTCCCATCTTGTTTCATTCTGACATCCACAAAACAAAAGGCAGGCAATAAAGGCAACAAAGCAAGAATACAAGAGAGCAAAACTAAACAAACACAAATGAGGCAGACATAAGGAACACAGGCTGCGATGCAGGCAAAACACGAGTATGAAAATAGGAAAACAAGACTTGGAACAGATGAGAAGATACAAAAAGAGTTACGGGCAAATGAAACACAGGTGAGCAGGAGAAAGGGGGTGGGAAAAGACAAAGACAGAAAGTGCAAACAAAAACATGACACATGAGGATTAAACCCACTAAGAAGTTACAAGGAGAAAGAAAAAAATAGTAGTTATCTGGTTATTATTAGACGCTCGCTGCGTGTTAAACTTTGTATATTGTATTATGGCTTTCAGCTTCGCTAGCATTCAGTTTACACATGCAAGTCTCAGCTTTGATTAAAATTCAGCAGTAATGGAGGAGAATGAGATGTAGAGCAGGAAGCGAAAGGCACAGTGAGTTCCACCTATCCACACTCACGACTCTGTACTTCTGTCTGTCACCTGTTTCACCGTCTCTCTAGCTTTCTCGCTAATAGGGTGACTATATTTTCATTCCCCTCCATCTGTCTGTGAAAGACAGTGGCTGGTCATACAAAAATAAACTAATAAACACTTAGCTTTCGATATTTCTCATCTCTTTTTCTCTCTCTCACTGTGTTCCTGCCACTCCTACTCCTTTTTTTTTTTTTTTTTTTTCCTGCGGTGGCAGTCAGTGTGCCAGTGTGCTGTGTCTAGCATTTTGCTAATCCTGCTCATATTAGGTTACGTCACCCGGCCCTCTCCTCCTTTGGTTCAGCGTTTGCGCCATTAGCGAGCTTATGCTTTGAGTCTAGCTGCCACGCGATGTGCTTTTACTTGCATGGGTGCATTCAGGAACGCAGGACAGACGGTACGGCGCACACATACTCAGATAAGCCCAGTGACACAGAGGCGGGAGTGCACTGAAGACGTCACAGGGAAATTGGAAAGAGAGTGACGCCTTTCTTTCACGTTATGTCATGTTTCATGTTCTGCTCCGACCTGATTCTCTTTCACTTGCTTAAATTCATCTTTTTTAACATCACCTCACGCTTTTTTTCTGGCTCCCAACGTCCTCCCTCGTTCTCTCTTTTCCACTCTTTGAAGTGTTAATCCGCTTGCCAGGTCTGTTGGCTAATGAAGCTCCATCCTTGAAGTAATTATCAGTGCCTCGTGTGCGCGAGGGTGCCAGCAGTGACAGAAAAAGAAAAAATGAAGATAAATCACAATTATAACTGTAATTGCAGTCATATTTCGGCAGAAGACAAAGACAGTCCAAGATGGCTCTCAAGTTACAATATATCCCACGACAGACAGTAACTATCTGAGCAACTATCAAACTTCTAAGTTACTCATGCAGGGAATAGAGAATTGACACAATGGGTGTGTGGAAGAGGAGGCAATTGGGACAATATAAGGGGAAAAAGATAAAACAGGACAGAGGAGACATGAATAGACATCGTGGCTTTGATAGCATTGGTACAAGTGGACAACATGTAAGTATGAGAAAGACAGAGGGAAGTAGGAGTTACAAAAGCCTCATTTCATCTGTGCTAATCTATGCTGACATTAACAAGACCCTGCTCTCCAGCAGATGAAAACATACAGTTTTCTAGCTCACAGAGGAAATTAGAAAAGGAGGCCCCTAACAAGCCATTAATAGAAAGATAGTTGATTTGTTTAAAATTGGTTATATTTATTAATAAAAAGAAAAACATGCAGTTATACAACCCCTGTTTGTCTTAAAGTGAGTGAAACAGTGTACATGACCAGTTTGGTAACATCCAGAACAATATGTATAGCGACGTGGTTCTTCTTGTTCTGGTCCTTTAACTAAATACAGTGTGGTCTTGTTGCTGCACCCAAGGGATACCCAACAAACCGAGCGAGTGGGAGAACACAGGAAGAAGAAAACAGCAGAGAGAACGAGACGTGGCCCATATGCAGCGAGCCATATGTGTTGCATAAGCTGACCTATCTGGTGCTGTAATCAGATCAGTATGTGTGCAAAACAAACCTAATCCAGAAGCAACAACAGCAGTACAGCTCAAGAAGATAAAAAAAATATAATGATTGACAGTCAAAGGGTGGAGGCAGAGGAAGAAGTGTCTTTGAGAAGTGCGATCAAAGAAAGACTGAAACATTTTTCAGACTATTCTCCCACGGTGACTCTGTGCATCCACACCCAGCTTGGGTTTTTTTCTTTGAGTGTGATTGTTTCATGGGGGATACTTCTCGCAGCGGGGAGAAGTGTATTTCTGTGAGTGTATTTTTACTGTGTATCTAGTACATATATATATTTCATGAGTGCAATGACCTTTCCATGTAATCTGTAATGTTTGCTTTTCTCAGAAAAAAGAGGCAGGTCTGTGGGAGATGGGGGGGGGGGGGGGGGGTCCTGGCACAGGGATGTAAGAGCCACCCCCACCCACCTTACATGTAATGGGAGCAAAAACCAACCCAACCGAAAGAGACAAAAAAAGGGAAAACAACAATTATATTGTGTGTCTCTTTGTGGTAGTTTTGTGTCTCTCTGTAGTCAGTTTGGATCTTTTTGCTGTTGTGTTGCATCATTTTGTAGTTGTTTTCCATTTCTTTGTAGTCTTTGTTGTTGTTTTTCATGTCTTTGTAGTTGTTTTGCATCTCTTTGTTGTCTTTGTTGTTGTTTTTCATGACTTTATAGTCTTTGTTGTTGTTTTTCATGTCTTTGTAGTTGTTTTGCATCTCTTTGTAGTCTTTGTTGTTGTTTTTCATGTCTTTGTAGTTGTTTTGCATCTCTTTGTTGTCTTTGTTGTTGTTTTTCATGTCTTTGTAGTTGTTTTGCACTCTTTGTTGTCATTTTGCATTCCTTCATAGTCTTAGTAGTTGTTTTACATGTCTTTGTCGTTATGTAGGCGCTTTGCATTTCTTTGTAGTTCTTTTGGATTTCTTTGTAGACTTTGTTGCATCTTTCTTTAGTTGCGTTTCTTGTAATTGTTGCCAGTTTTGCATTTCTTTGTGGTAGTTTTGTTGACTTTCTGACAAGAAATTTCTTGTCATGTCAAACAGAAGCTGACTCTGTGGGCTCCTGGGTCTGTGCCCGTTTGGCCCGTTCCATAATCCTTTCATGACCAAGTCCAATAACTCCTTGTTCACACAGATTGTGTTGTAGGACTGTTCAGCTTCCGTCCACTGTAGGGACTGGAAATATTCTGTGGTTGGTTGATCAAGCTTTTTCTGTTTCTACAGCATCACTAACATCAGAGAATTCTAAAGGTGTCATTAACGTACAACTGCTGTAAACGTCTTTTCTGTCAGTTTACAGCTGTGGAGCTATCTTGCCTATTTTGTTCTTTGTTCTGTGCACGCATAGTTTAAGTATTATTATTATTCCTGCAGTCTAGATTCTTCTAATAAAGAGATGATATGTTTTGCAGTGAAGAGAGCAACAGTCAATTCCCTGCCCTATGGACTGAAACGAAACCTGATAGAAGTTGATCAGGATAGAGGTATTAATAAGATATCGACTGAGAGGCTACTTTTAGGGTACCTGAAACTATTTCTAAAATAAAAAAGGTCGTTTAGAGCGAGGTCCAACACTGCTAACTCCAAGGAAATCTAAAAGTCTGAATAAAGTGTACTGCTTTCCTTTTAGTATCCTTTCAAAACTTCCTAGACCAGTCACAGTCATTTAATGCCCATTGCTGTAATAATGAAAACTACAACTCACATAGTTCCATTTTACAGTTTTGAAACATCTTTGATGATGAACCCCATCTTCAAATTTTCATCTGAAAAAGTAATTGGTGGAAAGTAACCAAGTTCATTTACTCAGTAGTACAACTTTCTAAATCTACTAGACTACATTTCATAGGTGAATAATGTTTGTTGCAGTTTTTATTATTTTTCCACCACTGCAAAAAGGCCTCACCAGTAATCAGACTTGTTTATTCAGTGTCACTTTTGTGACAATTGTTGTGTTATACTGTGTATATGTGTGAAATTACACTGAAGTGATGCTATAGCAACAGTTTACTGATTTTTCTTTTTATCTGGCATCTGTTTGAACAGCAGGCTCTGCTTATAGTCTCACAGCTCTGCAGGATGTTTCATCCTGTTTACGACACAAGTGGCAGTCAGACGTCACTCTCAGATGTTCTGTGATCCGTTTTGTTCCTCTCATTCCACTTGATCTGCACAAATAAACTGCATGCTTAGTCTACAACTTGCAAAAAGGATGACTATGAGACAAATTGCTGCCTATTTGAGCACAGAAGAACCCCTTTGAACTAGTGGCTGTCTATTCACGTTACTTCTGTGAAGGATTACGCCTGATGCTTGCAGAAATCTTAAATAATACAGGACTCAGGACCGCTGTACCGAAGTTCTCAGTAAACAAACAAGCGACTCAGCTCAGTGTACAAATACCAGATGATCAGATGCTGACGAGAATGCGGTGAGCGCTGTGAAGGACTGAACTGAGGTGCCACTTACTTATTTTGAGTTCAGCTCCCAAGCGACGCCGTATTTCATCCAACCTTTTGCTCCGTGCTGATTTTCATGCCGCTCTCTGCTGCAGCCGTCTGCTCAAATAAGCAACTGTGCCATTTAAAAAAAAAAAGAAAAAGTTTGGATGCACAGTATTTTTAGAATAGTTACAGGAAGTTATTACTGGGACATAATTTGTGTGGCTGTGTGTACGACCGGGTCTCAATTAAGATGCTCACACACATGCGCGCGCGCGAACACGGACTTTCACCACCACCACCGCCACACACAAATCCACCGCCAAGAAGATGAATCTGGAGCACTAAATGAGGAACAGTGTGTCGTCTGAGACCTAGCCCTGTGTTATTTTAAACCTGGGAAGCATGTCAGGGTTATGTTATCTAGGTAGCCTAGAATGAGAGCGACCTGTTAGCTACTTAGCACACACTACACTCTGTATGGGTTGGTAAATAGGTGGGAAGAACTAAAGGTTGCTTCAAAGACAGTCCAACTCAAAAACTTACCCCCAGTCCAGGAAAGGAAGAAGTTGGAGAGACAGAGCAGATGTTTGGTTGTTTGATGCTCTGAGTGACTGGTTCTGAGGCCCACACTTCATAAAATATAGTCATGATAAATATTTCAAATTCTCAAATGTCTCTTCCTAAATTCATTGTCCTGTCATATCAAACCAGTATAACATGAGACCATCATTGTTGTACTTAGACCGAAACAGACATTGTGCAGCCCTGCCTGATTCATTGTAGGCTGCTCCAGCGAAATCTTTAATTCATGCTTTGGCAAAAGGTTTCAGCCATGATAACAGGACGCTCTCCTCCAGCAAGCATGTTTAGTTACATAATATACTCTCTAAACCAGTGGTAGATGTTTGAGGGGCAGGGGCGAAAAAAATAAATGAAAGGAGCACCACCTGTTTGCCGTGGTGCACCAGAATAAAGGAAGTCATGTGTAGTGAAACAAGGGCACTTGACTATGTTTTGTACACTGGAAGCGCACCAAAAAGAGCATCGACAATAGGGGCATTGGAAATGGCACTTTCGCTGCGTCTTTTGGGAACATTGGGGCTCCCTGCATGTCCTGCACGATGTCCTCAATCGTCTTGTTCTGTCCACAACCCAAAGATATTTCGTTTACGGTCAGAGAGCAGTGAAGAAACAAGAAAATCTCTGCATTTAAGAAGCTGGAATCAGAGAATTTTAACCGTTTTGTCTTAAAACAGTTGGGGCTTTAACCTCGACACATTTTAATTCCTTTTTTTTTTTTTTACTACATATGTAATTATGAGACACATTGGTGCGCAGTTCAATACCTGATTTAAATCCAATCCTACGGGCACATGCACACTTATAGAAAAGTCGTTAACTTATGCCACGTTAATTAAACACATTATACAGTGCGCTTTTGCTAAACTTGGAACCCATGTGCGCGCAGCCGAGACACACTTGGCTTACAAAACGGGGAGAGTGTGGCAGCGCTCATTACCGTCGCAGTCAGACGTGTATGAAGCCATTGTTTTCTCAACCAGAGCCATTGTTCTCCCAACCAGCTTCTGTTTCTGTATGATCACAGGCCATATGCTGATATGCCTACATGCTCGTACCTTCGTGGCGGAGAATAATGCTGTAATGTCGCCCACGGAGAAAATTGGAGAGAGGACAGGAAAAGGTAGATAGATAGATAGATAGATAGATAGATAGATAGACAGATAGATAGATAGATAGAAGTGCTAGCTTGCCAGCTTGTGTTTACTTGAACTCGATGTACATCATCCCGCCTAGAGTGGCTGCTGGACATTGTTACTGCTCCGAGGAAAGGTACAGCCACTGATTCCCTCATTTTAAATTGGATCTCCTGCTGTGGCTCGCTGGAGGGTGTCAGCTAGAAGAGAGAGAGAGACAGAAAAAAAATAAAAAAATCCAGACATAATTATGGGAACATAGTCTAACCCCTGCCAAGCTGTCAGGGAGGTGAGAGAGCTAAAGAGAGATAGAGGGAGAGAAAGAGGATAGCAGGTAAACTGAAGATGACGGCTTCTAAAATTTCCAAAGCAGCCCAGGGGACAATAGGAGTTATAATGAGGCTTGCTCTTGTTATCTGTCTCCGAGTGTCGACTCAAAAACAGCTGTTTACTTTCTCCAACACTGTTCTTTGTCATCTCGTGCTCTCTCGCTGTCTCTCCTCCTCTCTCTCGGTTTCTCCTTCTCCTTATCGCTTTCTCACTTCTTTCTCAGGCACTCGCTCTCACCGTCTTCTCGCACTCTTCCTCCTAATCACAAAAGCTTTCCCTCTTTCCCACGCTTCTTTTTCACCCGCTTGCTTGAAATCTTTTTTTTTCTCCTCGTGCCGTTTTTATCCAGCGCTGCTTTCGCTGCTTCTTTTTTCTACCGCCTCCCCCGACCCGCGGCCCATTTTCACCATCTGACCTCGTCACCTTGGCTCCGTCGCATCCATGTGAAGAAGAGGGTCGCACTCAGGAATATGTCTTCTGATTAATTTATTTAATCATCCATCTGGTTTTCAGCCACTCGGCCTTCAACTACCCCCCATTCACATTTAATCATGATTCATTCGCCTGAAACATCTCTTCTCCGTTCTATAGCCATTTCTCTGTCTTTGTGTGCTGTCTGTCAATCAAACACGATTCAATGTGTGCAGATAAGTGTTCTGTATCTCCACAGAGTAATCAAAGAAATCCCTTTTGAATAACTGTGTTTATATACTCTGTATAAGTTCACATGCTCGAGTGCTTACAGAACGTCTGTTTCCTCATACTGTCTGGTGCTGCAGCATTGTATTCCCCCTCTGTCTGCAACACACCTGTCTCTTCAAGGCCTCTCCTCATGAATACCCAGTCTCCTCTGATTGGTCAGCTCACACATGCCCGACCCAGCATCTCTAACAACAACTGAGCAGCTGTGCTAAATATAATTCTCGCATGCCGTTTGAGCCGCTACCAGCATAAATTATGCAAATTATGTGTGACATGGTGAGGTAAGTGCGACGATCATAAATTCCTGGAATTAAAGGCGGGACTTCTGATGAGGCGTTTCATGAGCAGTGTTTTCTGTAGGAAAGACGAGCTTCTGTTAGTGCAGACTACTTTTTTTCAAAACTTTTGAGATCTTGCACGTACACAAACTATTAAAAATGTCGGAGGAAAGGATAAACAGCATAAACAGTATGGTGGCTACTTAAAAGGCTAAAGGCCCTCGCCGGAGTGAGTGTTTGGTTTGTCCATTCTGGGCTCCTGTAACAACATGGTAGATTCAGTGAGAGGACATTCCCCCTTTGCGGTCATTAATGGTTGATTCTAAGGTAACAGCACAATGATTCCTGGTTTCAGGTGATTATACACTAATAAAAAACAAAATTATGCATAAATGTACTGTAAGCATTTCTACCAAAAGATCATCCTAAATCCTACACACTGGATCGTTATGTAGAACATTTATGTTGTGTAATTACTAATGAAACTTTGGTGCTAATATGCTTGCCCCTAAAATTCAACCTTTTCCAGAGTCTGTTGTGGACTACCAAGGTTTTAAACTTTCCCCGGTGTCATTTTGATTGATTTACCTGAACTGTTCTTTCTCCAGGTTTAACTCTGACAAATGTACAATTTGAATCCGGTTTGATTAAAGTGCCTTTCTTTAGCAGAAGCCTCCTGTTGGGCCGCTTGCATCAGACAAAGAATCTGCTTTCAAGCGGGAGACTAATGAGACTCGCTTCAGAGCAGAGCACCCGGAGTGAAAAATGAAGGGAGGGAGATATAGTGAGAGAAAGACAGGTGAGACGATCAATTAATGGGTGTGGGGGGGGGGGAGGCAAGGTTAAGAGTGGAAGTCAGGAAGGATGGAGTGTGGTGAGAATGGAGGCGTGAGGGGACTGGAGTGAGAATATAAAATACTGAAGAAATGATTTAGTAGTGAGTGACCACGTGGTCGGGGTGAAAGAGAAAGAGGGAGGTTGGAATGGTGATAAATCTTTTAAATGTAGTCCGAGGCTCGAGTACTTGCAGCACCCGTGCGCCCGGGTGGTTAGGGTGCATACTGACCTCGCGCTGTATGTTCAACTCTTCACTATCTTATTCGTCAGATTTTTGTCGATATGTCTTATTTTTTCAGTGTAGAGCACATAAAAAATGGAGTGTGTGAGGACAATGACAAAACCAACAGCAAGAGGACTGCATGCATGTCTTTTTTATTTGTGTATCCACATCTTTGTGTGTTTTCCGCGAGGCTATTCAGCATCAAGGGATATCTCGAAGAAAAACAACCTCTTCTGCAACACACAAGTCTCCTAATGTTATGTATAAGCCTCTCTCGCACACACTCCAGCACACACACACACAGGTTTATATCCAGGTCAGTATTTCTGGGCAGCTTGTAATGTTGACTAATCTTGTGTACCGAATGTGTGTGTGTGTGTGTCCAGTCGAGAAACAGTGAGTACTATAAAGCATCTACTCACATCTGGAGCTGCCGTTTAATCCCAGAAACAAAATGTACTCTTCTAGTTTAACCCGTGTGTGTGCATGCATGTAGAGTATGTGTGCAGGATACAGTACAAAACAACCTGCCGTGCACACTTACTGTTCTAATTGTTCTAACGGTGGCGTCACGTATAACTCGACTCGTAGCTTCACTTGTGGCTTTTTGCTGTGTCGAATCTGAGACACAATAACCGTGAACAAACGCGACCATGCTTTTTGATGACTTACACCCTCTGCTAGCCGCAATTTAGAAAAATGAAGTTCAGCTAAATCGGTTTATCCTCAAGTGTGCGGAGTATTTACTAGAAACATTATAGCGTATAATAATTGGACTAAATTACATTTTGGCACTTTTCAAAAGAAAGAAAGAAAGAAATTAAGTCAATATAACACCAACTCATATGAAGCATAGTTAGGTTTAAGATCCATGCTACGCTAAGCCGGCGCGATAACAACTCTCCCGAACTGCTTTTGATTTCATGAATGTTTCAAAACTGTGGGACGTGCTGATTTGACCCGCGCTCAGTTCTCCCGTCGATGCGATGCATTCCAGCACCAAGGGAGGGATAAAATTAATCATTAACTCATACATGCGCCATCGTGTATCTCCAAACTACCAACAGAATTAAACATTGTTGAAGCTCATACAATGTGTAAGATATGGTCGGGTGAAACTTTAATGAGTCCCTCGGCGAAAGTAGATGGCAGTGAGGAGCGATGGGATGAAGAAAAAAAGGAGGGACGCGAGAAAAAAATGAGCATTTTCCATAAAAGACACTGAATGTCAGAGATGACGGACAAGCAGGAAGGAATCTGAGAGGTCTGACGTTGTTGTTGCTGTGCCGCAGAATCCACACGGTCTGATAATTTTGGATGGAAAAATGAAAACTGGGGACTGAGGCTTAAACCGGCTGTGTAGAAAGTGTTTGAAAAAACCTCAGCTCTCCCCCCAAGAGACCAAGACCGTTGTTGTTCCTCGGGCAGGAGACAGGTGCTGATGCGTGTGGACTCTCACATGCATTTAATCTCAGTTTCGGCTCCGTGCCTGCGATTCTCCAAGCGCTGCAATTGTGGTTGACAAATCTTGTCGTTTCAAAGATGCTAATTGGGGGAAGTGGCACTTAGTTAAAACTCCCGGTGTGAGATAATACGCTTCTCCGCAGGGGGGCTGCGCTTCGGGGACATCAGGGGAGACAGCAGGAGGGAGAGCGAGCAGGGAATATGTGAGAAGGAGAGAGAGAGACGGATAACCTTTCAGGAGGTAGCTCTGACGCAAAGAAGTTTTTTACTTTTGCCTTTTCAGCATCTCATCTGGGGTTTGGTGTGCACATCTGGTTATGCAGGTGCAGGTGCTCTGACTCCACAAATGATTTAACCCCTTTCAACTGATGATGACATATTACAGCCTCAGCAGGACTGTAAAGGACTGACAGGACAAGGACTGTAGACAGCACCGTGACACCCTCCCCCCTTTTCATCTTTCTCCCGCTATGATTGAGATCCGCAGCAGTGACTATACCGTAGACTCCTGCGCAGTGAAAGAGGTGTCAGAGTCTGTGCATGTGTGTGAGTCTTTGTACGTGCGAACACATTGTCTTCTTTGGGAGTTGGATGGAAGAAGGTGTTGTGTGTCTCTCATTTCTCACATCACCTTCCCACCTCAACATGAACACAAAACCGTTAAAAATAATGAGCTCCCCCCCCCCCTTTGTAAATGTTTGTTTACACCGTCTTTGACATCAGCTGCTGTCGCCTCAGTCGGTCCAGCGGTGGTACATGTGAAAGTGGCGACACACCTCCCGCAATTAATCTTCCTCTGATGCCGTTATCGAGTTGGACTATTAATGTAGCACTCAAGCGTCTGCATCTCGTCACGGATCTATTGCACCCAGGGCCTATTTATTTTTCTCATTTCTCGTGCCTTTTTTATCTAAATTTGAGAACATTCCCCCCTTATCTTTTCCTCTCTCCGCCTTGTTTTCTGTGTAGTTTATCAGAGCCTCGTCTTCTCTCTCTGCTTCCCTCTCTAATTGCATCTCTTCATCTCTGCTCTCTCCTGCCCTCTTTCTTGCCCCCTCTGTCTTTTATCTTCTCTCGGTCACCCCATCCTGTATTTGCTCTCTCTTCGCCCCCTTCCTCCTCTGCTGCTGTTTCTCTCCTCGCCTCTTTCTCTGCGCTGTAATGTTTGTGACCTATCATCTGACCCCTTGAGGACGGACGCTCTTGACCCCCAGAGCCGAGAGTTTCCTCTCACTGTCTTTAATTCTCACGCGCTGTCGTTCTGTCTCTCACACACTTTCTCTCCCTCGCAATTCCTGTCTCTCGCTTACGCCCCCTGTCTTGGAGCCATGGGAGAGTTTCATAACGTGATCTGTCACAGCTCTCCTCGTATCTGGTGTCAAGCCCTTTGTTCTCTTTATCAGCCCCGTTCCTCTGTTCCCATGTCCCCGTTTCACCTCTTCTCTCTCTGCCTCTATTTCCCTTCCATTCCCACCACATTTCCATCTGCATGCCTACTTATACAAAAAAAAAAAAAAAACTCTGACTCTGTTTTGACACTCAATACCACGCAGCACTGAAGGGATCAGCGTTTTTTTTTGCATGTGCCGTCTTAACACTTAACAGCCAGTGGGAAGACCTGCAGGAAGACAAGCCCCAAGAACTAACATGTGCCACTGAGAGGCTGCTCACATTTGGATTTACCATCCATTTTAAGGGGTCCGATCACAAGTATGAATAAATACACATACATATATCACTGTGATACAGGGATATGTTTTTTATGCACAGATTAACAAAAGGGCCCAAATGGTTACGAATGTGTTGTAGACAGAGTTTCACAGAGGTTTTGCAGTTCCTCCTCACGCAAGTGAATGAGTCTCAAAATCGAGTCTGGTGACTTTGACCATGGACGACAAGAAGTAGTCTATATTAGTTGCTAGTTATTAGTCCAACAGATGATGTAAGACGCACTTCAGACACAGAAGCAGACAGGCTTTCAAAGCGATGCTGCCATAAACTGACACCTTTCACAAGGAAAGAAACATCTCTGTTTTGCATTCAATGCTGAATTCACAAGACGGCGCCGATGGTTTATGATTTGCCATGGCTGTTACTAAAAGTGTGTTGAGATTTTTTTTTTTCTCATGCAACAACTCTTACAATCACACAATTTGTAAAGGGAGTCTGGGGATGTTTCAGTTACTATGGTTAATGCTTTCACAAACATCTACTTAAGTTAAGAGAGCCCAAGCACCTAATTTACATGGAAGTGAACCACGTGGAAACCAGACAGCTTTTAGTCCAATAGGATTGTTGTTGTGCGTTGTTTCTTGTTGTCTCGCTGAAGACATCCGTTGAGTAAGCGGTACTTAAGTGTGGGTCAGGTCACGTCCGTACACGCTGCTAAAAGAATGTGGTGACATGTGAGCGACGCCTCCGAGTGATCGGATCTCAAATGTGTTCTCGATGCATGTTTGAGGTGTTCACACCTGTACTATGAGCTGTCCATGGACAACGCCTAAGTCAGCTGGGCAATGTGGTGATAACAGTGGATAACAGTGATTAAGATTTCACAGAATAATCACAGTTCGTTAACAAACGACTTGCATTCTGTTATTTATCCATGTTTTGCACCGTGTTCAAACTTTTTGGGGAATCGGTGCTGTGTTTTTTTTTTTTTTTTTTACAATACTGTAATAAAAGCCAGGTTTAGAAAAGTGATGCAATTGTTGGCACAACATTCTTGGAATGAAATGCAAATCAGTCAGTCTTCAGTGAGTCAGATTTCCTTAATACAGCACACATCTATTTACTACCGTTTATCATTCCTTAGTAAAAAAAAATAAAAAATAAATCAAAGCTTCAAAATAAACAAACCTGGTGAGATCCAAGAATGATGTCTGAGTCATTAACAGCACGCTGGGTATCACACAGTGATACTCGCATTGCCAGATTCGGCCCTCGGTGAATGTGACCAGAGGAAGCACAGGGCAGGGATGCATATCGCCTTCACCGCTGACGGGAAGAGACGGGGACAGAGTCCATTAATGGACGACCACCTGAGCTCCATCCAGTAAAACATCACAGCGGGGACGAAATCTTGATTTTGACATGGGAATGTGTCTTTTTGTCTTTTTCGATCAGTAACAGCAGTGCTACAAATTCCCTGGTGTACGCTGAATGTGTGTCATCTGCGGTATCAAAGAACACCATTAATTTTCGCCAGTGCCCGGGTTCAAATTAGAGAAAGCTTTAAGTTGAATCTGCACTACTTACTGGAAACAATAGATTATAGATGAGCATTAAAGCCTCTTAGGCCAATTCTTAGACACTGATCTGATGTTCTTAACTCTGAGCAGCTTATAAGCACAGATATTCAAGCACCGCTCATGTGTCATTCTTTTCTCTCTGCGACGCCTGTTGTTGAAATGAGACCAAATCTATTTATCTATCAATCTATTCATCTATTCTCATATTGTGTCAGTCTGCCTACTTTTCTCGTCTGATGCGACGGGATAATACCAGCAATCTGTGGGTCACTGTGACATCAAGGAGCACTGTTACATAAGGACAGCGAGTGACTAGCTCGATAGTTTGCGCTTTTATGTAATTTCTTCATTACCTCCTTTTCTCCTCTTCTCCTTCTTCTCTCCCCTTCTCTGTCTCTCCATCTTGTTTTTTTTTTTTTTTGCCGGCAGCCACGCGTTGGCCTAGTTTAGTAGTGCAGAAGGTTTGTCAGCATCACCCCCAAAAGAAACAATAATAATGTGGAATCGAGGGAGAACGGAGGGAGGGTAAAAAGCCATGTATGTACAACTGCTCATGCATAAATGAATCCATACTGTGCGCAGTACATGCCTCTGTTTGAGTGTAGTCCAGGAGCAGATGCTCATCGTTCATGTATACTGTCCAAGTGTATTGTTGAAGCGCAAAAACGAGTATACACCCCCGCCCACACATGTGTACACACTGCTTTGCTTGCATCGTTGCATGTCTGCCAACTGGATCTCTTCGGAGGATATAACATTTCGCTTTAAGCAAAGAACACCTGCTCCCCTCCACAAAGTACGCTCTTCATGCCGTCCATGTTTACCTGTACATTTATGAGGATTTATCCATTTACATACAGTCACAGCATCTTGATTGGCATTTATTGTTGTCCATTTATTGTATTGGGTGCTTTTTTGGTGGGTTTGTTAAGTAGCACACAATCAATAATCACAGTAGTCACTTACTCTGATAAGACCAACAAATCCGAAAAGCACTTTTGTTCATATCCTCCTATGAGTATGTGCACATTTACACGTGCCCATAGGAAGTTCTCGTGTCACATGTGTCAGCACGAATCGCTCCACCGTCTGAACCAGTGTAGGGTTTCAGCTGACCCATGTTATAATCTGTTGCAGACAGTATAGGATGCTGGCCTGCAGGCTAACTGTATGAGAGGGCATCCATCTGGGACTCCAGACAGTCATTGCCATCTCTATCATTATTTACCATGACTCATTGCCTGGCCTCCCTTTTGACTCATAGTTAATAAAAAAGGAATCAATATACACTGGGAACAAGATACTGTATATGCCCCCAAACTATACTGAAGAATATTGGTTGGTAAGTTAATATGAAGTATGTAAAAACATTGTTTTGCAGTAAAGCTGAGTCACTTTACTCTGATTCATCAGAAAATTCAGCACTGACATGAACTCTATTCTCTCTGGACCTGATTTCTGTGCCCACTGATATTGGAGACAATGAGATTAAACTGCCTGTCTATCCCACTTGCTTGTAACGTATCGACTAGAGCCGTGTTTTTGCTGCAGGACTAGGAACCTCTGGAGGAAATCAGTGTGTTTCCCCTGCAAGAACCAAGTACTACCTCCGAACCCCACAGAGGCGGTTAGTCTGGGTTTAAGAAAATGGCGTGTGTCTTGAGAAAAGTAGTCCCTGGCACTAAACTTTGGGTAGAAAACATGGGTCTACATGGTGAGTGGAGCACAATTACACGGCTGAACGGAGAGGATCGGCTTCTGAATATAATCCATATCCACATTTTCCCCTTCCTGTCCAACTAAGAGGCGATCCTTTAATGAAAGGTCTACGATTTTGGGGGAAAACACTCGCTACAGTCATCAGCACGATAGCTTAGCTTAGCACAACTACTGTGCTGGTCTTCGTTCAGCCTTGTAACTGCGCTCCACTCACCATGTGGTGCATTGTCAGCACACTTGGTGCAAGGGGACCGACTATGGATATTCATATTAATAATAAGTCTATAGTATGTACACTACCCAGAATGCTCCAGTGTTCCCCTAAGAAAAAGCCGCTTTTAATCCTAAAATCAAATGTTTTCAATGTTTTAATGTGGTCTCTGTGCCCGTCAGGATGCCCTGTTCCTGACAATGTCAAATGTAATTTTTGATACAAAAAACTCTCTTGTGTTGTCGCTGCACCTCAGGCAACCTCGGGGTACTATTCTGTGTCCCGCTCAGATACTTACAGTACAGCAGTTTCACCTCACACTTTGCGCTCAACACAAACTCAGCCAGTGTAGTAATAAAAAAAAGGAAATGAATGATTTAAAAAGACAGGCTGGGAATGTTGCGCTGGGGGGACATCATGACATTACACTAGACTGTCATTGCTCCCAAAAGTATCACAGTAGAATAGGAACAGAGAAACATTGCCATCATTATTTACCAATTTGATTTGAAGTGAAAATATTATTAGATAAGGTTTGATCAGACCAGTCTTTGTAATCTCAGTGGGATTTTGAGGGAAACACGACTTTACTTCATTAAGCCACCATTATTACAGTGAATTATTTTTTCTATCCAGTGCTGCTCTTTCTGTATTTCCATTACATGAGGCAATCAAGCCTAAATGATGCCCCCTATGGTCGATAAAACGTGATAAAGTGCCCTCTCGGGTGTCCATCCGGTGGACAAAAGGTGATGGATCAAAATCCAGTCATGTCTTCCTGAGCCCTGGTGCCCCACAGCATGCACTACAACTGCCCCTGCCCCTCAAACATGCTGAGTCCATAACTGGGCAGCAGCATTTTGCACCGTTTTGAGACACTGGAGGGAGCCCTGGCTGATACGAGTCTATCGCATCACAGTAATTCAGCTGAGAAAAGATATGACCAGACACAATTTTGTACAAATCAGCCGGTGATGAAACTGATCTGAGCTGGAAGAAACACGATCTAACAACAGTTTTGACTTGGTTGTCAAAGCTGAGGTTTGCATCAAATAGGAAGCCAAGATGCATGAACATAAACACATTCAGAGGCAGCCGTATGCAGGCTGCAGCCTTTTTACAAGCACGCTAAGCTGTTTAGCTTTTGAGGAACACTCCTCCGTAGTGCCAGTTTAACCAGCATCATTTTGGTCCAGATTCTGGGTTCTGTTCCCTCTTTCTTCACGTCACATCCTTGTTTCTGCGGCACCTTGCATCACCCTAACCTCCTCCTCTTTCTTTTTAGTGCTTTTAAATACTGTTGACTTGGCTAAAATCGTATATCTGTTTACAGCTCTCTCTCTCTCTCTCTCTCTGAATTGTGCATACTAAAGTTAATGTGCTTATGATTCTGAGGGATTAGTGCTCCCGGCAGAATCCTTGTTGCTGCTTGGATTCTTTCTGAGTGAAGCCTTTTGCAGCAGATATTGCTGTATAACCATTTTGCAATAAGGGCTCAATTCCTCAACTGAAGTGTCTCTGACTGAAATATAAATGAGCGATCAGAGCAGTGAGGAGGGTCGTAGGACTAACAGAGAGACATCCGCTCTTTGATTTGCTTGTGTCTCTTAATTTAGATAGAATATGAACCGATGCCACAGTGTGCCGTTTGGTGAATTTGCTTGTGTAACGTCAGAGCTCAGTGAGAGGATTTTCCAACACGGCAACCGTGGCAATCTTAGTGGCACATTTTTTAGCTAACAGAACTGAAAGGGAAGTTTCATAAGACTCGAGAAACAAAGAAAATCTTTTTATTTGTTTATTTGCTCCTTCCTGTTCTCTGTGGTTTACCTTCAGGCTTGCCGATGGATTCCTCAACGTGGTGAGATGCAATTAGGAGTCTAGAATATTCATGACACGCACATAAATAGTCAGCACGGCACATCGCTCTCCCGAGAGGGCTCGTAAGTCCGCCTTCATGGAAATGCACACAGTTACACGCAGAAATGCAAACACAAGCCTTCTGTAGTTCAATATTTCAAAGGTGCATCCTGATGAAGGGTACATCAAGAAATAAACGGATCATCTTCGTCTCAGTGAGCTACCAAGTCACTTCAGCCGCGAAATCAAGATATGGTCTGATTTCTGACACTCTTGGTGACCTTTTCGTTTCCCTTCAGGCAGAGTAGTTGTTTTGATTTGTCCTGTCGTAATACCGCCTTGTACTTGTACTTGTATTGCAAGAGGCCACAGTCTGTTAGCCGCTGTAATTACGTCAATTACCAAATTAACTGACAGATGTCAAGAAATTAAATACTCTCATAAATATTTTCTTTAATTACTAGAAAAATACAAATATACCCTTTTACAAGCTAATAAGCCAATGGTAGCTAACCACAGCCAAGGACTGCTAGCAAAGAGCAGCAGTTGCCAGTGGTGATATGCTGCCCCCTTGTTCGTGACGCTATAATCAAATTCCACCCATATTCTACAGATTGCACCTTTAACCCAAGTGCTTTTGTCGCCTTAGCTCAACCACAGACTGTTCTGGACGTGTACCCCAGATTTAGCCACCTCTTTGGAGCTCCCATTTGATCACAGGGAACGCAAAACTAATCAAAGTCTAATATCAAATGTTATTGAACAGCATTATGCCTGGCAGTGTTTCACACATCTCAAGGAAAGACCGGCACCACTCTACCCATATCAAATCTGCCATGGAGGAGTGTTGGCCAAATGATTACTGCCTCAATCTCCACGAATCAAACAAGAGAGATGAATATGACAGTGAAGCACGGCAACTTACTGCTGATCCATCAGTTCAGACACTGTCACTCTTCATTCTTCCTCCCGACACCCCATGCCCCCTGTTTATCATCCATTCCCCATTTACTCCTTCACACACATCCATCCCTCCTTTTGCTCTTCATACCACTCTCGCTATCATCACTATTATCACTCAATCTCCTCCTCTATTAACTTCTTTAGCTTGAGATTGACTTAAACCCTCCCCCCTTCCATTTTTTCCATGCTCCTCTCGTGATCAAACAGTGATTGTGCCTTCGCGCCTTCAGCATTGATACATTGTTGCCATGACAGCAGCGGTAGAAGTGGGTAGGCTGGAGGATAACGCATGCATTGAAAGAGGCAAATGTACTGTGCTTTGATCGAGAGCACAGCTTAACCTTAAACGTGGTCTTGTATGTGCAAAACATTATATGTTAAACCCACAGCTGCCCCCACAATATGTGCATGCGTGTGTGGAGGAAGAGAGGTATTCCTCTAATAGATTGTGAGTGTGTTTGTCGGAGTTCACGTTAGGAAATGCGAGTCTATTAGGTTTCTGAAAATGAAACACCTCCAGGATATCGTAGCCAAAAATCAATAGGCTGTATAAGCCGTGAACAGCAGGGCTATAATGCCTGCGTCCTGTGAAGGAAGGCCAAGGCACGATATCACATTGAACACATGTTAGAAACAAGACATTTGGGGTTTGGTGACCATGTGTTGTTTCTGCTACATTTTAAACCAACAAAATAAAGATGAGCCGATGCACGTCTTCTTCCTTTTGCCTCTCAAAAGCTTGCGTTTTGTGATTGTGCAGATTTGACCCAGCTTTAGTCCGAACCGTTGTTTAGCAGTTGGCACACGATGCCTTGTACTATTTTCCTTTTACGTTGGTTTTACTAAATGTTCACTTGTATAACAGCCCAGTCGTCAGGGTGAAATGGTGGCAGGTAACATTCAGCTAAATGCAGGGTGTCATGTCATGTTCACATCACATGCTCATGTTATATCGGGAGGTGAAAGGGATGGTGGATGGTGGAGCTATAGGCGAGAAAGCCGCAGTTCAAGACGGCATTTCAACATTTGTAAGAGTGACACCACTGGATATCTTAGAGGAGACATTGGGACATCTTCCAGCCATGTTTGTGTCGAGAAAAATTTATGATTTTGATATGGAGTCGGGATTTCTTCAGCCTTTGCAGCTTCTTGAATTCATGAATTCTGGATAAAACAAACCATGTTACGAAAATTTTGTAATACAATATATGCCAGGTAACAACTTGACTCATTCAGGACAGGATTTCAGTCAGCGTCCAAAACACCAAAGGTAGTCAGTGACGCACAAGGATGACTGCAGAAAAATGCTGTCACCCTTGTCAACTGGAATCACACACAATATGCACATCTGTGGGATTAGAATTACAGCGACCACGTACAGCATTCAAACCACTCAACCTCCCCTGGAGAAATGGATCCTGTCCGACGGGGGCTTTACTTCATCCTTTTGTTTTCATTAGCCGCTGCTGTTTCTATTGAGCTGTAATTTAAACCTCGTCCATTCCCAGTCAGCTTTTATATGATCTGTTGATCCAGAAATTGATCCAATTTCGCACTATTGATTAATACAGTTCAGGCTCCTTCTTTTTCACAAAACACAAACACCTGAAAAAAAAAAAAGAAAAACGGATTCATCTTCCCTATCTCTATACAGTGTATTGATCCTGTTGCCATATGTTGGCATCCAATCGCTGCATTTTGGATTATCTGTATATATTTCGCACCCACTGAAGAAAACAAGTTGAACTTTTTATGTTTTCGATTGTTGTTCCATCATGTTTTTCTCGGATCCTCTAAATATTTCTGCTCAGAGACGTCATGAGCGAGAACGTCAGACTGGGGCTGGGGCCTTAAAGAGTAGAGCATGTGGTTGATCTTATTATCAAGCGATGACTCAATGTGGGTCTTTGCCAATACTAATGTTTTCAGTCTTGGGTCTCGTGTTGGCCTTTGATAACTGTTTGAGTTGCAGCTACGATATTTTTGGAATATCTAAGCTTTAGTTACTGACCTTTTTGAACCATCATTTTTATGGATTTGAACTTGTTGATTTGAAGATTTAAATCCTGAGCAGAAAGTTTAAATCTCGCCCATCTAACATTTAGACTGCATTCACTTCTCCTCTTGAAAAGACCTCTCCATGTACTGTACCATAAATGCAGTGTTCGGATTGTAGAGAGCATTTTCGGCCACAGATTCATGATTCCATTCTGCTCACAATGACGTTATTGCCCTGGCTGCAAGCTCTATCTGTGACATTACACTGACCTCAATCACTGAGTTATCCCCACTATCCTTTGTAGTTCGTATCATCCAATTTCTGTTTTCCCTCGGCCCCTGTGTTGCCCAAGTCCAAGCCACTTGTCCTGCTTTCCCTGCTCTAGCTTGTAGCAAAAATAATCTGCTTCTTTCCACATGGCTGCCACAACTGCTCTTGAGTTTCAGCCGCCAGCTCTCTCAGGCTTTAACCACAGCTCTGGGTGGAATCTAGCCCGGTTCTCTACTGGAAATTCTTCAACTGCCCCCGTCAGGCCCGAGCATCGACTTGGACCCGCGTCCCCCGGCCTCTCGCCTAGTCAATTGGGATGGCATAATAACAATGCTACTTGGTGGTGGTACAGTGGTCAATCGGAGGGCAGCAGCAGGGTGGCGGGGGGTTTAGGTAGGTGCTCAGCTCCATTTAGCCCCAGACCTCCGGGCCCTCTTTTCTGTCATACTCCATCCATTGCGCTGCTTCTTCTTCCTGTGAGGCATCCAGGAAATGGATATGATGTCATGCATGAGTGGCCTCAGATGACAGTGGTCTAAAAGTCAAACATCGGGGAACGGAAACGGACGCAAACACACAGAGGGGGTCAGGAAGGACGGAGAAGAAGTGAGACGGGTAGAGGTAAAAAGAACATTTAAAAAAAAGGGAGCAGTTGAAAAGATCGTCTCAAGGCGTACATGGCAATGAAACATGAATTATAGATCAAACCTGAGAGAGGTGGTTAGAACACTCTTTCCCCCCTCTATGCCTTTCATTCCTTTCTGCCTTTTTCTCTCTGTTTATGCTGCTCGCTCGCTCTCTAAAGTTGGGGCTTTTTGCAGCCTGGATGAGCCTCATAATAACACGGTGCATCCGAGGTGATTTGTGTTGCGGCGTCTGTGACTTTGTCTCTGTTCTTCACGGCTGTGAAAAAAGAAGATTGTGGCGGAATCAAAGATCAAAACGCAACATGTCATCTGTTCCTTCTCTCCCTCTGCCCTCTCTTGCCTCTCTCTCTCCGCTTTCCCCCTTCTCATCTTCCTCATTTATTTATATTCTCCTGCTTTTTTTCCATCCCACTCCCTAACGAAAGGCTGCTCCTGAATAAAGGCGGAACGTTCAAACATTCATTTGCGTAGCTGTTTGTATGGACAGATTGTAAAAGATGTATATGAAGGTGCAAATACAACCTGCCAAGAGCGAAACAAGCAACATTTTGTTCAGCAGCGGTTCACAAAGTGGTACCTTCGCTTTTATCAGGCTCCTCTTCTGGCCACTGAGAAATGATCTGTTCCGCTCACACACACACACACACACATGGTGAAAGCTCTTGGAGGAGCTTCATCTGTCTGTAGTTGTGTTTGTCTCATCTCTGAGCCCTGTGTGAAGTGGAGAGGAAAGAGTGTTTTGTTCGCAGCCCCGACCTCTCCGCACCACACTGACTGCACTCCGGGGAACTGGCCCCGGACGACGAGAAAGCAAAACAACAGGGGCAGACTGATGGGATAGGGAGAGGGATTCAGGGAGAGGTGAGAATGAGACAAAGTGAGGGAAATTAAGGGACGGGAACAAATATCGAGGCTTGTGGAGGCATGAGAGGATAAAAACGAAAAGATCTAGAGACCTTGGAGGAGAGAGACAGAGAGGGAAAAAAGGCAGGTGCAGACAGAAGAAGGTCTGTGAGGAGTTTTCAGATTTTTTTTGTTTGCGGTGGTTGTCTGTGATTCGTGAGCTTTGCTTCTGCAAAGCTGTCCCTATGTTCCCCTTCCTACAATGGACTGCTCTTACTCATATACAGCAGCTTAGTCAGGAGTGGTATGCTTCAAAGTTAGGTACCCCTATAGCGTCACTTCTTGAAGTTTTCTTCTAGTGTAGTAGTGTAAAGAGTATAAAGGGACGTAGTCATGGGGAGGTCTGGTTCTACATTCACAGGACTTCCCCTCCGCAGACCAGGATTTGCATCCCAGAGTGATTTATTTTTAATTCATGTAAGCACGTTAACCTACATATGTGATGTAACAGATGTCATTCGCGTCTACGTAATCACATTACGAGACTGAATGTAGTTATTTTAACCCAAAATATGATCTTGAGCTAATCCTAACCAAGAAGTTGTTTCTTTTTTGCCTTGTCGTAAAATGCCATACTTTTACAGGTAGTCAGTACGCTTTATTTCGAAATTATGTATTACATATTGCTATCTTTGTTTTTAACAATTACTTATTTGCTCTATAATTTGCCAGAATGTAACATGAGGGATGACGTGTAAAAACAGAAACAAAGAGTAATGAAATAAAATGGATCAAATTATGGAGCAGTCACATGTCGTAACTCGTAGCTAACTTGATGCCCTTCAGATCAAAACCTGACTCCAGAGGGGTTGGTAGAGCGCTAAAGTTTGTGGTTTACGGCTGATGAAGCCACCAAATCTGACGAGGTGGGAATGAGATTGCGTTCCCGACAAAATAAATGTGATCCGAGCCCTGGTCTTCTGGGCGAGAGCTCTTTATTCAAACCACTCAGCCACAACAGCTTATTCAGAATGTGGACGTCGTCACTTCTTCGTAAGCAGAAATGATGATCCTGGAGACACATTAAACATGGTGTTCCAGAAACAACAACAACAGGAGTTACAAAGCTGTGACATTATAACAGTGTGATTAGTCGGTTGTAATAATGGTCCAGGAACAACATTAATTCTGATATTCTTGGAATAACACCAACACAGTGATATCAAATAGACCTTGGCCCTGACAGCCAGAATCCTCAGTACCAGCCAAAACAATCATTTGGATATTTGTATAGATTAACAACTACTTTGTTTAACTTTAACAGCTTTTAATTTTGTCCAATACAGAAACCAGAACTGTACTGTGCATACAACAATGACAAAGACACATCAAGGTTACTAAGTGCAATGAGTGAACAAGTTAAGCAGTAGAGTGTGCAAAGTGCAACAATTAAACTTGGAGCTCTGGAGCTTCTAATGCTCAGGACCTTATACCTCCGCCCTGGAGCTTGGAGTGGGATGGGTCAGCTAAGATGGCGGTGACCTTTCTGAGAAGGTTGTCTGTCGTACCGAGCAGAGAGACTGACCTGAGACAGCCGCGGAATCTGGGAGAAGGTGTTCACGTTTCAGCTTAAGATTGCCCAAACCAGCAGATCCGGACAAAAGTGGACCTTGATTAAATACAATCGATAAAACAGAGTTATGACTGTTTTGACAATAGAGTTCAGCCGCCTCAGTAAATACAAAGCTGTGCTCTGGAGCGTATTGCACTTATCCTCCCAGTTTGTCGTTAAACCTTTCTTTATTCCCTTAAGATCGCCTGGCAGGAATCCTCTTGGTTAGTATTTCAGTTGAGAGCCACTAAGTGATTCCTCTTCCCTGGTTTCCCCATTTTAGCAACATCTACGGGGCTGTTGTGTCCTTCCTTTCTTTGTTATTTTGTAAGTTAAAGTATTCCATTGTTTTTTTTTATATATATATATTTATTATTGTTATTATTATGTTGTTATTTCTAAATCAAACAGCAGCAACAGGAAAAACACTGGGATGTTGTGGCGGCCACTGCCTGGGGAAATGTCTCTGTGCTGTGTTCAGAGTGTGAACACTCAAAGATAAACCATGAATTCACATCCTCCAAAGAGCATATAGAAATATGTTTCACAACATTATCTTACATTCCATGTTTGCTAATAGGTCCCACTCACTCCTTCACGGTTGACCTCCAACTCTCAGAATACGTCTGAAGGCATGAGGTCCGTGTCTGTTCGTGTGACGAGCTGCAGCCTGAGTTCATCACACACTGATCACACACAGATTGTTAGCACAAATTGAATGAAATGCACGGTGCAGATTTGCCCCTACACTTTCCATGCATAAATTGGCCTCTCTTTGATTTGACATGTCAGTTCAATAGGGTGCTCGCAGGTGACACAATTCAAAATGACAGCATCGTATGCAGCCAGCGGCACAAAAAAGGGGTCGTGGTAAATACATTCACACACGAGCTGAGAGTGGCCCAGATCCAAGAGTCATGCTTTTAATGGAAGAGATATGGACCTGCTCCGGTTCCAGCACCTGTCACAGTCAGCGTTCAACGGCTGCTGTTAGAATTCAGGGAGGAGGTTCATTATGGCGGTTAATGGAGCGGAGGAGACGCGCTAATTTGAAGCCAATGACAAAAACGCCCTATTTTGCTGGCATTAGGGTTAAGTATCAATCATAAGTGTGTTTCAATTGCAACAGTGAGGATCAATATGAGCAGGTGCTTTGAGTAACCCAGATCTGTATCACATGAGGGGATGGGTGTAGTGACCAGGGTGTGTTTTTATGTGCGTGTGTGTGTCTGTGTAACGAACTTTGAATGCTTTTTACAGAACATTTTCACAATTCAACATTTTCTTCATGATTTTGAGGCATTCTGATAAAAATGTTGAAGTATATAGGACCTCAAACTTGTATTTAAGTAGAGTGCTTGAGTAAATGTATTTAGTTACAATCCATAAGTCATCCATACTCACTTTTTAATACTACAAATGATGTGTAAAAATATGATTTGTAATGATGCCTTCAAATTCCAGAGCAGATAGTCCTTGGATTTGCCTGGCTCGGGTCTGGGCGTGTTACTGTACGTGCCCTACTTATAGTCGGTGGTTAAAATGTGCCAATGATGTTCAATTAGTAACTCTGGCTGTATTCTCTTTGTGGTGCATGGCAGTGATTCAACTACAAGAGGAGGCTTTTGGAAACATTTGAGGATTTGTGCTGTATTCCGGGAGAAGAAGTAGGGCAGTCAGACACCTGCAGCTACCCTTGAACCACCTGTTCACCTGTTACTTTCCTAGATCCGAACCATTTCTGCTGCAGTGTCCTACTCAGGGTAGATGCGTGCACGGGTGCATAAATTGACAGGGCGTGTCCTCACCCCTGCTGATCGTCATTTATTCAAAACATGCATTATTTAAATGTTGATTAGAAAACAAAAACAATTTTATTGCATTCTTACTAATGTAGGATACTATGGTGTGCGGTCCTGACATGGGCAGCACCATAAATATATGATGTAGGAGACACTGCTCACACACTACTTTGATATATATATGATTATTAATCACTAGCAATTAATATTACACTCGTTAAAGGGGGCACCACCTCCGTGTTTAGTTATTGGAATAATCCGGAGGACATTATTCCAAACACCTAACTGTACCAGTTGGCTTGGACAGTTAGAGTCCATTCAAAATCAATTTATTCAATATCAATCAATATTCAGTCTCAATATTCTGAAGTAGTGAATTCTTTGCACGTATCCATCGGTTCTCCATATTAAAATTAAGTTCCAGACAAAGACAAACGATTATATGTTTATTGACTAAATAATTTGGGTAAAATAAAAGACATGACAATTTTAGACGAACAACAGATAACAGAAAATGTAAAGACTGCAATTAGGAAAGTAATAAAGTCGTGTGACGGTCGGTAGATGGTAAAGTTAAAGGGTCGGGTTTTTATATATTAAATATTACGGGAGTAATCTTTTAATACTAACGAGACCCTAATCTTAATTCTTTTAAGTTCATAAGATAGAAGTTAGAACTTTGACAGAAGTCAGAACTTTAGACAGAAGTCAGAACTTTAGACAGAAGTCAGAACTTTAGACACCACTCATTCTCACGTGTGTGGATCCAGCTGTATGAAGACGTTCAGCCTGTTTTGTCTGGGCGTCAGGAGGCACTGAAGCTTGGTCTCTTTGAGAGTTCTGGGTTGGACCACGGCACGGCGCGTCGGTCCAGTAGCCAGAGGGAAGGCCGGTACTCTGTTGAGGGACTCTTGGTCCGAAGGCCCAGCGGGTTTCCGCCTTGGGAGCGCTAGGGGCAGAGTTGATCTCGGCTGGGAGCACACAAAGGCTCTATTTACGGAGACTCCTTGCACGGCTTCTGAGGCAGACGATGGACTGCAACGTTCTTCATCAGATGATTACAGTCTTGAAAAAGACTTTTGTTGGTGGTTTCAAATAGTGGTAGTCAAGTTCTGATTCTGAAACTAATTCAACTTCTTCTGGATCAGGCGGTGATACTTTAACAGTATAAAATCTAAAAGAAAAGAATTTGTCCTATTAAAAACTTGAATAAAAGTGAATACTTAAAGTAGGGATTCAATTCGCTTGTCTTAGCTTGTTGCAAAAATAAAAGTAAAGATTACTTTAAAAATAAAAATAAAATAAAAATGAAAAACAAAGAAGAGAAGAAAGAAGAAGAGGGAGAAGAAGCAGGGGGAGAAGAGGACAGGGGGAGAGCGTGTCCGGAGAAGAAGAGAGAGAAAAAGTAGTGGCATGAGAGAGGATGAGAGCAGGGGAGAGTGTCTGTTTTTATGGCCTGCAGCAGGGGCTGGCTGACAGTGTCACACCTCCTGTGATCTGAGTTGAGGCTCCCAAAAGTTAATCTAACTATACTATTGTATTTAATGTTTTGAAATCATGTGTTAACCTTCCCAAAACTTCACCATCTTAAAAGTCGAATGTTTGCCTTCGTGAAAAGATGCAACATGATAATGATCATTTGTCATTCAAAAGAATTATAACCTGATTAAGACATGAAGCACTTAAGTATACAACATATGACAATAAAGTATACAACACACAGTAGAACCAAGGACTTATACATATTCCTTGTATTTCTATCTTTAACAAAACATATCAGACATTTAACTGGTAAATAATACAAGTATTACACAAGGAATGATGATCTTCAAATCTCTCCTCCCTCGACAAAGGGGAGGGGGTTTCCGTTGACCTCAAACTTATTGAGTAATAAACTTCATTTGGGCTTCACAATAACATAAGAAAGATCTGTTGAATGACAGATTTTTCTATTTCGGGATCCGTTAAATTTAAGAAATTGAGATGTAGTTTATTTGTTATTTAAGACTTTTGGGTGAGAACAGAAGACTGAAAGGGCGAATGGTATGTCAGACCCAGGAACAACAACGATCGTAAATAACAGTTGGACATGTGAGGAGAAGAACACACAGATAAGGTTCCCCATTAAGCCTTCCCCCACTGGAGAATGTTCCAGAGGGAGAGAAACGTAGAGTAAAACATCTTAAATCACCACATCTATGTTAGAAACCAGTCCTTCTTCCTTTTGGTGTGACCAAAGAAAACTCCATTGGGCTTGACCTTGTTTGACCTAGGGAAAAGGGGTTCATCTTCTTTGGAGGAAGAGGAACAGACCAGATGTGCTTTGTCGTTGTAAATTACAAAGAAGATCTCTGGTGATCTGTTTATTGCAAGAAAAACAACATCTTCCCACTCTGTGGAGAGGAGAGGAATTTGCCAGGCCAGGATATGGGGGCTTTCAGTCCCAAATGCTGGAAAAAGGAGTTGATTTGGGTTAAAGGTAATCATGGCCAAAATGAGACCACTTTATGATGCAGAGACAACGGCTTGTGTTCCTACATATTCCCCCACTTCGATCCAATTTCCGTGGTAGCAGGAACTTTGGATCGATGAAGTCACACTGTCCGTCGTCGAGGCATCTTCGTGACACACTTCAAGATCAGAGTTGGTGTCTGTCTCTATATGCTAAGGTCTAATCATATAGCAAAGGAAAAGGGAGGAGGAAACAATATTGATAACCCTAACTTCTTCTGAGGGTTAGTAAGAAGTACTAGTCTTATAGTGTTAGTGACTATCATGACTAGCTGTAAGACTCATTGGAGTCACGACCTTCAGATTATTTCAGATAATACATTTGTGCATTTATCAAGTTTACACCGTATTCTTCCTTTATTTTTGTTTCATTCTTGGTCCAAAGTAGGCTTCATGAGGCCTCTTGTAGGACTCTTAAGGGATTTCTGTCTTCCCTGTTTGACAGTTATATCGGTAGTTAGACCTGTCTTTAGCGTGTACTTTTAAATTATTTCATCAGTACTTTGCTTATTTTATTTATCTAATATGATTTTTTTTTTTTTTTTTGAATTAAAAGTGGAGTTTGTTTGGTTAATTGACTTGAGGTTTGATTTAAACTGCAATCATCTAAGTTTTAAAGGGTCTGAGAGCTAGTGTGTTAACACAAAAGCTAAGTATTGAATCTAATCGTAAAGCTACCTTGATACTAGTTAACAGTTTAATTGTTCGACTTGCATACGCGTAGCATATATCAAAATCAAATTTCAAATAATATTGAAAGAAAATTTTATTTCTAATTAAATTTGGATTAAATTATCAAATGTGTGATTCTACAATTTAATTATTTGATTTACCTGTGTAATGAGACACATCAAATTACTATGTTAAGTTTTGCAGTATTACAAGTTTTAGTATCAACAATTGATCAACTCAGTGTTTGGAGTTTCAGCCTATTAAAGCTGAAAAGATCATAATTCCATTTACCAAGTCAATCCTCAAAGCAGGTTATTTTAAAGGTATTGGTTGTCAACACAATCAGCCACTTAGGAGTAATTTAACAAATTCAATTTAATAGAGCCGAGCACAGATGGGTGCTATTCACAAATTTGGGATGTCTTACTGCAGTTTGAGCAGCAGATCAAGGAGTCAAGAGGCAGGACTTTTTTAGCTCCACCCACTGATATACCCCCACTTGTTTAGCAGGATTTGGCTCAGTGGTGGTTTGACCACTGAGGGGGTAACTTCTAAGCTGTGGAATTCACATCAGTTGAGTTCACTTTTCACTCAACAGCAACTTCTGGGCGACGGCGGCCAGAGGTGATCTCTTTTTCACAGACAGTTTTCCAGTGCTTTAGAAAACCTTTCAAACGACAGTCAGTATTTCATTCATTTTACTGGTATTTTCACAATTTAAACTGATAGAGCGATCTCTTCGTCTCTTTTACACAGTCTAAACTTTTTCTTTAAATCGCAGCATGCATTTCATCCATTTACTTCGGATTTCACAATTTAAACCAGTAGGAGGATTTCTTCGCCCCTTTTTCACGGCCTAAACTTTTTCTTTTAACCAGCTACAAGCATTGCTTTTCTTTACTGGTATTTTCGCAATATGGACTTGAGAAAGGGATTTCGTCGCCTTTACACAGTCAAAATACACTGTCTTCTTGACAGGATTGTTGCCACGGCAACCGATCTTGGTATTACACTACACAGAGTGATACCTTAACGAACAACCTCTCACTGTTAAAATAGCTGTGGCCCTCCTTAGTTAGCTACGCTAATTTAGGACACGCGAGGGTCTAAGCAAATTAAACATATCGCTGGAGTCTCGCAGCCGATTGCAATTTAACTTAGGAATAAAATCAAATCCCTGTCGTCGCGCAGCAGAAATGACTTTATCCAAATCGATTATTAAAAAGTGTACAGTGACACTTATGCATGCAATTTGATCACCGATCTGGTACAACACAGCATCAGGACCCAACAATAACGCGCGGTGGCTCTAAACAGCCTTTAACTCACAGGCCTGGTGACACGCAGGACCTGGGCACACTCATTCCAACATAAGCGATGTTGGAAGGCTTTCTTATCGCTCACAGATCTGGTTACAATACAACATTCATACACATTAATTTTATCTTAAGCAACTTTTAAAGCTCAGCGAAATTTTAGGTTCATGCACAATTCAAGGTGTGTGCAGTTAGGAATATAATATAAAGCTAAGTATCACACTAATGACTCGGTGGACAGTCAGACGATATTAAAACAGCTTGGGTTTTGATTATTACAACCGATGTTTGTCTGTAGTTAATTTAATGCAGAGAACCGTGGTTTTGAGGTGGCCTCACACGGCGGCACCATAATAATAATGTAGGATACTATGGTGTGCGGTCCTGACATGGGCAGCACCATAAATATATGATGTAGGAGACACTGCTCACACACTACTTTGATATATATATGATTATTAATCACTAGCAATTAATATTACACTCGTTAAAGGGGGCACCACCTCCGTGTTTAGTTATTGGAATAATCCGGAGGACATTATTCCAAACACCTAACTGTACCAGTTGGCTTGGACAGTTAGAGTCCATTCAAAATCAATTTATTCAATATCAATCAATATTCAGTCTCAATATTCTGAAGTAGTGAATTCTTTGCACGTATCCATCGGTTCTCCATATTAAAATTAAGTTCCAGACAAAGACAAACGATTATATGTTTATTGACTAAATAATTTGGGTAAAATAAAAGACATGACAATTTTAGACGAACAACAGATAACAGAAAATGTAAAGACTGCAATTAGGAAAGTAATAAAGTCGTGTGACCGTCGGTAGATGGTAAAGTTAAAGGGTCGGGTTTTTATATATTAAATATTACGGGAGTAATCTTTTAATACTAACGAGACCCTAATCTTAATTCTTTTAAGTTCATAAGATAGAAGTTAGAACTTTGACAGAAGTCAGAACTTTAGACAGAAGTCAGAACTTTAGACAGAAGTCAGAACTTTAGACACCACTCATTCTCACGTGTGTGGATCCAGCTGTATGAAGACGTTCAGCCTGTTTTGTCTGGGCGTCAGGAGGCACTGAAGCTTGGTCTCTTTGAGAGTTCTGGGTTGGACCACGGCACGGCGCGTCGGTCCAGTAGCCAGAGGGAAGGCCGGTACTCTGTTGAGGGACTCTTGGTCCGAAGGCCCAGCGGGTTTCCGCCTTGGGAGCGCTAGGGGCAGAGTTGATCTCGGCTGGGAGCACACAAAGGCTCTATTTACGGAGACTCCTTGCACGGCTTCTGAGGCAGACGATGGACTGCAACGTTCTTCATCAGATGATTACAGTCTTGAAAAAGACTTTTGTTGGTGGTTTCAAATAGTGGTAGTCAAGTTCTGATTCTGAAACTAATTCAACTTCTTCTGGATCAGGCGGTGATACTTTAACAGTATAAAATCTAAAAGAAAAGAATTTGTCCTATTAAAAACTTGAATAAAAGTGAATACTTAAAGTAGGGATTCAATTCGCTTGTCTTAGCTTGTTGCAAAAATAAAAGTAAAGATTACTTTAAAAATAAAAATAAAATAAAAATGAAAAACAAAGAAGAGAAGAAAGAAGAAGAGGGAGAAGAAGCAGGGGGAGAAGAGGACAGGGGGAGAGCGTGTCCGGAGAAGAAGAGAGAGAAAAAGTAGTGGCATGAGAGAGGATGAGAGCAGGGGAGAGTGTCTGTTTTTATGGCCTGCAGCAGGGGCTGGCTGACAGTGTCACACCTCCTGTGATCTGAGTTGAGGCTCCCAAAAGTTAATCTAACTATACTATTGTATTTAATGTTTTGAAATCATGTGTTAACCTTCCCAAAACTTCACCATCTTAAAAGTCGAATGTTTGCCTTCGTGAAAAGATGCAACATGATAATGATCATTTGTCATTCAAAAGAATTATAACCTGATTAAGACATGAAGCACTTAAGTATACAACATATGACAATAAAGTATACAACACACAGTAGAACCAAGGACTTATACATATTCCTTGTATTTCTATCTTTAACAAAACATATCAGACATTTAACTGGTAAATAATACAAGTATTACACAAGGAATGATGATCTTCAAATCTCTCCTCCCTCGACAAAGGGGAGGGGGTTTCCGTTGACCTCAAACTTATTGAGTAATAAACTTCATTTGGGCTTCACAATAACATAAGAAAGATCTGTTGAATGACAGATTTTTCTATTTCGGGATCCGTTAAATTTAAGAAATTGAGATGTAGTTTATTTGTTATTTAAGACTTTTGGGTGAGAACAGAAGACTGAAAGGGCGAATGGTATGTCAGACCCAGGAACAACAACGATCGTAAATAACAGTTGGACATGTGAGGAGAAGAACACACGGATAAGGTTCCCCATTAAGCCTTCCCCCACTGGAGAATGTTCCAGAGGGAGAGAAACGTAGAGTAAAACATCTTAAATCACCACATCTATGTTAGAAACCAGTCCTTCTTCCTTTTGGTGTGACCAAAGAAAACTCCATTGGGCTTGACCTTGTTTGACCTAGGGAAAAGGGGTTCATCTTCTTTGGAGGAAGAGGAACAGACCAGATGTGCTTTGTCGTTGTAAATTACAAAGAAGATCTCTGGTGATCTGTTTATTGCAAGAAAAACAACATCTTCCCACTCTGTGGAGAGGAGAGGAATTTGCCAGGCCAGGATATGGGGGCTTTCAGTCCCAAATGCTGGAAAAAGGAGTTGATTTGGGTTAAAGGTAATCATGGCCAAAATGAGACCACTTTATGATGCAGAGACAACGGCTTGTGTTCCTACACTAATAATCAGCAACCAACAGCAGTCCGCAGCGGAGAAGGATTAAGTTTTATCTTGCGTCCTACATTTTCATAGTTACAAATGGATCCGCGTTATGAGTCGTGCTCTTTTCTTCTGAGACGGGTCTTCTGCATGTCCCATATTCCTAATTATGTAATCATATCCCTAAACACGCTCACATACAGAACCATTGTGCTTCTCGTTTCCCTCATGTGAACCCTCTGGGTTTGACTATGTGGAGCACCAAATGAGATCACGTCTCATGTGGAGAGGATGAAGCTCAGACAGGAGAGCGTGAAAATCAATGGCAGGGGAGTGTCCCAGTACATGCGTGAGCGCAGGGCTGTACAGAGGAGCAGTGGAATGAATGTGTGCGGATATATTATTTACAGGTGTTGGGGTAAAGATTTTCAAATTCAGTATTTTTTAAATTTTATTGGAAAGACTTAATAACATTTGAGCTAGGCTTGTAGAGGGATTTTTTAAATGTATTACTTTCATTCTTATTTTTTTCAGCATGATTGTTTTGTTGTTGCATTGTAGAATTTTCTACAAGTCTTATCCACCCAATTCTGAAAAGACTTTGCTGTTAAGGCAAATGTTAGCCCACAAACACATTTCAATACTTGAAGTACAAATTTCGAAACTAGAAAAATAATCCGTGATTTGGGATAGCATACCACAGAGTTGCCTAAGTGGTCATTTCAGTGCAATCAGGGGCTAATTTATGTTCTTATTAAAAAGATCACTGGCTACTGTTGAGGCTGGCTTCAAAAGTTGATTTGTGGGTTCATTCACGCCTGTTTTCAAGTTGTTGGCCAGATTGTACACATTTGAATGCAGATCTGTTTTATTTATCCATCTCTCATACAAATCACATCTTCAGGAAACAGCTACCGACTGTAGCGAGTGCCAAAGGTCATTAGATGAACATGATAACGTACCATTTCACACATGCTTCAGGTATCACAATTTTCTGCAGTAATAAGTGGATTAAAAAAGAGGATGGACCTGAATCTCTGCCGGTACCTCCAGGGAGCGCGGACTGGAATAGACTGGAATGAGTTCAATTCTCTGTCGGAATTAGAGAGAAGTCTGAATTTGGAGCACAAGAAAGACATTTTTTCCATCAGGGAGAGAGAGGGAGTTTATTTGCTGTTTTCATGGAATGATGGAGAAAAATCACTAGAATGTAAAACAGCAGAGTTGTGGGATGAAAGACATAAGGAAGAGACGGTAGCTACAGCGTGTCGGCAGACAACCTGTATTCATACCTGTCAACATTGGGATTTGAAAATAAGGGAAATTCTCTGCGAATCATCTGTGGGTGGTGGGACTGCCCGCATCATGGGCCTTGACCCCTTACATTTTTAGAAAAGTGTACAAGACATTTACTAACTAGGGGTGTAACTATACACAAAAATCACAGTTTGATACGTACCTCGGTTTTGAGGTCTCGGTTCGATTCATTTTCGGTACAGTACAGGAACAAAATGCCAAAAATTTGCTTGTTGTTTATTAGGAATTTTTCCAGTCAAATTTAATTATTTTACCATTATACAAAATATGAATATAAAATAAAAAATAGAATTTGTTGTATAGTGCTGCCTAATAAGTTCAATAAATTATTCTCAAATAAACAAAATATATAAAATAAGCCTTACAATAAATAAAACATTCTCAAATAAACAAAATATGACGGACTGACCATAAGGCAATGTGGGCAAATGCCACAACGGCTGCCTGACGATGCGGCCGCTCGGTCGCAAATGAATAAATAAATGAATGAATAAAGCGGATCATCACGACGGCACAGTGCGTAGTGTCAACACAGCAGCGACATGTGCCTGCTCTTGGCACATCTGCGGCCGATCCACAGGTGCTGGAGCCCGTGCGCAACACAGCCAGAGAGAGAGAGAGAGAATGAGAGAGAGAGAGGAGCAACCACCCACACCTCCACCCCTCCTACAAGCAGGAAGTGTCTTCAAGCCACCTGCTGGGCCGGGGGGAAACATGGGAGATTTAAGGGAAAATATGTAAACGGGAATACGGCGGGACAGATGATTAAATTAATGGAATTTCCCGGGGAAAACGGGAGGGTTGACAGGTATGCCTGTATTTTTCATACAGCATACCATTATCGCTTTGATCAGAATCCATTTTGATCGCTTTGACTTGAACTACTTACCTGTGAGGACACATGCTACTCCTAAATGAGGACGTGCATGTGTTTGAATGCGTATGTCTACACCTGCAAATGCTCATCTGAGGGCACGTGTCCATTTAAGTGTCCGTGTTTGTGTAATGTGTGTGTAATCGTAAGTATGTTTTCCCCAGCTGTTGAGCAGGCGAGAGGACAATGTCTGTCATGATGCAACAGGCAGCTAATCCTCTCCTTATGTAAACGCTTGACTGCTATTCAAATGACATGCAGATGGGATGGAGAGCTTAGGTTTTGGCAGGATAGTGTCATAACAAGGGATGTCTGTGGAGACAATGTGCTGTCAGCGTTTGGATGATTAATGCTGCACTCTGTGTTTAAAAAAAGATTCTCTGTGCCTCTGAGGAGGGCGGTGAGATTGGCAGATACACGTAGGTTTCAGCCAAAGCCTGATGACCTCATAGCCTTATGAGGTGGTGGACCAAGAGGGGTGACTAAGCACAGATGCAGTGGCCTTAAAGGGTACCTGCTGGGGCATTGCCGTATATACATATTATGACAGGGTGTTCTCATTTCCAACATGTCAAATCTAGCAGCCTGGCCAGAAGCCACACTCCTTCGAAGTTTAATGCTGTAGAAACCCCTCTAGCATCACTTCTTGAAGTAGTATAAAAAGCATGTAGAGCATAAATTCTATGCATAACATCATGGATCAGCCCACCATATTCCACATTGTTCTTAATTGACTTTTGTTGTGTTCTCCTTTACAGATTCTCCGTTATTCCAAGGGTCCATCCGTTTGGGTCAGTAACAGCTGAAGTCTACAGAGGGACTATGAAGACAAGCTGTGTCACTCCACATTGCAGTCCAACAAGATATGACATAACATGGGTCCCCTGCTAATCACCATGATGACCATAAAGCTGTGACTGGCATTTTGAAGCCTTCGCCCCTATTTCAGCACCCTTATCCTCTTCGAAAATCCTTCCTAGCAACCTTTGTTGCTTCCCTTTCTCCTGCCAAAACAACCTCCTTTCCTGCCTGCCCCTACGTTTCTCTCCTTAATAATTATAGCTTCCCCTCTTCCACATTTCTTTCATCGGCATCATGCAGGGTGCTTTTACCACCTCCACTCTCCTTTTTCTTATTCTTCCCTCCCTCCTATTTCTCTCTCACTTTCCCAACACAGTCAATGGGGACTGCTGGCTCATAGAGGGGGACAAAGGCTATGTGTGGCTGGCTATCTGCAGTCAGAACCAACCGCCGTATGAGACTATCCCCCAGCACATCAACAACACAGTCCATGACTTGAGATTGAATGAGAACAAGCTAAAAGCGGTGCTCTTCAGCTCTATGTACCGCTTCACCAACCTGACCGACCTCAACCTCACCAAGAATGATATCAGCTACATCGAGGACGGAGCCTTCGCAGGACAAGCCAACCTACAGGTGATGGCAGGGGAGCGATGATAAAAGCATTGAGCCTAGCGCACAAATATTGTTCAATATATCAGGCTACATTTCAGTCGAATACATTTTATTCTATTTTGAAATGGGACAGGACACTTCATTGTAGTGTAAATATAGCACAGAGCCTGAAACATGCATTGGAAGAAGACTATAATTAATTAAATTGTGTTGAGTGAAGGATAATTGCGTTGTTGCAGGCACTGCACTCTGAGTCACTAAATCCAATCCTGATTTTATTATCAAGGGTGCAAATTATTTACAAAAAATTGGACCCACAAAAATAAAAATGTTCTAATGCAACTTGTGTGTTTTTCTTAGGTTCTTCAGTTGGGCTACAACAAGTTGACAAACTTAACTGAGGGCATGATGAGAGGGCTTGGCCGCATGCAATGCCTCTTCCTGCAACACAACCTGATTGAGGTTATTGCCAACAATGCATTCTGGGAGTGCCCCAGCCTCAGCAGCATTGACCTATCATCCAACAAACTTGCCCGGATAGACCCATCCACGTTTACAGTTCTCAGTCGACTGATGGTGTGTGAACTGGCAGCAAATCCATTTCACTGTGGCTGTGATCTCTACAGCTTCCTAACCTGGTTGGAGTCCTTCAACAATGTCACGCACACATACGATCGCCTCCAGTGTGAGACGCCCCGTGAGATGTTTGGCTTCCCCTTGCTTATTGCTGCTGGTCATGCTGGTCGAAATGCAAAAAACATTTTGTACCATCGCTGCCGAGATGGAGTGATGATTCCAGGAATGACCTCTCTCCCACCAGATCTGGATGGTCCGTCTGGGATCGGTCCCGAGATGTTTGGCGGTATGAGACCGTATGATGATCCGACCCCTTCTTCTTCGACTGAACATAGCTTCACTCCCAGCATCAAGCTCCATCATGTCTCCTTGTCATCAGCTTCTCTCCTTGTGCAGATCCCAAGGCCCTACAGTAAAATGTATATTCTAACACAATACAACCACACATTCGTGTCTGATGTCATGACTCTGAAGAACAAGAAGGAGATGATTACCCTCAACAAGCTCAAACCACACACCAATTACACCTTCTGTGTAGCATCCATCCGTAACTCTCAGCGCTACAACCACACCTGCCTCACGTTTTCCACTCGTGCTCAAAATGTTGATGATATGCTCCCAACACCTTCCACCACTACTCACTACATAATGACCATTGTGGGCTGTCTTTTTGGCATGCTCATTGTTTTAGGCTTCGTATACTATTGCCTCCGCAAGAAAAGGATGCATGACGAGAAGAAAAAGTCCATCTGTGTCAAGAAAACTATTCTAGAAATGCGCTACGGACCAGAGGTTGCAGCAGCAGTGGCAAATGATCCATCGGCAGTCCACAAGCTTCAGGAGCAGTCAAGAGAACATCACCAGTACCAGCACCACCATGGAGGCAAACTTCCCATGTCTACATCATCCAGCTCGGGAATGCTTCATTCAGCTAACACAAGTTCCTCTAGACTTTCTTCTATCCCACAAGTGGAAAAGATGGCCACTGCCTTTTCAGAGGCCCTGGCCACAAGTAAAGGAAATTATATGGATATCAGATCTGGAGGGGCTGGCATGGAGAGGATGGGAGATGGTGGGCATGGAGTGATGAGGGGGGCAGACTTGAGGGATGATGATGGAACTGATGTTGGGGATGACTCAGATGATGACGGACATGGCTCTGCGTCAGAGATTTCCACCATTGCCATGGAGGTGGACAAGGTTAACCAGATCATTAACAACTGCATTGATGCTCTGAAATTGGATGCAGCAGCAGTTGCAGCTTCAGGGGCTTCAACTAACACGACAGCCTCCTCCAATCCAACCTCCCCACCCCCTACCAGCACGTCCTCCCTTACTCGTGGCCTAATCCCACTCTCCCAAGTGTTGACAGAGGCAGGACAGGTCATTGCTCCCAACAAAATACCCCCTCCACCTCCTCTCCCTGCCTTGAATGCCCCTCTCTCTGAGCGCCCAGGGATCAGTGGTGGTGGCTTTGTCATCTCTCCCCCCTACAGGCCCCCTCCACCAGCCACCGCTGTACGTCCCATTCAGCGACAAATGAGTGCAGACGCTGCTGTGGTTATTGTAAATGCTGTCAAAAAACAGTGCAGCACCAGCTCCTGTGGCTCCATGGGTCGGGACAGGGAACGCGGAGGAGCTAGGGTGTATAGCCTGGATGTTCCTGAGCCAAGAAGCCCAGATGGCTGTAATCAACAACAGCAACATTACCAAGACCGGGCCAGTCCCGTGGGCTGTGGGGAGCCCCTTGAGAGGCTACCTTTAGTGGGGAGTGGGAGCTGTGGTGGAGGGGTTGGTGGTTGCGACAGTGGTGGTGTTGGTGCCCAGCATCAGGACAGCCAGAAGCAGCACCATTACCATCAACAACAACAAATGCAACAACAGCAACAGCAGCAGCAGCAGCTGGAGGTGCAGCAGGACTACCACTGCTCGGAGCATCGCCACTCCGTCCCAGCTCTCTACTATGAAGGCTCCCACCAGGGCTCCCCAGCCCAGAGGGTTTCCTTCCTAAAGCCCCTCACACGCTCCCGCAGGGATGCAGCATCGTACTCCCAGCTTTCGCCTGCCCGTCACCATTCCAGTTACTCTGGCTACTCCTCCAGCCCAGAGTACTCCTCAGAGAGTTCACTGAGGATCTGGGAGCGCTTTCGTCCCTACCGGAAGGGCCAGCGGGACGAGGCCTGTTATGTGACGGCCGGAAATGCCCTTCGAAAAAAGGTGCAGTTCGCCAAAGGCGAGGACCTGCATGACATCCTTGATTACTGGAAGGGTGTGTCAGCACAGCAGAAGCTGTGACTGGGGGACCAGAGATCAGCATTGGGGGAAAAAGAGTTTGGATACTTCTTTTCCTGAAAGGCCAGCAGGCCCGAGAAAAAGCGGGGAGAAATATGTAGGACAGAATTTTGCCTTTGGGTTATTTTTGGCATGCTAGGTGTATAGAATATTGTGTTAAGAGCAAGGACTGTGAAACTGTGCCTGGGATATGAGAGTCATTATGGTGTTTTATTTTACACTTCATTGTAGCACCATTTCTGGATCATTCTCATTTTGTTTTTGTGGGTTTTATTTATAGCACGGGGAGCAAATGCCAACTGTGTAAATTAATACACGTTTTGTGATAATATGGACCATCTTTATCAGTGCCATATTTTCACCTATCGGTTATCACAGAAGGTAATGATGAGACCCTTCATTTTAAGCTTTTGTGATCCAATTTGTTTTTTTGTTTTTTTTTTGTATTGGGTGCTGTATCAATTTGCAGTGTGCATTTGCATATGTAGAAGCAAAGGGAGATCATGACAGTGTGGGATCTGTGCTCTGTTACAAGTGACACCATGCTGATTTGTGAGCAGCGTTGTCAGATGAGCCTAATCTCTCTTCCATGAGATCCAACATGCAGCTGAGGTATTTGCATTTGAATAGCAACTGTCACACCAACCAGAGGAGAAATTGGAAAGAAATTAACAAATGAATAAGGAGAAAACATTGAAGTTGGCTTGAAGGTCCTGCAGAGAGAGAGAGAGATCAAAGTGGTATAGTGCTCTGATGGCACCCTTAGGTGTTCAACATAACCTTTCCAACTAAAACTCTTGCATGGTTCAGTAACAGATATAAAGAATGTTTGCTCCAAAGCCACAAACTGTCCCAAACAGCATTTTCTCAAGCAATCAGAACCAGTGAGCCTAATTTGAAGGAGTACAGAGGGCAAAATAGTGTTCCCTTAATTAGATGCTACTTACCTGTATAACAAGAACATGAGCTCACGCAATTCCCTCACAAAAAGGTTGAGAGATGTGACCCATGTGTGAATGAGATCAAGAGAAATTGACTGCAAGAAGAGATTTAACGGAGACAAAAAATGGAAAGACAAGCAAAGTTATGATTAATTTTCTTCAGCCACTGTGAATGTAAGTAGATTACAAGCAGGTTATGAAGAAATCTATTTGCATCATTCAATGTGAGCACCACAGTACATTCCAAATCCTTTCTCTGACATGAAAGCTGAATGAGGCACAGAGAGAAAGGACACTTCTAATTACTGCCAACGTGTCTGTTCAGTTCTGGAAATTAGTACGATTGCTGTCTATGGATGACTTAATTAGCCAACTTGTGACAGGCATGTTTGCTTGCACTTTACGCCTCATGATTGTGTGTGTGTGGCTGTGTGGTATACAGTGGTCAGTGTCAGTGGGTGTCGGCATGCCTTGTCAGATTATTTTGTGTATGCCCAAATTGACTTCAATTAATAGCTGTCAAATATCTTCCCCAGTGGCTGGAGTCTAAACAATACTAGATTATTAATGGCATGGACAAATGTACAAATATCAACAATGTTCGCTGTATTTTCCCAGACATAAATCACATGACCGTGATGCTCAGCTAATCTACAGTAGCGCAGTGCCTCTTGCTTAACACAGCCATAATCTGATTTCCATTTATGTGTCGTGTCCATCCAACTGGTCTTTTTTAAATTGAAATTATCTAATTGTGACTTTCCTAAATGATAGTGTGATCGCCAGCTTTCTGACCAACGCCATCCTTCCTACACAGAGTGCTGTGTAGGTGTCCATTATCAGCTAACATACACAATCTGAGACACCCTACCCTAAAAATGTGAAAACTGAATCAGTGGTCCTTGCTCCACATTTTTGTTCAGGGCTTCGTTCAAGAGACAGGAAGATTCATTTCAGGAACATATCTATCTCTGTTTTGATCCTTACTTGTTTCATGTGGATGAGGTCCATTGTCCATTGTGATACGGGTTTGAGCAGAGCACTCGACGTGACGTGCTCTGTTTTATCAAGTGAGAAAAGTGAGAATTGCCTTTCTCGCAGGCAGGATTTGGGTCTGCTCAGCACATATCAACACTGCTTTCTTCTGTTTTCTTTTTTTATGGCAGTTGATGTTTAGCATGCGCTTGACTATTGTGAAAAAGGTTGAGCAGGATTTTGAGTATGCAAATGTGAGAGGGTGGTTTGTAGTGGTATCTTCATTCTGATCTATGTTTTTTCTTCCTCCCTCTTTGTTTTTATGAAGCATCGATCTGCCTGTTTTTCCTTGTTTTGATATGTTGTGTGCATACAGTCAGAGTCGGAAGTCTGTGTGCTTTGCGCTTTTACAATTGAATAGATCAAATCAAGAGCCTAACTTTCATATTTGAGAAAACAGCATGTCCGGGATGCACCACCTCATCCGCCTTCTTCATATGATGAAGCACCATGTGACGAACATACAGTCTTGGAAGTTTTCAGTTCCCCCGCTGATCTCCAATCATCTGAGATAAGAGAGTTTTCCAAAGGAACATGTTACTGTGAATGACTTTCAGCAAATCAGAGGAAAGGATTTTTCTTCATCCCACGGGGGGAACTGTTTAACTCCCCAGATCCTCAACTGCCATGACACGTTTACAGAAAATGGACACTGAGGATAACAGCAAAATCAGAAAATGTTCAGTAATATCAGGATTGCCCATCGTTTCAGCTGCCATTTATGTTCCCCGACCTGACAAACTACAAGGTGACGGAAAATTCTGATTATTACTGATCCATTTCATACATTTTTGTATTTTAATTAACGTTAACACACTAATGTATTTTTCAGGAAACAGATTTTCAGGGACAGATGTGTGTTCAGGTGCTCTTCTGCTCACATTTCATTCAAACATTTGTTTGTTTCGCTGTGTGTGAAACTCTTGGATGATAAAGAATGCCTGGCCCGATGCAGATACATTTCCAGTGCTGGTGTAAGAAGTGCCAATCTTTCTAGTGTTGTTTTCACTATTGCTCGGAAGAGCGCCGTAGTTGGAGGGGATATTGTGTTTCTCACCATCAATAATTACTTGAAAGCCTGCTGCCAAAATAGCCACGAGAGAGTCATGAAAATGCAAATGAAAACTAGTTTGCACAGGATTCAGATTTGCAAGACTGGATTTTACAAGCCAGTCTGTCTGTTAGTCAGCGTGTAAGCGATTGTCACATAGCAGTAAAACACAGGTACAAGTGCTAACAGAAAGGTCAGTGCTGACCTCACACATAAACTTCTGCTGTAGAAGCAAAGCAGATGCTGGTGGTTTAGACCTGAGCAGACTAATACGTCTTTATTTTTCTGTTGTTTTCTTTCTACAATTGTCACTCTTCGAGACTGAAGCTCTTAATGAAACAAAGAACACTCATGAGTATTACCTCAAAGCTCGAGCGGGGCCACAAAATATGCCTGTAAATGTTACATTATCATACCTGTTTTTTATTCCACAAATCCAGCATCAAACAGAACAACCCCTCTCTTCCCTCTCAGCTTGTATCCTCGTCGAATCTCTGGAGGGTGGCTCACTTGGAGATCAATGGTCCTTTTTGTAGCACCATCCTTGTTGTTTGTCTCAGAGCCACAGGAAAGCCAGACGTGAGAAAGCCATCTAATGTGCTATTAATGTTTAATCCTTTTGTGGGAGGCTGGCTCCCGTCGCCTCCCTTATCTCTGTGCACCCAAGAAAAATCACAGACGCTTTCAGTTTTTTAACATGTAAATCCTTTGATGCTTGCCTATATTTAAAACCTGGCCCTATTAAACAAAAACACAAGTTTCTTTAATAATGGATCAGAGCACAAGAATGGGTGTGGGTGTCTGTCTCATCAGTTTCTGACTTAATAAAGGAGTTAAATGCTCCTATTAGGAAAGACCACAGTAAAAGGTTTCTCATGACACAGTGCACTTTTTACCCATGTGATCCGTCCTTGAAGCACCCTAAGTCAAAGTGAGATGTTACTTTAATAGCGATCAGCACATATTAATCACTTATAGAGAAGTATCACGTTCCCTGGTCAGTTTTCTGCTTCATCATTCACTGGATTGTCTTCTGACAGTAAGCATGTTTTAATTTACTTATTTTTTACTCACATGTCAAAGCTTTGCATTAGAAGTTTATAAAAGTTCCTAAATTTTCGCAAATAACAAAAACAAAATGACACTTTTTGCTTTTCAACTGAGTTAATGTGCTTTGTTTGAGATGGAGATACATTTCCTAAATATATTCTGACATCGTGAACATTATGACTGATCAGCTGTTTCTGTTTCGCCAGTGGTCTACTGGTTTTCTGACTGGGAGAAAAACAGCAGTGGAAGAAAACTTTCCTGAAAAAAATCATTTTCTTTTGCAGATTTTCTAAAATGTGAAAATGTGCAAGAAGATATGTGGAGATCATCAAAGAGAAGTTATCCCAAATCTGTAGATTTTAAAAAGGAACTTCTGTACATTTACAAAGCCAGTACTATCATTTAATATATTACCATGCACTTTATTCTTATTCTTCATAACAATAAGGATGATAACATGAATCATGGACAGGTAGATGAAGACAACAGAGTGATATTGATAGAGAGAGATCTCTAAATAAATGACTCATGTTAGGTCATTCAAACAAATGAGTCACAACCACAAAAACAAACACATGCTGCATTGCCCCTGCTCCCCAACAAGAGTGTATAGCGAAAATGGAAGATAAAAAAGTGAGTCAGAATGTGTCACCGTCTGACTCAACTAAAATGACTTTTCTTTTCTGAGAGGCAGGTAATGGGCAAGGTCTTCAAAGAGAGGACAGTGGAGAGGGGGGTTCTGGCTGAATGCAGACTGGGATCTGGGTTAAAAGACGTGGAGTTATGGCTACACTTCAGAGGAACCACAACACAGAAAACATACTGGGGAAAAACATTTTTTAAATTGAGCATTTCCTCACGACCGAAACCAGCCCTCATTTAAAGCCTTAGGGAGGATGGCTTCATTTCCACTTTATATTAAGGCAGGTGACAAGCAGGTTATTAGCAGCGACAGTGGGTTGCAAATCCCTTCATTTGGTAGCGATATACCTTTTGTCTAATAGTCTATTTGGTCTATTAGTCCATTACTGTGTGGGAGATTAGCCTGTGTGGATACTGTGCCAAATTTGATAAATGGGAAACTATCCTGTGCGTCTCCTCGTGATAGCCACAGAAGGGCCGACGAGACAAAAAATAATACGAAAGCTGTATCTATCGGAAGAGTGAAAAAAGGAAGTCAGTCCAGTCAAATGAAATATGCCTAGGCGTGACTGATTTCTTAGTCACTCTTCACACTTTATGAGGCAGCTCTGACGGGCCGAGCACTGCCAACGCTGCCTTCCCAACTGCCAAGCACTCGACAAAAAGAGTAGGAAAAAAAAAATCTCTAAATTAATGGCCTTTGCATTCGCTGATGGCGACAAGTCCACATCAGGATGTAGCCGACTGTAAATGCAATCTCTAATATCTTTTTACATCCCTAATCGAACGAGCACGCTGGTCAGATGAATTCACGGCCTACTAAATGAAGCTATGCCTGAGAGATTGTCAGATCAGAAACACGCACGCAGGCTGCATAGGGATGGGTTTTGAATTTTGCTGTCAGCTACTTTGAGCTGGAAGTGCATTAAAATTTAAAAGAACCTCTGGTCCTTCAAAATAAAAGACTTTCTGAGCAGAAGAGCATTTGGAAATCCTGACAGGGAGCCACATTGGGCTAAGGTTTGCCAACTGATCGGACTTCATAACACTTTTTACACACACACATACACATAAACACACATACACATAAAAATTTTTATTTACACTGACACAATATGCATTAACTCTGCAAGGTTTAGTTTCCAAAGATGGGCAAAGGACTTCAAGAATCTGTGAAATATCTGTGAATTTTGTACACTAGATAGAAGAAAAAAAAAATGCTAAGGTTAAAAAATGCTTCTATGGATGTTTTATACTCAGCCTGATCTCTTGATATGTCCGTGTGTTTCTCTATTTTCAGTTGGCTGTTTGTCTTTGTTTATTTTGTTTTTTGGGGGCGGGGTTTCTTTTTGGGGGGTTATTGGCTATTGGGAACTGAGGGGGGCTGACTTTTAGTACTTGCAATGATATATGTTATAAAGGTTTAAGAACAGAGAAAGCTTAACATAGTGTACTACATAAAAAGAAAAAGTTGTTATATTTGCATGATTCCCTGTATTTTTATGAGAGACAAAAATATATTGTTGTGTACAATGAGTGGACGTACATTGAAAACAAAAACCGTAGGGGCTGAAAAACAAGTATTGTCAAGTAACCTTTGATTTGAACATTTAGGTTTTTTTAGCCATTCTTTTCTTCTCTGTGACGTTTTTTATATTGACATTCTTATGTATTGGTTTTCATTCAGGGGGTTGTGTTGTATGCCAACGCTGCCAGAGAACTGCGACTCCTTTAGCCACAGGCTGGCGGAGTGTGCAGTGCAGAGAGGGGGTGAAGATGTTTGAGACTGGTGGGTGTTTACATCCATCAGGTGCGAGAAAACTGCACTCGATCGTTCTCCATTACAAAGATTATTCTCTGTGGCAGACATGCCGAGCTATCTCCTTTGGCTCGAGGCGGGGCCCTGTCACACTCTGTGGTTGTAGTTTCTCTTCTCTCAGCCCACCTTCTTTCTTCCTTATGGAAAAAAGTACATGCACATTTTCACAGTTAAAGACAGAAAACATGAGATTACACGTTCTGGGGAGAGTTTGCTGAAGCGGCACCATATCACACACACACACACACACACACACCATAAAGATTGCCTAATGGTTTTAACCTAATCCCAATCCATCAGTTAGATGTGGCTGGCAGATCAATGCAGCATCAGCAGCTTCTCCCTCAGCCTCGGCCCACGTGCTGTTAGAAAAATCAGCGATTGTCATTCCTCATCCTCTGCTCTCATCGCCTGCTGCTCTTCTATCTGACTAGTTAATTGAATTCATCACAGTCATTTAAAAAATAGGTCTTTTCTTATAAACTTTGCAAAAGACTGTTTCTTGACTTGATTTTATAACCTTGATTCCAAAACTTTTCGGACAGCGTTTACAACATAAAAATGTGATGGTTTGCCAATTATTTGGACTTTATTCTACAGTTAAACAGCTTCATTTGTGTCAGGCGATGCCAAAGCTTGGTTGTATAAAGGGAATTACTACATTGGCTTGGGCACACTTTTTAAAACCAACATATCTTCATTCCTGAACAACTGAATGGGTTGATTGTCAGCGTAACCAAAAGCTACATACGACCACTGTACCTTCGTCGCACAGAAAGCTGGTCATGTTTAGAGAAAACTTCATGGATTCCCAACCTATAATCCCACAGCATTGGCATTTGACGAGTTGGCAGTGAAATTTAAAAAGTCAACTTACCCTTACCTTTAAGTTATGTAGGTGATGTAACTTCACTACGTTAGCTTGTCAAAATAAGTCGCTGTTGACTTCTGTTTTCACCCTGAACACGAAAAGCAGCCGCTAAAATGAAAAGTTCCGTGCTGACCCAAACATCCGTCCCCGACCCCCTCCCTATGCCGACTTTTCATTTCCCCACTTCCTCCTTAGCAACTCTAATAATTACCACGGCCACTAGAGGTCCCCGCCTAACAACTAACGTAGATATGGGTCATGATAAGCTGCTTTCATTTTCAACTTATATGGTAATTTTTCTGATGAGGACAGGCTCTTCTGCTGTCTGTAAACATAGTCTGTTTGCAAATGATTGCATCCTCTTCTTATTTCCGTTTGAGACGGCAACTAATCTTGTTTGGAATCTTGGTTGTAAAAAAAAGAATAGACAGCTGTGCCACTGCAGAAATTAAAATATGTCACCTCTAAAAGTGAAGACCCCATAATAATGAAAACATGTCAAAAGATGAACATTAATATTCCATAGCACTCAATCACATTCAGTCAGTTTTTGGAGAAATTTAATTCAAAAGGCGGAGAGACTGCAGAGAGAAACAAGCTAAATATAATTGGCTCCAGTGGACAGCGCAGAGCTTTTAAAGGTGGCAGAGCCTTGAGTCCATTTCACTTGGCACACGTCCAATAATGTGTTAGTAACACCTACTGCAGCCTTGCTGATACGTTACTTACTGCATTAGGGTCCGCGCAGTGACAGCAAGCCATAAGTCATAGCTGCGTTTACAGTCTGCAGTGATAATACAAGACTCTCCAACTGAGATATACTCTACAGCCTATTCTGTGGCGCAGCCTTTGCCAAAACCTTAAGAGGCTTCCTCATGTCATGTACAAAGAGAAATGAAATACGCTAACCTCCGGGCTCAGTCCGCTCCTCAGACTGTCAAACGTGGTCGCGTATATTATTAGCCAGTTTGGATATTTATGTTTTCATTGGTTAAAATTACACCGTAATCTGATAATACAGTTTTTATGGCTACTGGGGGGCTAATCTGTAACTCGCAGGTCCCATTTCTCTAACACCCGATGCAGAGCGGTGAAAGTTGCTAAAAGGTCCCATCAGGGCGGGAGCAGACGCTTTTCAATGTCAGAGGCCCATCATTCTGATTAATGTTAATGTTTTCCGCGCTCACACGTTGCAGATGCCTCGGCGTCCATTGCTATTCCGAACACACAACCCAGCGCTGTGGTACTCCCAAAGCCAGAATGATTGGCCTCGTCGGCGCCAGAGATTGAAAACACAGCGGTTTCCAAAAAATGGCTGCCGCTCGGAGAGCGAAGGGCGAGGAACAGGGGGCCACCCTCGGCTCACTGAGGAAATTAAATGTCGGGGAACTGATCTGTTCGAAGGCTTATAGTGTCTTGGCCAACAAAAGCATTCAAGAAACAGAAACTGTGACCCTAAATCCAACTATTATCTCATCAATTAGGTGATTTGATTTGATTTTAGGGATACAACTTCAGATCTGGCGTCAAAAAAACATTTTTGAGAGAAAGACAGTGCAGATCTATACTGACATACTTTCTTTTTAATTTTAGTGATATTTTGACTTTATTCCCACATTCACCAGGAACTGAGAGTATCACCTGAAATAGGTGTAAAAAGTATGAATAGTCCCTTAAAAAAATTAAACGGATGTAGTTTCCCTGATCCAGCCCAGCACAACACCATGTAATGTACAGTATAATAACTGGAGTGCTGAAGTATAACCGCTGTGTGTGTGACTCATGAGGGCCGCAGCAATTTCTCACATCAGTATCATCAGATTTTAGTTCCTATTCGGCCGTGTACGAAACATTTGTGTCAAAATGTGGCTCCTGCCAGCTTGACAGTATCAGAAGGTCTTTGAGAGCTAAAAAACAAACAAGGGGCCATCACTGTATACAAATATTAAATTCCCATGGTCATATTCTATTCAAATCTAACGTGACTCTCCCCTCTGGTTTCAGCTCTACACATGTTAACGTTCAGAGACCAAAAGGGAAAGACAAAACAAAGGTTTGGATGATGGGAACAATTCTTGGCTTTCTATTTTCTTTATTTGTTGCTGATATTAACATTTTTTTCCCTTTGCGATTTCTGTACAAAAGATCTATTTCTATATTTGCAATAAATTTATAATAAAAAATGAAAAAATGTGTCTGAGATCTCCTTGATTTACTGGGATAGATTTTTCTGCATGATTTAAGCTGCTGTAAGCGTTATATTCTCATTAAAATAGCTGTCAAATGCCTCTATATTCCAGCAGTAATCACCACTGTTATCGAGTGTCTGGTCAGTATCCCGTGTCTCTCCTCCCCCTGCTCATGTGGTAAAAGAGAGGACGTTTGCTTTCCACTTTATCCAATCAGGACAGAGAACATCATAAAGAGGCGGTCCTGTCTGCTCGGGGGAACCTGCAGGGAGCAGGATCCTCTTGGAAAGCTACAATTTCCAGCACTCCCGGTGACGTTATGCGAGAAAACAGGCCAAGCGATGAAAAACGCTTGAAGAAAAGAAAAGAGGCAAAGAGAGCTGCCTCCAAAAAAAAGGAAAAGAGTTGTGTAAGTGTCGTGACGTAGAGAAGGAGCGAAGAGATTCCTAACTGCAAATAAAAGACAAAGAAATGCTTACAGCAGCTTTATAATATAATAATGATAAAGTTTTGACTCATGATTTGTTCAAACGTGCGCTAAAATATGGCACTGCTGTTGAAAATGTGTTAGAGTGTCTCTGTGTTAGTATGCAGTGTGTACTATACATACTATACTATACGTGCTACTCTTTCCTTTGGCTGCGCTCTGTAATTCAATTATTCATGCACCGAGGGCTGCAAAGCACCTGGACTGTCTATTGTGAGAGATTGTCGGATTCCCCCCCAAGACACACACACACACACACACATGCACACACGCAAGCACACACACACACACACACACACACACACGCACACACACACCACCGGCCACTTGTTCTCTCCATTAAAACCTCTCAGTGATTTGAGGGCCCTGGTACGCCGGCACAGATGGGCACTCAAAGAGGTGGGAAAAAGAAAAAAATCTAAACTTGATGACTCACGTAAAACGACAAACATGTCCTCCTCGGTCTCAGCTCCGTTGAGAGTCAGATGTTTGAGTCTAGTGTGGGCAAACGCTTTGCTGAGCATACAAATTTAATGAGAGAGATGACAGAGAACAACCAGGGAGTTCTCCAAACCTGAAGGCAGCGAGGGCCAGCTATCTGGGATCTGCTGGTAGCATTCAAAGTGCTGGTTGGGCACGTTTTCACAACAGAAGATGGTATTTAGCCCCTGTATTACACAGTGTGGCAAAAAGGTTGGTGGAACTAATGCTCCTAGTCATCTACAGAAACCCATATTTAGCAAATCTGGATCAGCATTAAATTATAAGGTAATGAGGGCAAATAAAATCACTGCTAAACTCTTTGCTCCAAGTGATTTTTTTTTCTGGCGCACAGACACGCTGCAGCTGAATTAAATGTTGGCATTGTGCATTCTGCAAACCGTGGATGATTGAATGTATATTATGTTTCATATCAACATTTTTACATCACACCTTTGAAAAAATATCATATGTGATGTTTGCCTTTGATGCTGCATTTCACACGTGGAAATCTATAGGTGACATCTATAGGTGTCTGTACAGTTTTTCATGATGCTATTTCATAAATAAGCGCAGCAGAAAAAGTCAGATGTGTTTGACTGTATGTCGTTCAACATTAAAGGAACAGCTGAAAATGATGACAAATGAACAAGTAAACTGATTTCACATATGTTGCAACGTCTAAGTGATTCAGCCAATGAAAGCAGAGTTTTTCCGTTTGGAGAAGGATTGCCAGACAGGGGACCCGGTGGCTGAGAGCCCTGTCGGAGTCCACGCCAGGGCCGTCATTTGCAGCTTTTTTTTGGGCAACAAATGTAGGTATTTTAACCCACACAATGATATTTTCCTAACCCTCACCTATTGGATGTTGTGTCTAAACATACCCAAACCTTAAACATAGCACTGATTCAACATATCTGTGGTTTGCAGAGACGTCCAATGCAAACATTTATTCAGACCATCGGGTTGTGTGATGAATGAAATGGAAAGAAAACATCAATACAAATCTTTGGGTTGACACAAATTGCCTTCATGGCGATGGTTCCATCTCTAAAAAACAGGAGACAGATTTCACTTTAAAGGTGCAATATGTAAGAATCGGCCACCTGGTTGAATTCATACTCCCAGCAAACAGAGGGGGCAGCATATCACTAGAGTAGTGAACTGCTGCATACTGTTTTGTGTTTAGGACTGTAGCTGCTGCTAGAGAAAAAGATTTTCAGGCCCAGGGCTAGCTGGTTAGCATGCTAACTTCTCTAGATATCTTTGTAACCAGTGTTGGGAAAAACGGCATTAGAATAAACGGCGTTACTAACGGCGTAACTTTTTTTCAGTAACGGGTAACCTAACTAATTACTATTTCCATCGTTACAACGCCGTTACCGTTACCGACTATTAAATGTGATGCGTTACAAACTGAGGCTGATCATTGAAGCTGTTGTCATCCGACTCGGCTCTCAGCCACAGGAGCTGCAGAGCTGTTTTATTTCCTCTGGTGAGGGAGGAGGGAGGGGCGAGACAACCGCATAAGTGATGATGATTGGCTCTCTAACGTTGAGAGAGAGTTCTTAAGCCAATCAGTGGCAATGTTCTGTTAACACAGAAGCCACACACGCACACAGCAGCCTCACACACACAAACTAGCAGAGGTGAACTGCAGCAATGGCGAGTCCGGAGGGAAAATTAACGTTTTCAAAGTGGAAGTACAGACACTACTTTAATCTCCTTTGTCTACGTCCGTTGTAAGCAACTCTGATCTAATGAATCATCTCTCAGTGGCACACACTTCCACAAAACTGACACTGGCCGAAAACATTGTTGCTGACGCTGTTGTTGATGATAGGCAGCAGGCTAGGTGTGGCTAACTTGAGCTCCGCTAGCTTCACAAAAACTTGTGACACAGACTGAAGTGAATGCAATGATAGAAAGGTATGTTGTTGAGAACTTGCTCCCGTTATCAACAGGTGACTCAGACTCCTTCAGAGCACTCACTGGCATATATCGGGGAGAGCAGGTGCTGGTCCGCCATGCAGGAAGACATTTTCTAAATACATATGTAGATGCCGAGTACACTAAAATGACTGCCGAGCTTAAAAGGGGGAAGAAATAAAAGTAACGCAATAGTAACTTTTCCTGGTAACTAATTACTTTTATAGTGGATTAATTCCGTTACTAACTCAGTTACTTTTTGGGAGAAGTAACTAGTAACTATAACTAATTACTTTTTTAAAGTAACGTGCCCAACACTGTTTGTAACACAATAAACAGATGTTGTTCACATGACACCAAAACTAGGTCCAGGATGGAAAGGAAGGTTCGGGATGGAAAGGAAGGGAAATGATGGCTCGCTCTACAGGCTGTTACCTGCTACACGGTGATTAAACTGTTAGGTTTGTGAGTGATGATGTGAGTGAGTGCATTTGTTTGACCTTGCCCCATTTAAAGCGAAACCATGTGTGCAAAAAATAACCGCAGTATGCTGCTGCATATGCAGTTCTATGATTAGAGGTGGAAACTTTTAATCACACTTATAATCTGCCTCAGTCTGTGAAGACTCTGAAAGGGGCAACCCGCTCTGATTTAATGGATATGGACAGCTGAGATAAGCCCTCCCGCTGTGTGACTGCTGCATTTTGCTCGACTCTGCTCTTCACTCTGCTCTCAGCAAATACAAGCAGGGATCTTTATATGATGTCAGTTTGGCACGATCGGCCCAATGAAATAAATTTCGATGCTCAAAAAGCAAAACTTATCTTTAGACGCGCTGACCTCTTGTACCTGATGGCTGTAAATATGTATGACTGCGTATTTTTGAATGCGTGACATCACTCATCTTATTTCTCTTGCAATCTTTCTCCGTTTTGTTTCCCTCTTTGTTTTTCCATCATCATTTCTTATTTTTTTCATCATCCACTCACTCCCCCTCCCTCTCTGTCCTCGCCCCGACCATCCTCCTCTTTCATTGTCGCCTTTTCATTGTCAACCTCCCCACTGAGGATTGTGTAAGCCAAACTCAGCAGCTATAGAAATATCCCATATTTCTAAATATCCATAACTCCGAACCATCCATGTTAAGCTCTTTATCGCCTGAGGATTAGATTGTTGGATTAACCCTTGACTATCCATTCTTTATTTTAAACTGACAGTTAATCCTACTTGCTATCTGTGTGTGCCCTTTCATGCCCGTATCTATGCGGTGCCGATTGTAAAGTTGCGCATGTAAAAATAAACAGCAACTTTTCCCCACATTTAGCAACAAACCATGTTTAAAAAAACATATGTGAATTTTGTTATGTTTTTGACCAGATTTACAGCAATATTTGTGAACATTGTGATATTTACCTCCCTTGTAAAAATATAGTTTCAATGTTAAATCTAAATAAACAATCTAGATATAAATATTGAATATTAAATATAAAAGTTAAATGTTAAATATAAATTAATGTTAAATAATAATAATGCGTCAACTCTGTGAAAAGGGCTACTGTCGCTGTCTTTGCAGACGCATTGCTGAAAATCTGTATTGCCGCCAGAGCAGCCCAACCAATGTTTCCAGCTAAGTCACCGGACATGCTGACAGGCAACATAACAGCACGGTGAGGAGACGTGAAAGCGCAGCGCAATCACTCCGTCTGACTACTCGAAGAAGACAGCAGATAGCGCTCGTGCGCGTCAATGAGCTTTTATTTTGGTACTTCTGACAGGCAGTGTAGATTTGCATATTAGCTAAATGTTTAGTTTCACCCATGACATTTAGATTTAACATTTAGCATTTATATTTAAATGTAATATCTAGATTTAGATGTAACAGTTATATTTAAATTTAGCATTTAAATTAAACATTTATATTTATATTTAACATTTAGATTCAGCATTTAGATTTATCTTCATCATCTAGATTTAACATTCAGATTTAACATCGAAATGCTATTTTTACAAGAGAAGTAAATATCACAAAGTTCACAAAATCTGGTCAAAAGTAAAAATTCACGTGTTTTTTTTAACATGGTTTGTTGCTAAATGTGGAGAAAAGTTGCTGTTTATTTTAGCATGCGCAACTTTACAATCAGTGCCCCATACATATATGTCATTATGATACTACATTGTGTGTGTACTAGTTTTAAAAAAAGAAAAAGAAAAAGAGGGACACATAAAAAATTAAAGACATGGAAGAGCAGATGATCAAAGCGCCGTGCAGGGGGAAAAAAATATGGAGAACGGAGCTGACCTGTGAAATTCTGTGGGAACTCCACAGCTTTTATTGACCAGAGAATGTTAGACTTACTGTAATCTCCCTTTGACCTCACATGTCTTTCACACATACACGCACACACACACACACACACACACACACGCACACACACACACACACAGCGCCCTCGGTACAGGAAACTCTCCACACAAGAATCAGAACGGAATCAGAAGCAATGAAAGAGGATAAACGGGAATGTGTGTGTGTTCGTACATGAGTGAGTGTGTTGAGGCTTTGCTTCACACTGTGATGAAAAAAATAAATAAAAATGTTGAAAACTTTTCAAGTATTAAGTCCTGTGATATTCATCTTAATTTGAGAGCATTAGTCATAAGTCTGTTTTAATTGTAGAAGTGGTGCTGGAGTCTGGCACCGTCAAAGCGGTCAGGGTGTTTTTATTTTCAGCAAAAGTACAAATATCGTCTATCTGGAGAATCATAAAAAAACATGTTCCGGCATGTTCGGATGAATATTAAAGGGAATTTTTAGTTTTCTTGCTCGATAAAATTTGCAGTAGGGCTTCACTCCTAGCACAGAATTTATGTAATCACTTTAACTGGCAATAGACAACATTTCTGCCTCTGCTTATCATTCCTAGGAAAATGTTTGCACAGTGAGATCAGGGTTTCTACAGGGCTTGTTTCTTACTCTGGACAGTAGCCATGCTGTCTTTTCTACAGTGGCACCAGTTGAAAAGCTGTCTATTTCTGCTTTAAGTGACTTGAAGACATTACAGAAGAGAGAAAGAGAGCAAAAGTCTTCCGCACATGACATAAAAGAGACAGAACATACAAACCATGGTAAGAGCTAGAATCTACTCATTGTCCCTTGCATTCACGAGATGTATGTGCTGCAAATCTGCTGTAAAGTTGGTCAATAGTCAGTCACAGCAGTGAGAGAGCTGAAGCTGTTTTATGTCAGCCTCCCTCAGAAGAACCGAGGCAAATGGGAGCCGTACGTCTTATAGATTTTCATAAAGCCAAAAGATTGATCAGAAAATGACTTCAAACCACCGGTGCAGAAAACACAGTCTCTCTTCTGAAACACAAGTCTTGTTTCTAATAGAAGAAAATAAGACATGGCGTGAATTAGAGACGGCCTTCTCACTATCACATGTAACAGCTACATTCAGTTTTTTCGACAATAATAACTGAATGAATCAATTTATCATCACAAATTAACAATAGCGAAAACATAATTACTACATAGTTTGTGACCAGTTTGTGCTTATACACAATAAAACATCTCCCTAGTTGTGGCGAGCCAGATACAGTACAGACTTGGATACCTAAAGTGGTTATTTGGGTCATATTTAATGAAGCTATTGCGTGAATGACGTTCAGATTCACAACACGTTAGAACAGACAACACAGAGGGATGACTTCAAACAACCACGGCTACAGTAAGAGCTAAAACCTGCTCTCCTCTCTGCAAATACCTTTCTTCTGCCTCTGAAAGTTTTATGCACCACACATGTAAACAAGGTACAAGGTGTGTGCATAAAAATACCCCCCTCGCCAAAAAGAAATCATCTTTAAAAAAGAGATTTTAAAAATTCATTGTATCCATTTCTCTTGGGAACCGTTTCCGTCCTTTGAGTCTTAAATGGTTCTTTCCGAAGGCTTGGGATGTGGAGGTTTGGAAAGAAAAGACTGCAACTTTGCAACACTTGAAACTTTTGCCTCCAGAACTCGCTTATAAACTGAGAATGTGACCCTTAAAATTCAGAGGAGTAACGGCTATTTTCTTTTTTTCACAGAATGCCAGGGTTAAATTGGTTGTGTAATTTGCAACAGAAGACTTCTCTCACAAGAAACTGGCACCTCGCTGTGTTTCTTTCCAGCACTTGGAGTTTGCAAAATGGCGATGTTGTCAGTGCTCACCACAAACACAAAGATAAGCGCAATCTTGAGTGCAATGGAGGGCAACTTTGACGATTTTCAACCAGCTTTGTATCCTCAAAGTGTGGGTAGTTTATGCAAAAGAACAATTTTAAACTTACCTCCATGCTGCCTGCACCCAGAGCTTCTAGCTTCTTTGAACTACAAGTTATACTTCAGCATTTGTATATCCACCTCCACTGACGTAGAGGTCAGATTGAGAGCGGTGCGGCTCATGTCACATACCTAAAGACAAACAGTTGAAACTAGGACTGTATTCTGACACTGGATTGACAATATCTCTTCTCAGATGGTTTTTAGAAACATATTTTAGTTTAGCTGTAGCGTGAGAAAGTTTGCACCTGGCCGCCGTCGACCATATTCAGAAGGCAGCCATTTTCCTCTGACGCCACTCTCAGGATGGGAAACTCAAATGTTGGGCGTAAGGTACAGAATCTGACAAACTGTTATAATTTCAGATTGATCGGCAACTGAAAATACAAGTGATATTGAAAATCTTAAGGGACATCGAGACAGATTCTAAACTAAACCAACATATCTGATAGCCATTAACTAACGTTAGCATTCAACCGCTTCCTAGCAAACATTAGCATTTGATTACGCCCGGTGTGTATCACTTCCAGGCTAATGTGCAGTGATATTTAAGAATGATTTAAAGCTTTTCTTATTCTACCGTGCAGCACTACCAAATGGTAATGTTAGCCAGGAAGTGGTGAAATGCTAATACTGGCTGCTGTCTAGCTAATAGGTTATTAAATATGGTGTCTTTCCTTGAAATATAGCCCGAAGTATCACTATCCAATATATTTTCAGTTCCTTATCAGTCAGTAAGTGGTTACTGTTGTGGAATTTTGGATCGCTTGACCATTCTGGAGAGATGAAGAAGACTCAGAGACGCCGACGACTTACATTGAGATAGTGTATGGAACATGGCCATGGAGGAGCAACATAACATCACGTCATGAGTGTTGCCATGATAATCCTAACGAGTCTTCCCAAGTGTCCAAATGATATCTTACAGCTTCAGGAGTTTCAGCGCTTCCATACATGGTTTATCTGTTCACCAACATAGCAAGGGGGTGATGCAGAATCTCTCCCCTCTAGCCAGAGGACTAAGATGTAAAATAGGTCAGAGACACTCAGTCTGTAAACATAGATAGATCCAAGGCCTCCTTACGAAGTTTACACAAACAGTTATCTTAGCTTTGGCTTGGTTCGTCAGACATCTGTTCTGTGGACATATCCACAGTAGACATGAATGTCTAGGTTGCAGAGACTATGAGAAGACTGCTTGTAGAGCAATCATCACTATCATTATCCAGACTTTAATGTCTGTACAAGACACGTATGACCTCCTATTGTTTGGAGACATAATGTCCTTGGAGAATCATAAAATTCCCCCACAGTTACAATGATGAACTACTGTCAGATTCCCAGCTTTTATATGACTTGAAGGAAGTTTTACATTTGAGTCTCTAACCCTGAGAGTAGAGGAAAATGGCCACCATGTGAATTGAAACCAATGAGTTTAAACCTCGAGCATTCTGGCTATTATAAGTTTTCTTCCTCTTGAGCAAAAACAAACACCACATACCATACATTTCAATCAATCAGATCAGATCTTTCCAAGGGTGAAATATCGCTTTAAAAATGATGCAAGCAACCTGCGAGTTGACTACCGGTGTGGAGCGTGTGCTGCCTTCAAATGAGGTTATGTTTTTATGTTTACAAGAAAAGCCCATACCGGTTTTAGAAAAAGTGGTTCACTTGTGATGTGAAATCTTTGTAGCGTGGAACATTTTCACCGCCTTGAACAACCACTTAGAGGAAGCAACAAAGGCTCTGAAGTGACAGCAGGAGTAAGAACATGTGTAGGGTCCTTTCTGCCAGGCTTACCGACTGTGTCAGCAGCCTTGGACTGATAAAAGGAGCTCTCTCACCGAACTACTTAAACCCCCCACTGAAGATTCAAAGTCACACTACCACCTTTTCTGTTGCACATGCATCCATCATTACGGCACATCAGAGGTCGATGCAAACAGGAGAGGCCAAAGTTTCAAACGAGCTACTTCAAAAGCCACTGACGGTAAGAAAGTAGGGCAAGAGTAACCTGGTAACCTAGATGTAGCTGTGTGTGGATGTTAGCAACTTCAGAGCAACGACATCACCACAAGATGAAATGATACATCTTCTGAGCGAGAATATCGCCCGGAGGATCATGAACACAAAATATTTCCCTGATAAAAATGATGAGAGTTGAATGTTCCTTCTTATTACTGCGAGGCTGACAGTAAAGGTTTCAAAGAATACAAAAGATTGTGTGGGAAAGTGGTGCTAAAAATATCTCCAGCCCTTTAATGAGGCATTATTAGCAGCTTCTATAATCATTGATCAAGTCATCTTTGTCCTGGCAGGCATCACTGTGTCCTGTTCCTCGGTCACAGCGAGCCGCTATCGACAGTTAACACCACAGAAGCGTGACAGCTGGGCCGCTTGCTTGTTTCACATACAGCACACTGACTGCAAAAGAAAACACATGGTCTCATGGGATATCTTAACGCATGGATTAAGAATTGACACTTGATTTAGGGCCCTTTCACAGCTAGGTGTGTCTGGTCCTTCAGACAAAAAGAGGAGCTCTCAGTCCAGATCAACTTGAACAATGGTTTGGTTGGTTTCATAGTGTGAAAACATTTTTCGGACAGGAAGTTCTGGCAGGCTGTCGTCAGGAGGAAAAAAATCTGAGAAAGAAAACAATGTGAGTCACAGCAGCACATGAGGAGAGGAGGCGGCCAAAATGTTTAAGTGGCGTTTGGTTCGCCGCTTTTTTTAAGAGTCAGTTGTGAAAAAGTTGCACTGTCAGAGAGGATAAGAGAGAAACGGAATGGACAACACGCCGACATCGAACACATCCAATCTACAACCCAGTCACCCGCAAATACAAGGAGATGTAGGTAATGAAGACACGGCCTAGGTGTATAGTTACCTCAGTGCCTTTGCAATGAATTACAGCAGTTTAAAGCCAAAACATCCTAATTGCCCCATGTTGGTTGACTGCAGCAACACATTTTTCCCAAAGATAGATTTCTGTCATTTTAGGCAGTTCTTAACAAGCTGATTTTTCTGACACATTTGGATTGGATTACTTATTCGATGGAATGAAAACGTAATTGACAGCTGAGCCCTGGTAACGATTGAGTCAGTGTATGGGCAGGACCATGATATCACGGCCTCAGCCCTCAGTCACTGCTGCAGGGACTCTGGCTCCAAGATGGAGGTGCTTGCGTCCAGGACATTTTAGGCGAGTTGACTGTATATATGTCAGCGGCTCAGACTTTCAGTTGTGAAAAGGCTCTTGCGAGGTCGACATCAGGGGAGAAGGGTCAGGGAGGGAGACGATACAGACACGACTTTTGAGACATACTCATTGTCCATTTACTGTTCATATCAGCGGTGTAGCACAACATTTCTGGACCTTGCACATGGGCCCTGTGCTCCTCGCAACCACAGCTATCACTCTGGTATCGACCTATATACTCAGCCTCCCTTTTTAATATGTAGTTGCACATCCGTCAACATGTAACAGTATCAGCTGTGAGAGCATTCTGTCTGACTTCTGCTGATCTTCTGTAGTAGAAATGTACTGTATACGACAACTTTGACTTTTTCATCAGTGATAACATTTTCATGTGGGAAAAAAAAAAAAATCCTGTTAAGCGTCAGTTAAAATCTTCCTCCTCCTACGTCGCTGTGTAGATATGCAATATCAGGCCCCAATGTTCCCTCTGTCTGACAAACAAGTGCTGCACTGTCAGCCACCGCTGGTAAGGATTTAAAAGCCTTCCATGGCACCATGTAATTACTCTGAATATTATGTGTCATCCCAGCTCCCTGCTTTAAAAGCATGTCAGGAATCACCCTGTGCAGTTATAAAACTATTAACGCTCATTTAACTGTCTCTTCATCCCTCCTTTCCACCCTCTTTCACTTTTTTAAACCTCTCCCATCCCATAATCCTTTCTTATCTCTCCTCAGTTCATCAGTCCTTGCATGGTTTGCTCTCTCGAACGCTCAGCTGTTGAGCAAAGTGCCACTAAGTGGGAGTCCGTGCCATCAGTCGGTTTGTCTGTTTTCATCCCGTTTTAGATGGCACGAGAACATTTTTCAGCCGGCCCGCCACTCATGAACTCCATCCACTGGTAACGTGGTATACTTCTTTCAGCAGTCAACATTTGATTGTAGTGGTATGTCTGAGTTCTTAACGGTTGCATCACTTGAATTCACTCTTCATCTACCCTTTTGTACAGACGTTAATGGCTCCAGGATGATGTAACGTGTATAATACAGCCTGCAATATACAGTGTAAATATGTGTAATACAGTGTAGAAGCACCTATATATCAAAATATCTGATATATTTTGTGGAAGGGATGCTGTCAAACCACATGACCCCACACTTTGTGAAAGTGAAGTGGGTTATATGAACTAGAGGTGAAACGATCCATTGATCCGGACCAATATATTCAATGCATCGTTTCAAAGTAAAATAACACCTGTTCACGTCACCATTTAAGATGCTGCTTTACAGGCACATCTGTGTCACCTTGTCTGTCCGAGTGCTAGTGGCAGGCAGCAGGTAATGGCAGGCATCCAAGAACAAGATGATGATATTTACTCTTCTCTCGGCTGTGAAAATACATTTTTTGGACTTTGAAGGACAGACAGGTCAGCAGTCAAACCGAGCATCTCATCTCAGAACACCAACTTGTTGCTCTAGGTATGGCGATATAAGCTGCTCTGTTTCAACAATGTTTAATGACAAAAAAAATGAGCATGCAGGCTAAAATTTAACAATGATGTTCTGAAATACAGGGACTTAAGCCAGTGACGGAATAAAAAGAAAAGTTTTGAATAATAGGCCTACATATAATTTGTTAAGCCATGAGTGGAGGACAAATCTGTTGCTAGCCTAATTTATGCAATGCAAAATGCTACAGGCTTAAGCTGATAATGGTGACGAGCAAAAAAGAATAGTTTTGTCACCTCGACAGTTACTAGCCTCTTTCACACTGCCGTTTGCATGTGGGGATCCTGCGCCAATTCTCCGCACCCTCCCCTGTGTGAAAGTTTCAGATGCGGAGAGGGGGGAAATTTCGCTCCGGCGCTGATCCGCCTCTGGAGTTAGTATCAGGGCCGCATTATTGGTGAGGGTGTATCTCTAAATACAGAGAAATGCCCCACAAAGCAACGTTACAGGACCGAACAAAAGTAACGTAGTAACTGTAACTGTCTTTGGCAACTTATATGAGGAAAACAAATACCACAGCTGTACGTGAAGAAGCGTCCGTCCTCCGGCCTGTCCTCCCGACTCTTCCTCACATTTCTGCTCAAAAAACAGCATTTGTCACCGGCAAAAAACTTGAACTCACCGAGTGTTTGTGACGAAAATAAATCACCACGACCGTCAGCCCTCCTGACCGAGACTTCAGGGAACTTTCCCCCAGAAAACAGCCTCCGTCCCCACGAGGGACAGAGTCAGACAGTGGCCTGCTTACTGATGGTGAGTATGTATAATTATGTAATTTAGCGCAAAAAACTTAACTCCGTCATTTTCCAGGATGTTTGGTGGTTCAGGATCTTAATCACTACACATTATAACAGCATCTATATGATTATAAACTGTCCGCGGGTTTGGAGTAACAGGGGCAACACCTGGGGCAACACCTGGGGCAACACCTGGGGCAACACCTGGGGAAACACCGACGTCATCAACATGACGTGTACCGTCAACCCTCTTTAGGAGCCACAGCGCCGGCTTTCTGTGTGAATTACACACGTGAAGGCGGAGATGCTTCGCTCTGTGTGAATCACCGTCAGCGGAGAATTGGCGAACCACCACTCCGGAGATAATGTGGAGACGCTGTGTAAAAAGGGCTATTGTTGAGCCAAATTTGATACTATTACTTTTAATTTAACATTGTTTCATATCCCTAGTATGAACCTGGATGGGGACTTTATTACATGCAATGACTATCCAGCAATAGTAACAGCAGCATGGTAGTGCAGTGGTTAGCACTGTAGCCTCACAGCACAGCTCCGGGGTTCATGGATACTCCACTTCCACCCACCCCCAAAACATGTGCTAGGTTGGTTCTCCGGTCAGTGCCCTTGACAGAGGCTAAGATCTGGTTCACGGATGCGTACGTTGCCAACTGCTCCCTCGGGTTAGTTAAATGCAGAGAACCACTTTGATTATGTTATACATTGTATGATATAAAATTAAACAAAAAGTTTTCTTACAAAACAGACAAAACCTGTTAATGGAAACTACTTAAAGAAAGACAGGCCTTACAAGGTCAGTCTCTTTTCAACATTGCAAAAACATAAGCTTTGTCATTGCAAATATGTTGGAATGCTGATGCTAGCATATAGCTCAAAGCAATGCTGTGCCAAGAACTGCGTCACAGAGCTGCTAGTCCTGTTTTGCTGTCGACACCATGTTTCAATCTCACCGGCGTCGACACACACTTACTGGGATTTGTTTTTATTGTTGTTGTACTCGACCCTGTTGGGGCCCTCTCCCATGCGTGACCTAACATTACAATTTCTCTGCTTTTAGATGGACGTGAACACTCCCAATGGGAATTGGAAAGCTCCTAATCATCTAATGTGGCCTATTCGATCTGAAAGCTGAACATTTTCTGCTGTTTTTCCAGTGTGAGCAATTACACAGGCACACGCCTCAATGTAAATGACCATCAAAGTGTTTTTTTCCCCTCTAATGTGAAATGTGCGAAAGTATTGTGCATTAGAGAAAGCACAGCGTTCTAGGTAATCATTGTAGTTGTTGCTTCTATGTAATAAATGCAGTTCTATTAACCGCTCAGGATGTACAACATCAGGCATGCAGCCTTAAAATCTGTCTAAAAGGAAACTTACATCCACAGATTCTAATGTAGCCTCGCACAGTGGAACTGAATTTCCCTTGCAACAATCATTGCTCCATACAGCTGTGTCACTTCATTCAAACTAATTACAATAAGTAAGAATAGCAGCTCTAATTATCTGGCTCTCTTTACCATCTTAAAGATAATTGTCATGTATTTTTGTTGTAATTGCCTCTGATAATCAAAGCAGAGGCCCGCTGCTGACTGCTGACGAAAACGTTAAATGTGCGGCGGCAGCCATGCTTGAATGCTAATATGTCGTGAGATGGAGCTGAGGTGTCCAAACAACATGACACAAACGAGCGAGACCTACTCACGCGGCTCCTCCAACCAATCAGGCTCATTAAAAACCTGTTGGAGGGGCCCTTCTGCATTTGTTAATGTGGAGTGAACATTCAGGATTCTGCCAGATGTTTTATTCATTGTGCTTAAATATAAATGGCATCTGATGAATGTTGAATGTGTTTTTTAAGACATATTTGCTCATAGCCCCGTTGATTATGCAGGAGTGATTTGTGTGTGTGTGTGTGTTTGTGTGTGTGTGTTCTCCGCTACAGTACATCTAATCCTGTGCGGTGTGTACACATGTGTTTTCCATTCTGTGTTTGTGCAGGACAGGATCAGAGGTGAAATGGCCTCATAGATGTAGTAATGCATGAGGAAGTTCATATACTATGTATTCGTGTGCCTGCACGTGTTTCTGTGTCAGGTTTCCGGTAGAGCTGGCTGACTTTAAAACTGTGAGCTACTGCGCTGGTAGCACTAGTTATGGCACCGGCAGTCAGAATTCGTTTTGGTGTCAGACTGTCTTTCTGACATTTCTCTCCGTCTTACAGTAGTCAGTCTCGTTAATTAATGTCAGTGCTACTTAATTATTTTTCTGCTTTTTATTGTTAGCTTGCCATTTTCCAAATGATTTGACATGGGAAAACCAATGAATGCTCGCAAGTCTACTAATTGCTTTTTAACAATACTGCTTTAATTGGAATTCTGAGTAGTATCTGCATTGATGTTCTCAGTCATGAGCAGACCAGCCAAGATTAAGTCACCAAGTGGGCAATGTCAGCTGTGGACCACCAGCAGGTATACCAAGGGATCATTATTTGTATTCATATCTGTTCAACCAATTAAATTAACAGTATCCATTTCCATAATCAGAATTGGCAGGGCCTAAACCGAACATGGGTAGTGCATAAACCAGAAGTGGAAGTTGTTAATTAAAGATATACTATGTGGGAATTCTACATTAAAATGTCTGTAGACTATTAAAAAGACTATTTGTTGTCACTAGTCACTAGTTTGTGACTGAGTTTTAGGATGTAATGTGTGTATGAATATATGGATATACATCTGTGTTTATATGTGTAATTTGTGTAACATGAAGGTCTTTGCAAACTGTCATTTTGTTACACAACCCTGGGTTGTTAATTGACCTTGAATTTGAATTTTTAAGATGGCAGCTTTGGCGCCAAGAAAAAAAACCCTTTTTATATGAAAACTGTCAGTATTTACACTTGCAGTTATGTTCTGAGGAAATAAAAAGCACCAACCCCTCTGAACTCCTCAGGTACCTTCTTTTATGAAATGTCATCCGGTGAAATCCCTGGTGGAACTTGTGTCGTGTTTATGTGTGCGAACGAGTACGAAGATCACAAAAAATGATTAATGGAAAAGAGGGGACTACAGGTTGATTCAGCGCACCATGTGTGGGTGTTTGTGTGTGTGTGGTTGGAGCCCTGTTTACTCCCGGCCTCAGTGCCAGAATTGTTCGACAACGATCCATCAGAATCTGAGGCTAAACGCAGTCGCACACTATCAGTGCCAACACAGTGGCTTTATTACAGCCACAGAAGTCATTGAGTGTATAAAACACACACAGACACACAACGTGGGAAAATTGTAGCTGCTAACGCGTGGGTGGCAATGTCAGGCGATCACAGTTCGGCTACTAAACGGCCAGGTTTATGAACACCGGCCTCCAAGTAATCACCAAGAGGCACTCACACACCCAGGAGCTTTCCTTTGAAACGCTGTGTGTTTGGCCGGAACAGCTGTTCTCGTCACAGCTATGCACACAGAGGCGATTACCAAAGGTTAGCACATAATTGTACCTGCGAGACCCTTAACAAACAATAAACTGTCAATACTGTCTTTCAAGACTGAGAAAATACCCGATCAATGCGACATAGGGGCCGTCCACACGGGTGAAAACGATCTTTTTTTTCTCCGTCTTCCTCGTCATCGTTTTAAGAATATTTGCGTCCACACGTCTTCACTGAAAACGACTGAAAACGACCGAAAACGCTGTAGTTCATATTCCAGGCCAATAGGTGGCGCTTGACATTCACCAAAAACGGAGAAGAAGACACGGAGCATGCGCATCAAGCTTGCGCACTGTAAACAAACAGACAGTAGACGGAGAAACCGAACACAACAAGAAGAAGATTAAAATGGCTAGTGCAAGGAAACCAGAATCGTTTGTGTGGACCGGTAATGAGGTCGAACTGCTGCTACGGCTCACACTCAACTACAAGGTGAGTAAGTTGCAGGAAAGGCTCAATATCTTCTGCAGCACGAACACGAGCATGCAGGCCGCCATTGTTGTTGTTGTTATGAGACGTCGCGGGGTGGGGCGATGGCGTCATCGTTTTGGAAAGTATGCGGATTCGCCGTCCACATGAAAACGGGAGGGCTGCGTTTTCGGATTTCTCCACCCTGAGACCCATTTTCAAAAAAGTGCGTTTTCAGGCACTGCTTTTTCAGGATCCGTATGGACGGTCGGCCAAAACGATGCAATACATGTGCGTTTTCGCGAAACGGCGTTGTCGTCTGGACGGGGCCATAGCTTAATGCACGTCTTCTCCAGCACCACTCAGACAGAGGAACACACATCACAGCCAGCCTTATGCAGATATCTGTTCGCCTGAGTGCCTTTCATGTCAAACCCTCTGGCAAATTGTCATGCCACAAGAATATAATACACATTAAAACTAATTTCAGCCACGAGCAGGGAGTAATGATTTGGGCATTAGTCTCTCTGCCACCAGGACGCTGCAGGCCGTGGTACAGCGTGTGAAAAGCAACCTCCGCTCAGAATCAGTGATCACTCAGTTTCATTTTGTCTTTGCATCATGTTGATGTTTTTTTTTTCATATCTTTTTGTTTCGTTTTGTTTTGTTTTTGCCATGCAGTAATAGTCACTGCTCTAAACTCTCGTACTTGCTCTGCTGTATTTGAACCGATACACACAGATGAACGCACACGAACATGAATGGCAGCTCCAGTGCAACGTAACTGAAGCAGTCATTGTGAAAACCTCAACGATGTGATGATTCATGAGGCTCACTCCAAAAAAAAAAACGAAAGCAAACATTGTTGAATGCTACCCGAGTCTCCTCTATGGGCTTCTTTTTTGTTGTTTAAATATAGAAATCTACACGCATATTATTAGACAGGGATAGATGTCAGGTGTGGACCACCAGTGTAACAACGAGGAATGAGCGACTACATCATTATCTGTATCTACATCTGTTCAACCAATTAAATGATCTGTATCCATTTCAATACTCGGAATTGGCAGGGCCTAAACCGGGCATTGGGTGGTACTTAAACCAGAGGTGGAAGTTTTTCATTAACAATATAATATGTGGGAATTCTACATTAAAATGTCTGTAAACTATTAAACATTTGTTTTGCACATAACTGTATGTTTAATTTGTGTAGCATGCAGGTCTTTACAAACTGGCATTTCGTTAAGCAACCCTAGGCTGTCAAATTACCTTAATTTGAATTTTTTTTAGCTGTCAGCTCTGGTGCTAAGAAAAAAAACCCTCTTTTATTTGACAACTATCAATATTTACACTTGCAATTATGTTTTATAAAAAATAACTAAATAAAAAGCACCAACCCCTCTGAACTCCTCGGATAGTGTCATCCTGTGAAATCCCTGGTGGAACTTGGTGTGTTTATATGTGCGAGAGAGGACGAAGATCACAAAAAACGATTAATGGAAAAGAGGGGACTACAGGTTGATCCAGCGCGCCATGTGTGGGTGTTTGGAGCCCTGTTTACTCCGGGCCTCAGTGGCGGTATTGTTCGTCAACGATTCATCAGATTCTGAGGCTAAACACAGCCAGTGCCAACACAGTGGCTTTATTACAGCCACAGAAGATCATTATTGAATGCTAAGTGAGTCTCTTCTATAGGCTTCTTTTTTTATTGTTGATATAGAAATGTACACTTACATTACAAGACAGAGGAGGGATGATCTGTCCACGTTTCAAGCAAGGACCGGTAGGCTCCTTGCGTATCCAGGGTTGGGTATTAATGAGCGTTTAGGTGATGCTAGTATACATGTCCTGGCACGACGAATATTTTGGATCATTTGATCTTTTTCTTGTTGAAACACTGACAATATTCTGCAAACAAAGAACCTCTGCTCTGAAATGCTCTCCATCTGCAAACGGCTTGACAGTGTTAACAATAAAAAAACGTCGCCATCTCGAATTTCACTCACATTCGCTGAAACACACCTTGCTTCTGACCCCGGGCTGATTCACTGCAAAGCAATAACAACAATCCTCCTGACACCCCTAACATCTCAGATTTATTTGATATTAATAAACCAAACACTAAAGCGTGTTTTTTTTCATTGTAAAGTGTAAAATATAACAAACGCCTGAATGCAAATGCAAGCTAACATTTCATACACAGTAAGTACCGAGCCACTCTATTTGTGGACAATCAGCACGGTTTAAAACTCATTCCCACATGTTTTCATGAGTTCTTCCTTTCCTTTCACCCATCACTATTAACTTTTCTGATTTAGCCTTTATTGGATTTTCTTTTGACTTTTTTTTCATTATTTTCTTTCATGCATTTTTTATACTTGCAGTAAAGTACACTCAGACCACTGCCGCATCCTCTGAACTCTTCTCTGTCTCATACTACTAATCCCATGTTGGCTGTTATTCTTTAACACGTCCTCCAGTTATGGGCTGCAGTTGATATAGTATGTTGTTTGCGTGTTTAGGTGTAACTGTGTGCTACTGTGCGTTTAAGCTTTTATAGGTCTGTGCAGCGCATGTGTAGGCTACAAGCACATGTGAACATTTGTGTCCACCTCTCTGTATTTCAGCATTATTTCGTGTGTGAGAGGCCCGAGGACACCAGTTGGGAGCTGAATCCAGATATTGGATGTGTGATGTGCAGGAGAAAATTGGCTTCAGATTGTTGATTTCAGTTGTCTGAGCTACTTTTGTAATTTTATGCCGCCGGGAAAAAAACAGATGTGTGCAACAGACCAGTACATGTACATGATGGCCGCGCTGAAAGATTAACTTTATGGCGTTTTAAGAATCAAAAGTTTAATGTCTTTGTGCTATGGGTGTATGGGTGGAAAATTATATTTTGCATAGCCAATTGATTGTCGTTCCCCTGTGTGTATGTGTGTATGTGTGTCCGTGTGTATGTGTGTGTGTCACAATCCCAATCACATACTCTACCTGCCTGGCCGAGTCTACATCAACACAGATAAATTCGAGAACAGTAATTTTCCTCTCCATCTGCCTTTGGCTCCATCCACATGCCGCTGGAATTTTTCCCAATCCACTCTACATAGATAATAGGTTGTAGCACAGTCTGCGAAACAGAATGGATTAAGTTCAGAAAAAGCCGTGCAGCCGTTGACACATTGTTTGAAAACCTGGAACAAAACTCACATTGCAGCCACTTAACAAATGAAGTTGGTGGGAAGTCAACATGACCATCAGTGGGTGCTGAAACGACAGCTTGCCAAAATAAATGACCTGGTGGTAGCTGACTACGATCTACCTGTGTAATATGTTGTGAATTAATGGGAAATTTCCAATAAAAAGATGTGATTTGGGTAAAATTCACAACATTGCTTATAGTGGTGTAGTTTAATTGTTAAATGATGACTCGCTTTTTGCAATGCTTCTCTCAAATAGTAACAAATATCTCTGTAATTAGAATGTAATGATATGTTGCCATAGCAACAAATTCAGTTCTAAGTCGATGGTTAATTTTATTCATTAATTAGTCATCAGTTCCTGATTAGTTCCTTACTTCTCCATCAGTAACTATCCAGAATTTGGTGTTATCCTTCCCTCTACGTGAAACCTCTCTGTCCTAAATCCTACTGTTCCCTGTTGCATCATGACTAACCTTTACCTCTTTCCCCCTGCCTGGAGAACTGACCTTCCCAGAAGGCTGTGCACCATCAGCCCACCGCCAGGCCTGTCATGCTCCACTTGGAGCTCATCACACTATGAACCCCAGCTGACAGGCTGTCATGGCCGCAGACCTTGTCGTCCTCTTAGTGGGACATGACATGTTTTGAAAAAAAAAGAAGAAATAGGAGTAAGATACGTTTTTTTGTGTGCACATTTTTGAGTCACGTTTTTGGTGTCAGCTCTTCTTGAAAGTTTTTTGTTTTATTAATGGAAGCCAAGAGGCAAAAGTGAGAATTATTTTTTTTTCTGGTGATTTTCTGAGAATGAGCTAAATTAGTTTCTCTCCTGTATTCATAACTTGTAACCTCTTTCTAAGATACTTTTATTTTCTTTTTTATCTGTGAATATATTGCTATATTGATATTTTATAAAGATGCTCACCAAGATCAAAAATAAAATTGCCAGCAACTTTTTTATTTATCTTTCAGAATAACTTTTCTTTTCACTTGTCTTCACACACAAAAAATAAATATTCATGTGTGAATTTCTTCTGACATTTTCTTTTTCTCTTTCTGGTTTGACGCATGGGAAATTGGCATGGTAAATTCCTCTGAGAATTTTGTTTTTCAACTGTTGTCACAAATGAAAAAGAAAAAAAGAACTTTGAAACATTATCTGAGCATAAACGTTTTTTCCCGCCAGGTCATCACATGGCGCAATTGGTGCATAAGAAACACATTGTCTATTGTTTCTTCAGGGCTTCTGTAGATATTTCATGGATTGTTACTGCACAATTTTGATTTGTTCTTTTTGGAGTTATTTAAATGTTTTGAATCCAGGAATAGCAGCCTGGTAACAAGCAAACTTTGTGGAAGGTAATCAGGATCCATTAGGGAACATTAAAGAGAACAGTTTCATCAGACAAGATACTACAAGGTAGATCTACATTCATACAATTTTTCGTAAATTAAACAGGAGACTTCAATGCAATGAATGGCTTTCATTTCTCATTTATATACACTGTTTTTCCCTAGATTTTCCTTAGATTTTCTTAATATTTAATGAGATGCCCAACAAGACTCATCAAACACAATGGGGAATGTTTATTTTCGTAAATGGCTTCCTAGGGTTCATAAAAAAGTAATAACTCCTCTTATTCTTTGAAACAAACAAATTACATGAGTTTAAATGTTGTGTTGGGCAGTACGGGCTCTGCTTCAGTCACGTTACCGTTTTAGATATTACTCATCGCGGTGGTTGCGGTGGTATGGATGCGTATGGTGGCAAATCAGATGACAAAACTTCACATGTTCGTCAAAGAGCACCTTCTGGCCGGAGGCCTGGTGTATATGTTCTCCAGGTTCTGCCAGGGACGAGACATTAAAACTGCAGGGAGGAATAACCTCTCAGAGTGCTTGCATAAATATTTAATGTGGTCTATTTCTCCATGCGAGGCCTTAGTGAGTGTGCGCACGTGTGTCTACTGTGTGTGTGTGTGTGTGTGTGTGTGTGTGTGTGTGTGCAGACTGTAATTACCCCTCTGCCTCAAAAACCCCCAATAGAGAAAGAGAGGGAGGAGGAGTGAACGAGAGGATGAAAGAGAGGGCAAAGTGGGGGAGAGAAAGAAGTCAGACTACTCAGAAAAACACGATTATGATAATTTACACTGTTGAAGGGGCATTGTAAAGGTTTCAGCTCTCGTGCACTGTAATTTGACCGAAGCACGTGCGTACGCGTGGGCGTACGTAGACACACACACACACACACACACACACACACACACACACACACACTCACACGCTGACACAGAACAGCACACAAATGTGACATGCTCTTGATCTCTACCTCCTCAGCATTTAACTGAAAGGCTAAAGGCTAAAAGTCATCCAGAATTCCAAACATAGTCATTTTATTATATATATCATATATCATCACACTCGAACAGATTGTGTGTGATACTGAAAGACTTTACTCATCCAGTGCTTTTGGTTGAGTAAATGTTTGAGCTGGCTCCGGGACACGACAAAACAGGGATTGGAAGTGTTTAATAGAGTTTGTTTTTCGTTGTGGATCAATAACACACGAGAGCAGAGAACACAGTCCCCCACACACACATGCACACGATCATCACCTGACAACACCGAGAGTGATGTTGTTTTTGCGATTATTGATATTTCTCTGTCTATGTCGCCTTTATACTGGAATGCAACACCTACTGTAATGAATGTACTTTCACACCCATACCCTTATTGATAGGAGTAAAGCAACAGCCTGATCTTCTTGTAGAGCCACCTGGGGTCAATACCTGCCTCCCTGGACGTGAGCTGGATCATCGACCTGCTCAACCAGCTCCTCAGTTTGTGGCTGTGAACTTAGATTTATCGCCTCAAAATTCCATGTAAAGACCTTAAAGGAAACTCGTTTGGTTCTGGTGTGTGTAAAAGATCTTGAAGTTCAAAGGGACAAAGTCCTCTCTCCTAAAGAAAACACTGCTCCTAAAACGCCTCGTCAGTAGTCCTTAGTCCCACTTTTGCATCATTTATGCCTAGTTTGGTGCATAAGAACTAATCTAGCACAGCTGCTATGTTGTTGTTAGCGGTGATGGGTCAGGCGTGTGTGAGCTGACCTATCAGAGGTGACTGGGTATTCAGGAGGGGGGACTTTAAAGAGAGAAGATCTAAAACAGAGCATTTCAGACAGAGGGAGACAGTATGAGAGAACTGATGTGTTTTTTGAACACTGAAGCAAGTAGACTTATCTTAGCAGTGACCCCGAAATGAAATTTTGGAACCGAAAATGAGCACACCATGTCTCATTTCAAGTCCTCGGCCTCCAGACAGAGTTCGTGTCTTGGCTGGCCTTCTTTTCAGAGTTTGCCTGTACTCATTCCTCCCACGCACCTTTAGTAAAATCCCGAGGAGAGAAGCTACGTCGGTCTCTCGTCTCCTCATGCACTTGGGTCCTCATTGTCGGCCTTCGTCACACCATGGGTATATCTGCTTGGATCAATAAGCTGGTCGAAGGAGCAGGGATGCAGCATCAAGATAAAGAACAGCAAATGTAAACCGGGATTTGGGAGACATAGGTGCGACATGGAGGTCACCTAACTGCTGAACTCCGCTACGCGATTCCTTCCTCCCACTTATCTCCTTCACCCCGACACTCCTTCACTTATCTCACGATAAGCATTTCCTGAGAGACAATTTACCACTCTGGTGGATTCTCTACAGGCGAACAGAGAAGGGGTGGGAGAGCATGGGAGGATTACGTGGGAATGTTGGTGACTTATTCTCTGGCTACGGTCATGAATATGCAGTTGCAGACTGGATGGGAATCCCTAAGCAGAATTTTTATAGGGGAAAGGTTTAATTGGCGCACGCTCTCTTTTTATTTTACAGCATTGTGAATTTTTTCTGAGGTTAATTGTGCAATGACGGACTTCTTCGGATTGTGTGAACGGAACATTTACAATTAATTAGCTTTTTTAAAGTTCCCATGAGGGCTCTTTGCTTCCACATAATTAATTGTTTCCTGTAAAAAAAGAATAAAAAAAATAGGCTGCTAGGTAGGGAGTTGTCGCAGATATTGATTGGTGTTTACAGCAACCAAAAACAGTAAAAAAAATACCTAAAAAACAAATGTGTTCCCGTTGTTTGGCATGATACTGTCATACAGGTGAAACATAAGGCAAGATATATGTTAAAAAACTTGACTTCATGGGAACTTTAAGTTGATACGATGAACTTGGGGCAGCTGTGGCTCAGGAGGTAGAGGGAATCGTCCACCAGTTGGAAGGTTGGTGGTTTGATTTCCATAGTTTATAACTGACCCCTTTCACACCGTCACATTGTTTTCACATCTAATGTGAAAATCCATTACCGTTGCTATAAACATACCTTATTTGGACAGCAATTGCACAGAATGCTTCAATAATTCAGGCCCAATGTAATGGGCTGCCTGAATTGAGTCACTGCATTTCTAACTTACCGACGCAAACTTCCTATTTTCACACGTGGAAATCATCTACTGGTTTGAAAATGTAAAAGCCAGAGGGTTGGACAGAGTTGCTCGCAGTTTATATGTTTCAAATAATTAGGCCTTAGCTTCTGAATAGCAAACATTTTCACTTCCACCGTCTTGAAACTATTAATGAAGGGTAGTATTTCTGACTGGTGGACCAGACCGGATGCTTGTAGCTAGTGTTGTATTGCATGTGACGGGAGGAGCTGGCAATGGGCTCCTGGGACCTGAACTGTCAACAATATGACAGACACAAGGTATAATGGAAGGAAATGAATATAAGGATCTAAGACTGGCATGTAAGAGCCATGTTTTCCAACTGCAGTTTGTAAAACATAGCTGTGTGCAATCCTGGTGTCAGTAATGGCACTAGCATAACAAGATGCAAGATGACATGGCCTCATCTAAAGCATACAAGTGTCAGTTATGAAAGGAGAAAGAGAGTTAATTCAAAAGTTCAATGCAATGACTTTCAATGCTCAAACAGTGCTGATTACCTAAAAAGAGTGTAGCTCAGCTAGGCATCATTTAGAAGGACTACAAAGTAAATCCAGCAACTGAATCTATAGTCCAGTGGTTTGTTTCTGTCGTGTAAAATTAACTTTTTAATTAACGCTGCTGTCAGAGCGATGCATTCACTTACAAGTGCACCAACGCATATTGTTAAAACCGGTTGATCAAGGTAGCAAGCACTGACCCAAGTGCTTATTCAATTCATAGTAATGCAACACACCCATCTAATAACATATGAAAAGAATATCAGACTGGCAAACAGGCTTTTGTTGCATACTGGGGAAAAAAGGGTCTTCAACTATTTAAATTATATATTTTCCCCCATTTTTCACAAGGGAAAACCACAATTTCCGATGTGAATTGAGTATTTTCACATCTGATTGGCTATTTTCACACGTCACTCAAACTTTTTTCTAAAATATCTTCATGTGAATTCCACATTTTCACACACATTTAGATGCGATTCACCGTTTTCACATGTGAAATTGAATTTAAATGTGTTAATATAAAATGATGCCGCATGTGAACCAGACGTTTTCACAGGTGAATAGATTTTTTTCACATATGAATAATTGAATTTTGTTTGTACAGTTTTATTGAATTTGATACATGCACAATCAATTATACACATACAATGTATCCCCACAAAAGAACAAAAAGAAAGTTTGGAGTTTGAAAAGAAAAGAAAGAAAAAAGGAGAAGAGAAATAAGAAATAAATTGAGAAATTGAGTCGAATCCCTTTAGTAATTCATATAATTAAATTGACATCCGTAGTTCATCACTAAAATGAAAAAAAATTAAATTGTAAAACATATTTCATTTTTTTACAGTCCCACTCGTCACCGGAATAGCACATTTCTCCCATTTTATATTGTGTTGTGCTGATTTGTAAAGGTGAGTAGCAATTATCTTGCTACCTTATAACAATCTTCCTTTCAGTAAATTTTTTTAAAACGTACAAATTAAAATTCATTGGTTCTCAATTGAGCTTCAAATATGAACATGTCACCTAACAGAATAACTGTATTTAATATCTTATCTCTTCATTCAGAATGCAGAATATAATGTTTAACGGTGTAAATTCAAAATGAGGGATGAGTGACTTAAGCCAATTTTGGATATTGGTCCACAGACCTGTTTTGAATGCCAATGAGTGAAAAGTTTCCGGATGAGAAAGACTTTTACTCTTTTCCACTTATGGAAATACAACCTCTAGGACTATTTCACATATGACAACAGCTAAAATCTTCACCATACACATTTAATTCCATTTTACATTTCATACAGCAAAACACATTCATTTCCCAAAGAACACGCAATTAAAGGAATTCAAAGTGCGGTGCGTATTATCTAAACAGTACTTAGACTTTGAAGTATTAGTATGAGCACATTCTAGGGTGTGTATCAATGCAAATACAGATACCAGCTGGAAGATATATCGGACAGTAGTCCATATAAAAGGAGAAAAAATATGTGGGGAATGAAACGGGAACAGATTGAGGACTGTAAATTGTGGGAGCTGTGAGCAGGAGAAGAGATGGGGAGGTGTAAGGATGGGCTGCTCTGTGTCTAGTGTTGGTTTTAATCTAACCTCTGTGGCTCAGCGCAGAGGGCAGAAAAATGCTCGGAGATATATGAAGACCGATGGCGCGCGAAGTGCTGTGGTGAGCGTAGACCTATTGAGTCTGCAGATACCATATATCATGTCATATGGATATTACATCATGTCACACCAAAAATGTGTGTGTGTGTGTGTGTGTGTGTGTGTGTGTGTGTGTGTGTGTGTGAGCATCCATGTGTGTCCAGAATAACACCCTTTCCTGGTATTGGGGTGGTGGGGACCACAAATACAATTTCTGATCTGGATTGCATGACGCATCTAAGTTAATTTAACAAATATTTCTCATTTTATTTTTCCATTCCTGTCAAAAATCGGTGTATTTTTAATACTTGTATCTCCTCCATGAATTTATTACTTGACAAGCGATCTGTTTCTGATTCAGGGCTGCACCCATCACTCACTGGGGGATGTCCTTGACAATCACGGGGGCAGGGTGCTTCGTCAATCTCTGTTATCGATGCAGCAATCCCATTATGCACATGAGCCAATGAGCGAGCGCACATAAAACACAGCAAGCACGTGCGCTGTGTTATTGAGCCACATAGAGCAGACGGCACTTGATAGCGGTGGCAGTCAATATGTTTACACAATACAGTGACATTTAACATATTGCAGCCAAGGCAAACTGTCACAGTCATTCTGTTTGTCCAGAGACACACACCATACTTAGGCTGAGTGTTTGCCATGTGCCCACTGGGTCAAGGTATTTGACATCAGCAAGGAGCTCTTAAGTCTTTCTTGTGGTTTCTAGTTCACAGGACACACACCATGTGTACACTCTTATCCCGCCAAAGACACACAGTCGTGCACGCACATACACACGAGCGACACTCTGCAGGGCAGGAGGATCAGTCATGGACTCCCCGGAGCACGTCTGCGTTGTAGCGAATGCATTGCGACAGGGAACCTGACTCACCACAGCACCCGAGGGATCTCGGCATCAGCAACAAGCCCATGCAGCCAAGCGCTCGCAGCACCAAACCTCCTTTCGGAACGGAAACAGCACCCAACGCACAGTCATCCTACGACTGTCAGCGTCCATTACGGTGACTGTTCAAATCGTCTTCATGCTTCAATTCATCCTGCTGAACTGGAGCTGAATTGTCATCATCAGTAATGGTCTCGGGGGTTTGAGTGAAAGTGCTCTACAATCAGACATAATATCAGGTTCAGAATTTGTTTGATGATGGAGTTAACAGGGGGTTATATTAGAATCCTAATTCAAAGCCCTCTGTGGCCAAATGTCAGATAAAACAATTAACAGGCTGTTGGTCCTCATATATCAGTCGCGTGTGTCACTCATGTCAGCTGTAATAGGATCAGTGCTGCATTTCAGAGTGGAGATGTTCTGCAGGCTTTTTCTTCTCTGTCCTCTGGGAGCCGGCAAATCCCAAGAGAAGTGCTTTCAAAGGCATGCGCCAGTTTCAAAGGCACGTCATTTTATAAATCTGTTACGTTGCGCTATGCAGATCATCCCCGGCCTCGCACGCTGAAATTTTATACATATTGACTTAAGTCTGAAACCAGTTGGTGGGTTTCTCCAGTGTTTCTGCGCCTCAAGCTCAGCGGAGGTAGAACAAATACATGCGCGCCCCTTCAACTAAAGCTCTTCTTAATGAAATATTTACTTTATGTGCATGTTTGTGTACCAGCACTAAACAGGTTTTCTCTTCCTGTAACAGTCGATCATAAGCAAGGCTCTTCAAACCACTGATATTTGTTGATTTGACCGCATTTCAAATTCTTACAAAGGTTACTCTACAATTAAAAAAATCCCTCTTTTCTGGCTCTTTTTCATCATCCTGCAATGTATAAGGAACAAAGCAGAAATCAAATAAAGATAAAAGTACCCTCTGTTTAAAAGATTGGATCAAAATCATTCTCTTTATTCGTCCTGACAGATGAGAGCAACTCATCCTTACAAAGAAAGCAGTAAAGCTGAGAGCGCCTGAAAGAAAAAAAAGGCACAAAGCTTCTGCTTTATCACCACCGCACGACAAAGACGATGAAGACAGACGTGACGGGTGCGCCTGTCTTTTGGGGCACTGACACCAGAGTCTCATGACAGCCCAGGAGAACACAACAATGTCTGCTTGTCTCTCTAGCTCTTTCTACAAGGCCTGTCCTCCACCAAGAAAAACACCAGTTCACTAAAAGTCAGTGGGTTTGTCAGACGAAGACAGAGTCGTCCTCACATTAGATGGCTGTCGCGGTGGACAGTATTACTCGTAGCATTCCCAAGATAGAGCGAAGCATAAAATATGAGGTGCTGTAGTTATTTCTTATTCCTCTTACTTAGGCAGCAGTGATGGACTTTCTCCAGAAGAGGAGAGACATCTGCAGCCACGAGAGGGTTTCTTTCCGATTTGTTGCCCCATTGATCCAACAGCTACGATCTGGTTACAGCATTCGAGATGGTACCCTGTTCATCCCTCGGAAAGCTGCTCGGAGGCCGTTGGGCTGTGACACTCCAAAAGAATGTATCCACCATTTACAGCCGCTTCTTTTCCAATGTAACCTTATGGGGAGAAGTCTTGGCCACTACGAAAGGTGGCTTCTTCCACTCCTCTTTGGGACTTGGGGTGGACTATGTATTTATCTTGAGTTTGTGTTAAGGAGAGGAAACTGTTAAAAATAACCCTTAAAAAATTAAGTAATATTGGAAAGGTAAAAACATCTCATTGTAACACAGAAGAAAATCTTGAACAGTGAGAATTTCATCAACCGCCCAATCCCTTTGTCCACGCACACATTCCCTCCTTAACGCTCTCCACCTCCCGCTCTCTTGCCGTTCAGTTTCCACACCTCTTCTCGTCTGTGCCATGTTTCTTTACTCGGCCGTAGTTAGCAATTTCCTTTTCTTCCGCTGTCCTCGCTCACTCCTCCTCCCTTTTTTCTTTGTTTCCTCTCGCTGAGGGACTTCTCTCCCTTGTGTTCTGCTCTCTCCTCTCGTTGCATCTGCACTCGCACATCTCTCCCTTCCTCTTCTTCTTCTTCTTCTTCTTCTTCCTCTTCTTCTTCTTCTTCTCTCTCATGTTCTGGCGGTCAACAGCAAACTGGATTCAGAGACTTATAATTACACCCCAGAGGAGCTTCCCCCCTCTTCTCTTACATCGCTGCTCCCTCATTCTCTTTGCTGTGTTCTTCTTGGCCCTCTCGCTCCTCCGCCAGCTCCCTCTGCACACTTACATACATTTTCTTGCTTTCACTCGTACTCTCCATCTCTTGTCCTGTCACTGAACCACACATTGTTACATTCCCACCTCTTTTTATCATGCTGCAGCTTTCAGTCGCTGCTAACTGACTCCATCCTCCCTTTTCTCTAACCGCGTTACAAAAAGATAAGGAATTAATATAAAAATGTTGGACAGACTTGCCTTTTTTTAAATTTTGTTTGTTTATCTCCCAATGACATTGATTTGATCCTTCTTTGGAAATGTTTTTTGTTGGCACTCGAAGTTCGCCATCAGCTCAGTAACACTGAAGCAAAGAGGATGTTTCCTGTCATGCAGCCATGAAGTGGCCGAGCAGCTGAAGCCTGCCCTCTTCACACCACCATCCTGCCAATGGCTTCTAACCATTATGATTCACTCAACCAGATACAGTCGGAATAGTTGGCAAATCCTTTTTTTTTTTTTTTTTTAAACTGCGTGGCTCCAGGCGAGCTCAGCAGCTCCAAATGTGATAGGTCAACATCCACACAAACACAACGGCCATCTCCATTCAGCAGTTTTTACCGCTCGGTCCAAAACGGTGATCTGTGTTCAACTTGACTACTTAATGAGGTTGCGTTCATCAAATGTCATCTTCTGACCACGTTCTCTCTTGTGGTTTTCATCACTGATTTCTTCCTGGGGTGGAAGATTAATTAGTCATAAATTAAGCCAAAGTTATGATTAATATGTTTTTAATTAGTCACCCGCAGTGCCTTTTGCTCTCTTCTACCAGAGCATTTTGACTTCGAGGTAACAGCAGGAGTGCTGCGTCCAAACCATGGAGAATTTTTGTTTTGTTATCGTTTATTCTGTAATGAGATGAGGTTCCAAGACTCCTGCTGTTAATCAGACTGATGTGTGTTTCGTGAGTTGATTGCATTATGGCAATCCAATTGCTAAACTAGTCACGCATTTCCATTTCAGAACAACGATCTATGTCCGGGCTGACAAGAACTGGCTTAATACGATGTCTCCGATTGTTGGCTTATTAAAGTATACAAATCAGATGGAGCTTTAGTGATTTTACTAATAGAATCAAACATTGTTTTACTGCAAGTCAGATCTCTATGTTTCTTCTTTTTACATTTTATAACTTATACCATTTTTTGAGCAATCTCTATAATATTTTGTTTTCGCTTTGTAACGGTGGCTATAACAGTGGAATATCATTCAGGCTCAGTGGTTTTTATTTTAAAAAGAATTTCTGATTTGGAAATCCGAAATTAGTGTTTGGATCATTAATATTGAATCATGCTTGAATTAGAAAATGCACCATTTGTGCAGACCTTTGGCAACTTCCTTTAGCATTTTATATTGTATTGTAATAAAAATATTAGGCTACTTATTTTAAATCTGTTTAAGGACAATCACTTAGAACCGCTAATGCTCAAATAGTGATACTCTTGGCAGCTGCAGGTCTTCAGACAGATAACATAATTTCATGCTATGCTACACTATGCTAGTGGAGTCACATGTACAGTAGGTTGGCTTTGGCATGGCTTGTTGTTAGCAGAAATGCTAACAGCTGCACATGCTTGGCTACTTTCTAGGCTGACAGTGTCGAATCTGTGATCATGTGACACTTTAGAGCATTGGTTCACAGATCCCAATTTAATTTAGATAAATCGTCAGATAAAATGCTTGCTTTTAATTTTCCTTTTATTCCCCCATCTCTCTTGTGGTACGACTGGACTCTTGTGCATCTACATACATGAGAATCTTGTTTTTAGATTGATTAAGGTAAGATCCGATGTAGAACCAATCAGTACACTGCCCTTCCATTGAACCAGTGCTTTTGATTTTTTTCAGTCTCTTGACAGAGATGTTGTGTAAATATTTGGATACGCTTTGTTAAATGTGCCTTTTTTTACACACAGCTAATGGTCAGAACTCTAAATCTAATTACACTGCTGCATGCTCAATTTAATACATTTATTCATTACATCAAGCCCAGCATCACCGATGCTACAGAACAGCCTTTGACTTGGATGTGAATATTAATATGTATTCGGTCTGTAAATGACGATGATGTGTTTTGATAATCCTGCTGCTTATTAAGTAACTTAGTGTAAATTACCCAAAAGAAAAAACACACTTGTCATAATAATGAAGGAATGAGGGACTGTTAACTCCTCAGTATGTTGTTTCACTTTTTCTTGAGGGGTAAGTGATGATTTTCTTCATCATGAATAGGTCACTAACAACGCACTGCAACAGCTACGATTCAGATTCATTGATTTATCCAGAATTAGCATAGTATCTCCAAGTCTGTTCTCTAACGACTCACCATTGTATACTACATAGCTCCTAAAGAAGCTCTCATCAATCATTCATTGAGTTCAGAGACAGTAGCTCCCAGACGCTGAACTTCTGACATGAAGATGCCGAACCACGATATCATCACCAAACCGTTGCCGCTGTTTACACACACCCTGATGCTGACTGTTTGTGTGCGTTTTTCTATGTTAACTGTATATATGTTCTGTAACTTGTGTAGCATGAAGGAGTTTCCAAACTTTCCTTCCATCATGCAACCCTGTGTTGTATGATGACAAATAAATGACCTTGTGGAAAATGCGATATTAAGTTGCTCCTAGTGTAAACTGAACGTTGACAGCATTTAACTAGGGGGGAACTTGAGTTGACGTTTATTATCAAGCAGCCACAGAAAATGCAAGGCATCTATAAGCAAAAGTCTACAAAGTAAGACAGCGGTCATTTTTGTCATCATTTGACGGCAGATCAGTTTGAAATATTGCAGGGAGGAATGAACAAGAAGATGTAGCCAAAGTGAGCTGTTAGGGCCAACGTTGGTCAGCGCCTGTGGATTTAGCTTTTGCAGTGGGCCAGCTGTTGGCACCAGTCGACCACTGTCAGCGGCGGCTGTCTGGCTGACTGAGCATGTTGGCGTTTGAGCCTGTCAGTGAGCGAAATCATTCTGATTGGCTGTTGAGCTAAGTGAGCCAGTAGATGGATAAATAAAGGGAAACCCCTTTTACCCTGTTGCCGTACTATCCACGATTTCACCCATTTACTGCAGTTTCTCCTTAATTCTCAAATCTGCCTCTTCACCAGTGCCATTTTTTTTTACAGAAATCAGTCATAATCTTGTTCGGCCGAGACGCAGGTGACATCGCTGGTTCTTTGATGAAGAGCTGCAGTTGTCAGGCTGAACACCTCCAACTACTCAGCAAAGTAACAGACACCTTTCACTGCGCCCTGCTGTTTGCTGACTCATGTGCCCGTGTGCTGCGATCAGCCCATAGGTGCTCACAGGAGGACATTAAAAGGCTAATTATTGCCGGATTCTTCATCAATACAATCATTGTTCGATCGTTCCTCCCAAAATCCTGACCAGTGACCACAAATATCACCAAATCAACCGGGGCTGAAATCATCGAAACCTCCTCCTCAAACCGACTTGATCCGGACTTTGTTTTGCAATTACCACACATCAAAATCTCTCCACACTTCCCCTTGTGTAAAGTTTATATTTCCACATAACTTTATTAGAGTACCACAAGGGCAACAGAGCAGACTTGATCTATGCAAAACATTTCACAGGGTTCCGGAGCTGGCAAGGCAGAAAAATTAATGATGTGGGCATGAATTATGGCATTATTCATATCCATGTCCTGCTGCTTCAGCACTCCTATTGAAAGTGAAGCTAGCTAGTGAAAGACAGCTTTAAATTTCATTACTTCATAGCGGCTCCTAGACTCAGGCTGATGACTCATGGTGAAAATGGATAAATCAAATATTTTCCAGTAGTGTGTATACACATATATATATTTTATGTGTGTGTGTGTGTGTGCGTGTGTGCGTGCGCCTGTGCCCCTCCCGGGTCGCTCCCTACACCATTGACATTCTTCATGTGCAGCAAAGAGGGGAGCCGGCGAAGCATAGCATTGCACTGCCCTGCTTGTTATCAGGTGGAGAAAACGAGAACAGAAAGTGGGCAGACGGGGCTGGCGAGCAGGGGAACAGAGGTGAATGGAGGGATGAGCAAAGATTGAGAAAAATGAGGGAGAAGGGCACGGATGACTGGAGAGACAGAAAGAGAAAAGGATGGAGGCCGGCGGGCACGGACAAATGGCTGGTAGACAGCAGAGAGGCAGGCGGAGTGACACTTGAATCTTCGCCGAGAGCTAACCAGAGACACTACGACAGGGCCGACATCGACGAGAACGGAGAGAAACGAGAAGGAGGAGAGGGAAGGAAAAACACGAGATCTGTTACAGAGGATCTTCGTGTCAGAAGGGCGGTGACAGCTGTGTTATTAGCTTCCTGAAATATTAATCTGTACACACACTGACACAACAGCGCAGCATAAATATTAACCTGCTCCTTTTTTTTCTTGCTGGCAGCGCGCACGGCAACAGGTAAGCACGGAAACAACACACACGTCACTGAGAGACGTTGGTTCATGTTGCGTCACGCCGCTAACGCACTACAATATAATGCCAACACTAACAAACGCTGTGAAACTACTCCACTACAAGCAACAACATTGCATTCAAAACCGTTGAACCGAAAATGAAAACTCTGGGGGGTTAAAGCTGTAAATCAAGTCCCCCATCTACTTGTCTACAAGGATTCTTCAACACTGTTTTGCTGTGAAGTTCTGGAAATGTTCTGTGGACGATGGCGACAGAATTTTGTGTATTTGGGTCTAAGATGTCAAAAGTAAAAGCTAATGAAAAGCAGTCCTGTGTTTAGCTTTGTGACGAAGCATTTTCCAGCAAATGTAAGAGTTTTGTGTTAGCTTGAGAAGGAGGCAGTTTTTCTCAGCCCATAAAGGAACACGTTATCCTTCAGTTTATCAGAGAAATTCTAATTCGAATCTTGTTTTTGGTTTTCAGTGGACAGGAATGGAACAAAAAAGTGTCATCTTTAAAGTTACAAAGAGAAGAGGAGGAGCGTTAACAAACACGCAAGCTGCACGGGAGAGATTTTGGCTGTGAAGGGAATGTATCAGGTGTTACAGGGAGAATCACATCCACATGTCCATGCGAACCCAAATTATGAGCTGCATAAAACACAGGGCTTACACATACAGATAGTTTATCATTAACGCACACATTCACACCCACAGGCAATTATGGTAGCCAACCAACCTGACCTGCATGTCTATGAACCCACACAGGCACAGTGAGGACCTTCCTACTCTAAAGAGCAAATCACTGCACCGCTGTGCTGCCACAAATTTGCATAGAATTCAAAAATCAAAGCATGAAAAGTAGCAAATATACAGCATTCACGAGAAAGCGGGACCGGAAACACAAATATTGTGTGTTGTCGTAAATAATAGGGGGAAACATTTTAACGCCCCAGTGATTAGGCATAAATGCATCACAAAGAAGCCCCCGACTGCAAGCGAAGCCGTGGGATTTTTCAGGGAGGTTCATGCACAGGACAAGTTAATCAAATGTCCAACAGCTCTGAACTGACAAAGGACAAAAGGCTGAACTGCCAGGAAGTAGAGCAGTTTAGAGTTAAAGTGTCTGCGGTAATCATATCACTGCACGAACTTCTCCGCTAAGCCGAAGTCTTTCCAGGCTCGACATGTCCAGTGTCTGGAAAAACAGTCAGAGGGGTTCACGTCACATGTGCTTCTGATTTACAGTGATGCCTAAAGAGTGTGTGTCATCATTGAGTATACATTTCCCTATCTTCCCTAACACACACACACACACTCACTCACAGCAAATATCAAAGAGTAGCTGTACAGCCACAACTGTAATCGGACTGGAGGTCGACCTCTTCTTCATCAAATTGTCCACACTCGGAGAATTAACCGGGGGGGATATTATATCTACAGAGAAAGAAAGTCTGCATTTCATAACATTTCATGCATTTTCTGCATTTAATCAGGCGCGTGTGATATAAGGGACATGACTGTACGCGCATGTCACCGCATGTAGCCCGTGCCGTGTGCAGCAAGCCAACCTTATTTATTAAAACACAGACTCTCAATATTTGATTTCCAGTGCTGAGGCTTCAAGGAGGAGTGAGGTAAATGGAATATCTTAAATATTTGATCAAACCCAGGTAGCACACACTGCCATGAAGGAGCGTGTTCGGACTGCTAGAGAGAGGATGCAGTGGCCCTAATGCCTCACTGACAAGAAAGTAAAAGACAAAAGGCAGATTTTCCAGGAACAGTGCAAACTGACTCCCTTTTTCCTTTTCCACTTCACCTTACATTATATTATACCATCCTATCAACACCTGACAAGGCTTTTGATTGAATAAACGGGGAAAGTGCAGAGGAAGTGAACAATGCTTCCAGAGAAAATGCAGTGCAGTGATTACATTCACTACAGGAGCTCTGGCGATCAGTCTAAGCTCTTGAGTTGGTAAACTAATTATATTGACCCCGTGCAACGTGGGTTATAGAAAGCTATTTCAACCAGTCAATGCGATTTGATGTGAAAGGCACTTAAGTGCAGAGAGGCTGGCAACTGGGTAGGCAGCGAAAGCCTTTTGATGACAATGAAACCTATAGTAGAGGCTTATGTCGAAAAGAAAGAACTTCAAATACTTGTAGCTTATACACACACACATGCATTCTCAACTTTATGACCGGAAACAGGATATGGCTCAGTGAGGATGACAGCTTTTTTTTTATCTTTACATAAGCCAGCTCACTGGAGGAGATTGAATGTGGCGTTTCCTCTCCAGAAAAATGGCAGCATTATTATTATTATTATTATTATTATTATTAGTATTATTATTATTATTTACATGTATTGTGACGGAGTTGGGTGATGTAGTACAAGAGTGACAGAGCCCGCGGAAGGTGGTGGTGTGGGTGGTTGGATGGGTCAAACAAACACAGAACTTGTACCCGAGAGCACGCTGTTCGTGTCTCGGGTGAATTCGGATCACCAGGGCGTGTTACTTTAACACACGGTGGCATCACTGTTGGTAATTCTAGATAAATGTGGGACTAGAGGTAAGCGAAAAAAAAGACGCCGAATCGAGGAAGTGTCAAAAATGTTGGTTTTATTAACCGAAATTAACTGATTCCCAAAGAAACATGCTGTTCCAGCAGTCTATGTTGAATGGCTTGGCTTCACCCTTATTGGACAATATCACTACACATTGGAAACACAGTTCACTTGTAAATGCCAACAACATTTCAAGGTGAGTAACACAAACACTGTATCCTATGCCATCTGTAATCACATAGCCGGGTTATGGCAGTCATCACATGACAAAAAGGAAACACACGCACACATGCAACACACACATAGGCCATGTAAATGTTGAGACGAGGGCTTGTTCGTGGTTTGTGGACTTTGTGTTGGTGTTTCAATTTGCAACCCCTGCAACACACAGAAAGTGATGGAAATCAAGGGGCCATTTCAAAGCAATAAATAAACCATTGGCTCAGAGCTCATTGACGTGTTTCTCTCATAAACATGCACAGATATGAATGGGCACACACAAAGACCCTGATTAGAGAAGGTAGTTTTGAAGGAAGCTGAAGATTTTCTTGCCTTTACAGAATTGAGTTGATAATGGTAAAAATTGTACTTGAAAAGGTCTTTTAAGATTTCAGTTTTTAGTGTTTGGTATCGATATATATATATGTATTCATCCTTTCCATCTCCTCCATCTCAACCTGCACCTTCTTCGTCTTCTGCCTCCTGGTCTTAACATTGTCTGCTGCGGGTTGAATTTGAATTGAAGGTAGCTGTTCACAGATCCCCCCCACTCACTTTGACCAACAGAACAGATCAGAAGAAAAACTGGCAAATCTGAATCTCAGAGAGCCAGCTGTTACAGACAAAGGCTTCAAGAGTGAAGCTACAGCACTGTGCAGTGCCTACATAAATAGCCAGAAACTTAAAGGATTATTGAAGCAGAACTTTCAGCTCCCCTTTTCTATAAACTTGACAAATAAGCCAGTTTTCCTCTTGTGTTATTAATTGGAAAATATATAGTATAGGTAACATCTCCTTTCAGATTGCTTAACACAAGGCACTTGTTGCCTCATGGTATCCAGTTTACATCCAGATTATTTTTTTTATTGTTTCTAAGTTGAAATTAAAGGAAAACCACAAACTTTTGCAAGGATTTTGATTTTTAGTATTACCAACTATTATCAAATAACAAAGAAAGCCATTAATAGTAGCTTAAATAAAAAAGGGCCAGGGTGCGCTTTTAGGACAAATACAGGCCTGGGCTACCATAAGAAGTTCTTAAGGCACAATGAGTGCAACATTATCAAGCAAGCTAGCTAAATTAGCTGGATAGCTGTCTCTAAATACGGATGTGGTCGGGGATGTTAATTCACTTGAGACAGTAAAAACAGTGTGGTTACATTTTGAAACCTTTTATTCTCTAGATTTATCTTTTGTCTGCACAAAATTACTTTTGAGGCACCTACCACAGGACCAGGATTTTTTTCAACCTGTAATCAGCGGCACTGCTCTGCAATGCTTTCAATTCTGCCCCAGAGGAACCTTGGAAACATGGTCTAATAGCAAACAAACGGCATAAGGATGGAGTAAACTTCATTTCCCAAACTCCCACTTAGTTGATGATATGCAACAGTTTTATACCACTGAGCAGGATATATAGGGGGAATATAAACAAAATCTTAAAAGAAAAGTCCCCTTCTATTAAATATGCTTTACATTACTTTATTTATTTAGAAATAATTTATTGGGGGGACAGCTTCATGTTTTTGAGGGGACTCATCTTCTTCCGTCGACCTCCCCTTATCTGTGTTTGTTGTTTCTTTTTTTGTTAGCTCAGCTCTTTAATCTCTTCTACTGTCTTATTTCCTATTTCTCAAAAGATAACTGTGTCTGTATTAGATTAGCATATCCACTAATTGTCTTTGGATCGCGTTTGTTTATAAACTAATGATTTATGCATACCGGCCTCCACCTAATAAGCAAAAAAGAAAGGATTTTATTCAGAACTTGTGCACACTTGGACATCCTCCGATACGTGTGTGTGTGCAGAGAGGGATGTTTGAAAGGCTACACGTGTAGCAAATGCACATATTCATGAACATGCCCTCCAGCTCACACATTTGCACATTTGTGCCAACCTGTCAGCGAGTGTTCCCGCGCGCACCTAAATCTAGGTATTAAATTGTGTCTGTTTGTTTTTCTGTGTTCCTCCGCATTGGCTGTGTGCATTTTATGTACCGACGGACTTATTTAAAACTTTGAGGCATTAATGTTGCTCATTTGGTTCGGATTACCCCCCACGGGAGTTGTTTATTCCAAACAGGTTTTAATGAAGTCTCAGTGGTAACATTCCAGCATCCAAACTGCGCACAGCATTTTAACTGAATCTTAGGTGGCACAATTTTTAGTCTCTTTATTTCTTTTTGATGATGTTAGTGCAGTTTTTCTTTAGGCTATTAGTGTTTAATTTCCGTAACACGTGGCTGTGATCTACGAGCTGCTGCCTGTGCTTTGTGGGAAAAAAAAAAAACAGACTGAAAGTGTTATGTGTGATCTCATACCCTCGCACAAGAGCTCAACGTGGGTCAATGGCTCGCGCATTCGCACTCCCATTAACACATAAACACGACCTCTTGTCGAGCTACATAAAGGTACACACCGGTGATGTTTCTGACTGCACATCTCTATGCGTATATCTTCTCAACACACTGATATTTCTCTCTCTCTTTCAAGTATACGTGCACCAACATGAACAAAGGCCCGAGAGCATTAATCACCTGCTAGAGTGTTGACAGGAAGTAAACAGCACTGTCTGTATCAGCCGATGTGTATTATGGTCACGGGGACCCCATTTATTCCTATTATCAGCGATTACCACCACTGGGTGCTCTTCCTGCTCCCGATTATAATCTGCACTAAAGCAGGCCAACAGATCCCTATCCAGCACCACGGTAACTATTGCTAAAGGTGTGAACATTTATATTTCCACCATTCTTTTATTAAACTGCAATTGGAGCAAGAGGATGAGGTGCTCGGAATAGGAAATATCCCATTGTGTGGCTAAAGATACATTTTTGCACACCTCTTTAGTATCTGAATTTTCTAATACAATACATAATCTATTGATGCAAGCCAGTTCTCAAACCACATCAAGCTGAAAGCGTTAAGAGTATTGTGCAGTCTGAGCATGTACATGTTCAGAGACTATTCGATTAAATCCCCTAGGAAGGAGGTAGTTTTAACTGATACTCTAGGAAGAGGTAACCCGTTAGAGAAGGAGAGCAGAGTTTAATCCTCTAATATTTTTGTAAATCGATGAATAAGCAGCATTTGCAAAGATCCTTGAAAACATGAAATTGCCTTGGTTTTTCCCATCTGTTGATGTCATAACCGTTTTTACTTGTCTCAAGTCGATACATTTTATTTATGTTAGATTTTGTTGCATCCATTGGCAGCATCAGATGTCACAGATCAGACAAGACAGTGGTTATCCCAGACTGAGTGTGATAAAGAGAAAAAAGGTTGAGGTGTACCTGATGCTGGGGTTAGTAAGATTTTAGATTTTAGCAAGAGCAAGTTAATGGTGCTTTCATCCTTTTTACTTAATACATACTGCAGCTGCCCTTATAGAGCGCATACTGTTACATGCGGTATTGTATGCCTACAATTGGAGCATACTACTTCGTCATGACAGCGCGCCTTGAACTTTGACCTTGGTGCTTTTATATCCGTAGATATATTGAATACGTTACATAACTGACACCAACGATCAAACCTGTAGGTAAATCAGTTTTGCTTAGGCGACGGCAGCAGCAAGAGCTCTTCCACGAGACCATCTGTTGTTCTGTTGTTTCCATTACTACACACACATACACTCGCGTACACTCACACACATGTCCATTTACCCGTTTAACTTATAACGGCATTACTGACTTATCATCCGTCTCTTGCATTTACTCGACCTCTCTGCTTTATACTCATTAAGGCTCTACTCTTAGCAAAACCAAATGTATGATTATAGTCATTATTACCAATGCAGAAGGGTCTGTGCGTGGCCCATTATTATAATAGTTGTGACATGTATAAGTCAGTCGATCAAGGGCATGCTGTTCTTTTATCCTCTCAGCCAGCACTTAGTGATAAATACAAACCATATACTGTAGCTGTACACACAGATGTGTAGACATAAGTCATGATCTCTACTCCACTCTTTTTTCAGAGACCTCGACTGTCCTGTGCGTCTGCTGCTCTCTCTTCCTCTTCTCTTCGTTTAACAGAGACTAATGGGAGAGCTGATGACGAGCTACAGTGGGGGCTGTTTCAATCCGTCTCCATAAGTGATGCAATTAGCCAATCGCAAGTCTTGTTCTGCAGTCAGAAGCTCAGATGCTTCTTGTTGTTTCACTTAAAGGGGCTCTGTGGAACCTCTGTGTTGTGCTTTTTAGCTACCATAGGGGCATCCAAGAGGGGGCACCTCCTCATCGTTTCCAAGGAGTCCACCAGTGGAGACGAGGCAATCAAGAACGCGCGTTAAATCACATCCTTTGGACTAATGGAGTCCTTTCACAAAGAAACCTACAGTCCGGCAGCAGTAACTAACTAACTAACTAAAGGCACAGCTTTCAGGGGAAATATTCCTCTAATGCTCAGCTGAATATGAAGCATGCAGAGAAAAAATGGAAATGTGACTACTTATCCGACAAGACAAACGCCATGTTGAGCTACTCGTGGTGCCAATATTACAGGGAAATAGGTGTGTAAAGGGGTTAATGTGTGCAAGATAAATCCCTAAAGTCAATATACAATATTACCTTCTGCAAGAATCCTGGTTGACAACACTCACACGCTGTCCTAATACTCAAACAGGAGTTCATATGATGTTCGATTTCACCTCTTCATTAAATGAGCAGCATGAGAGAATCATAATGCAGGTGCCGGCAGAACAAGCTCAGCCACGACAGGAAGTAATTCACAATTACTGAGGAACAGTGATTCCCAAGATGAGAGATGGGGCTGTATGGGGCTCCATATTGCTTACATTTATTACAATTTTGCACAGTAAGCGAGTGAAAATGTAATCCCAGGTTAAGGTCTTTCATATTCCCAGTTGTCACTCGTGTTGACATACTGAAGAATGACCTATATTGAGGAGTGTGTACACTAATCTGCTAGTTTATAATGGATCATGATCCATGGTATTTTTAGACGACGCTGTCAGCTCTGAGTTAATCTGAACATGAACACAGACGGCGAGCGAGGGGTTCAGGGGTTAACAAGCACTGCGTTCACTGTCATAAATACAATAAGGGCGTGGGGGTGAGGTCAGGGGGATTTATGCAGGCACATTATCCATTCATCTGTGTCTGTCGCAAAGACAATAATGACTGGCCTCTCACCCAGCAAATGGTCACAGCAGATGGACCAAACAAAGTGACATAATAGCGATAAAAACAGGCTATCGCTGTGAACGAAGGATATGTCTCGGTGAAGAGGATACCTACTGTATGCCACAACAAATGTTGGCATTGTTATGTTATGTTGAACCTTTCTTTCTTTAGGTTTCAATTTGAAGGGTAACTCATGCGAAAAAAAGCAGCATAAAACCTTTTGTGACTCCAGAGGATGCTGCATGTAATCCACCAAACTGAATCTGGTGATGTCACACAGCTAAGTTGCATTGTGTGAAGGCATCATGTTTTGAAAAGCAGTCCACCTGATTACGGACAGTTTAGAAACAAATGGCCAAAATCAATGCAGCAGAACCGGACATCGCCTTCTTCATTCCATGCATTCTTCTTTCTTTTCAAAACCAGGTGCCTACATTACCCAAAAGACAGTCTAGCCGCTGAGTGACATCACTTAACGCAATTAACCTGATCACATGCAGCTTTCTCTGTAGCCACAAACGGTTTTATGATCTTTTTTCAAATATGCCACAGTGGTCCCTTAAACTTGTAAACAAACTTTAATGTGTAAAATGTGAGGAATCTCCCTGTAACACTTAAATTGTGCTAAAGGAAAAGATCATGATTTGGCTTTACGCCGATTTTAACACTGAAATCACTGTTTTGTTGACTACGAAACGTCACCTACCTTCAAAATGGCATCAGGGTGAGCATATATTGACTGAATTTGTTTTCCTTTGGCAGACTTGTGCTTTAATTTTCCAGGTTTTGTTGCCACAAACACGGCTACAGAATTTCCCCACCGTTGCTGAAAAGCCTGTTGAAACGGGAAGCGTAACGTGGCCGTGGAGTTGTCACGAAGACACCTGTCGTGCCACCAGCAGCACCCCCTCCTCCTCCTTATAAAAAAGTCAGAGCACATGCATGTAAGAAAGGCACGATGCCAACCTTTTGTCATGGCAACCGGGGTGCGACTGTTGTTAATAGGCACCTGTTACTCTGCAGCTTTATCAATCAAGCGATTGCTGAAATAAACACCACACACCTCAGTTCTGTTATTGTACTGCAGATTTCAAGTTTCCTTTTATGTTGTTCGCAGTCTTGTAGCACTGGTGGAAATGCAAAGGTTTTATTGCGGTGATGTATTAATGCAGCTCCTTTATATGCTGCAGTGAAAATAACATCTACAAATTGTGCTGTGGCTTCGTGATTACTATCTCTCCTCCTTCGGCCCTGGATTTTATGTCTTGCGTCATTAATCCAGCATCCCCTCCCCTTCCTTCCAACACTCTCTTTGCTGGTCCCACTTGACCTTTGCATCCATCAGCGCGCTCACCTCCTTTACATCGCATCAGCTCGCACAGTGTGTGAATGTGTTCGGATGTGCACACTACCTCAGGCAGCTCGGCACACCACTTCCCAAATGGCTTGTTTGGACAGAGAGAAGAGAGATTGCAGGATTTGTATAGATGCGCATTAAAGAAACACACGAGACTCCTGCCAATCATTTCCCCGCTCTCTTCCTTGCCCTTCCAATGACCCAGAAATGAGAACAATTAAAGGGGCACTATGTAGTTTTGGATAAGAAATTCAACCTCAGACGTTTAACTTTTAAGATAATATTGAGCTATTACACAAACTCAGAGATATTTATCCTCTTCATAACTGAATAAACAAGCTGTCCTCAGAGGAAAATAAGTTCCCCAGAAACACTGTTCAGTCATGAAAACGAAGAGTTTGTTTATTTAGTCTGTTTGGGCATAAATGAAATCTGTCAATGAAGATCGTTCTCTTCTCCAAAAACTCCATAGCGCGCTTTCACAACAAGAAGCATGCGTGGATATCATTTTTCTTCTTCTCATGTAAGGTGTTTGTGTTTGTGAAACTGGTAACACCAGTAGACAACACGTCTGCACGCGCACCACCCCACACGAGGTGTAAATTTAGAAACCACACGCTCAAATATAGACGGCGCAGCCACTCCCGACACTGTTCCCAGGAGAAATCACTTGCTGTTGGAATGCCTAGCCTCAGAGCCCCTGCCCTTTACCTTCAATCCCCCCTCATCACAGGAGAGCTCCGCTGAGACCGGGGGAACAGCTGCGTTAAAGCCCCATGATCCAGCCCAGGAGACCCGGCCTGGCTCAGTCTATCCTGGCCTTATATGCATAAATGATGTGAATTATCCCGAAGGCGGAGGCCACATCATGCAGGTTACATAAAACCTGCGCGCCACGTGTCGCTCAAGGGGTGCCCTATGCATTTCTGATTAAACAGTGGAGACTTAATCATGTTCCGGCTCGGTGGTTTCAAGTAAGTTCAGGTCGTGGCCACATTCATTTTTTCTTTTAATGTGGACATAGGGGAGTGTCACGCCCCCCGCTGTGATTTCATTATGCATGCCGGGAAAAACATACTGTACATATGGCACAGCAGACACAAAGATGCATGCATACACATTAAATATGAATACGCATGAACAGCACTGATACATGTGGGCACTTTCATACGCGTCGATGCACACCCGTACGCATGCGCACATACGGGCACACGTTTACATTCTAATCCACCCAAACGTGGCCCACATGTTGTGCACCGGTAATTGCACGCAGCGTGATGTGATGCAACAGCGCTATCTCCCGTCCTGAGGAGAGACTGCAGCACTGCAGCAAGGCTCGGCTCGGCGTGAACAAGTGGCTTTCCCTGTTTCTCGTCTTCTGGTGGTGTAAACCTGCTGATTCATTCGGATCGATCAACGCTCTCTCATCTGATCCAATGAACATGTCAATAGCACTTGCGAGCTCGGGAGCTGTATAAAATACCCACCCACATGCACAGAGGCCGTGAGGTTTTCTAGTGCTTATATGAACAATACATCAGAAAAAAAAATGCCTCTGTCAGCCCACGTCTGCTCTCCCCTCTCTTCTTTTGTTTCACTATCTATGTTCCACTGATTTCTCTTTTTTTTTTTACCCTCACCTTACCCTCAATCACTCCCTTCTCTTCTGCCTCAGCCACAGCCACACACACACACACACACTAGCTCTTTCTCCTATACTCCCCCTCTCCTCCCTCTCCCACACATCCTCCCACCCTCCTCCTTGTTTCTCGATCTCTGTCTGTCTCCTCATCCCCCTCCCCTGGCATCCACCCTCCGCCCCTCTCTGCCTCCGTCTGACGTCATAGCAACCGCAGTGCAAGATCCAGGGCTTGCTTGACAGTGCCCGTCATTCGATCAGCGGTGATGAAGGCGGCCAGACAGACAAGCATTAGAGGAGGTGGAGTGTGCGGGGGGGGGGCAAGAGGTGGCAGAAAGGGTCGGAGCCACACCCACGTCCCTGTGTGACATGTAGAGGTTGGATGCACTGTTTTGGCTATTTGGCCCGACAGTCTGTGGGCAAGGTCGGCTTTAGGCTGCAGCATTTTTAATGATGTGACTCACTCTGGCATGGTGCAGCAAGCTGAGCAGGCGGGCAACGCAAGAGGGTTAGAGTGAACAGGAGGACGTCATGCTGATGTGTCACAGGGCAGAGGCAGAAGGGAGAGGGGTTAAGCCAGGGATTGAGGGAAGGAAAGGGTATGTAAGTTGAAAGAGTTTTTAGTGGAAAGGACGTATTGACTTTTCACTTTATGTGTGTGTCAAAGACAAAAAAAAGTCTTAATAAAGAGGAAAGAAAATGGAGGAGGGGAGCAGGAACTGAGGGGTGAACTGTTGTGTAAGGTAAACGCAGAGGGAGAGAGAGAGAGAGACCCTGAGTGATTTGCATTTTAAAGGATTATTGGCTCCTCATCAACATGTGTCTCTGTGTGCAGGCAGACACACAATCTCATTTTTTTTTTTTTCCACAATGAGAAATTGAAATGCAGTCTCTTGCTGCGCACAATTTTCTGCTCCAGCATCAAAGCGCAGGCTCTCCTGTCACACATTAATCATCTCATAGTCTGGAGAATAGCTGATCATTTGCTTCTGATGGCCATTTAGCCTGACTTCAACTCTTCTCACTAGAGTGGTTAAGTCAGGCCATGGTCCCCCGAGGCCTATTTGTACGACAGGAGCACACACGACTGCAATTATAATGTCCTATCTTAGGTGTGGATTAGGCATGTGGGCTGGTGGGTGTGTTGAGGATGGAGGCTTGTGGGGGCTGTGATAAAGGAAACATGGTCTACATATGCTCTAACTCTCAACGGTTGAGCGATAATGAATGCAATGTGAAAAGCTTGTGTAGCACTCATTGCACTAGAGACACCTCGTGGACTGATCATGTAATAGCACGATGCCTACACATCAATCATCAGTCAAACAGCTCTGGGGTGAATCCAGGGCTTGTCTCAGTGACAGCTGAGCTACCACCTCATTGTTCCACTCCTGCCACTTATATCTTAAAACAGTGATTCAGAATGGTAGTTGATAGGGTTGGGCCATAATAGATTACATGTAATTGGGATTCCATGATAAGATCAAACACAAAGGAACTATAATCAGAGTAGATTATATTTGAAAATAATGTTTCATTTAACAAGGATGACTTGAGATCTAGACATGTACTACCTGTAGTTTGTGCCAGTCCTGCTTTCGTAAAGGAAATATGTTATGAACTAAATAAATGCAGAGTATGAAAAAACATTTTGTTGCATTTTTTATGCAATAGAAACATTTAGAGAAAGAGACCAAAACAAAAACACATGTGTGGAACTGATTTTTTTATAGATGCATCCATGTTTTAGCATAATAGGCAATATATTTTCAATGTTTGATTCTGAGATGAATCAAACAAACTCAAAATTAAATGTATTTTTAACGCAGCAAATTATGTTACTCATGCCAAAAGCTACCATGTGATTGGTATTCTGTAAAGTACTACATTTCAAAGTAGTTGTATGGAAGCTAACTGAAGAACGAACACTGGGACGTGAACTTAAAAATGAAGTTTTAAAAATGTAGGTTTATTTTTTTTGCTGTTAATGTTAATAAAAACATTTATTAAAATAACCATAATGTCTAAAAACAAGTCCTTATATCTCACTGAAATGTGACTTGTTAGGTCTGTCTTAAATTAAGTGTGATTTTTTGGTAAGATAATAACTTACAAGATTTTCAGTCTTTGCAGTGCAGGCTATGCAACTATCACTATCTGATACTTGTTCAAACTAACAGATCCAGATAATAATCATATTATTATTATTATTATTATTATTATTATTATTATTATAAGCATATTAGAATATGCCTTAATATAACAGATGTTCGCCTCTGTATACAGTTTATACAGGGACACGTCTTCTTAAAAAGGTATGAAGCGTCATTCATATCAAATTGCCAAACATCAACCATCAACATGAAGCCACACTTTCACCAACAAGTGTTGTTAAGTGTCTGATGTGTCCTGTTTTGTCCGACCGTGCGTTTGTGAATCGTGACCGGTGGATTTCAGTGCGAGGAAACTAATGAATGAACGGAGCGAAATAAACGACGTGTGCCTACGTCATCCACTTCACCGCGGAGGGATATGCTCAGTGAGGAGCGTAGTTCCGGGATCTGGAACTACTTCTCGGGGATGGATCGGGAAACCCTTGAGAAGGGTGTAGGGATACAGCGGAGCCACACGTAGCGAGCAGGTGCATAAACGCAGGGAAACCACAAATACGAGACGAAAGATGGCATAGCATATGGTGTCTCATTTTTCCCACCGACAGAAGACGCGTCCGCCGCGAAACCTCCACCTTGTGCTTTCGTTAGAATAATGTCACGGTAAGTTCTGCGAGCAGGCTAGCGTCAACCGTTGTGTGCAACTGTTAGCTTAAAGCGATAGGTAGCCCGTGTAGCTAACAGCTGACAACTCGGAGCGAGTGCGTTACGGTGCTCTATGAAATGCTCTTTTGTCACTTCGTAGGCTTTGCATATTATCGCACTGCGTGTTCCGTGTGGCTGCATTTGTCAGTGTAGTGAGGCAGATGTGTTGCCATAGAAATATAAGGTAAGAAACGATACATTTCTGGTCTTTTGACGGGACCTGACGTCAGCTGGGGGGTTTGACGTCACGTTGTTATAGCTAATACAGCATCGTCACATAAAAAATTCACTCTTTCGTGCAAGTCGGGAGAATGCTTTCATTACACGAACGTGTTTAATCACGCTGAGCTTAAATTAAAACTCGTGCATGACGTTAGGATCTTCTTCATCATCTCGGTCAGCGGGGGGTTTTAACGGTGACACCTCCACAGCAGGTGAAATGGTGCAGTCTACACAAAACCTGTCATTGTGTAACACCTCGAAACGTGCTGCTATGCTGTGTCCTCTCTAACCACAAATACCAAATCTAGGTGATTCACTTTGTTGCCTTCATATGCAATCTGATGTCTAATGGCGTGAACTAGAATGACGAAGAGCTATATTAGATGTTATAAAGCACAGTTCTCCTGCAGAATGGTGTTTCTACTTCCAAACTCATTGGAAGGCGGTAAATCTGGAAGGGTTTTCCCCAAATCTTGAGGAAGTGAATTCCTGTTAAGTGCGTGGCACATGCTTCTGTGTGAAACTGAGACTTTGTGAATGGAAAGATGTGACGTGTGTCTGTGTGTGTGTGTGTGTGTGTGAGGAAGGGAGAGAGAAGGACATACAAATTCTTCCAAAGAGCAGAAAAGAACTGTATATCATTATTCAGCCAAAGATTAATTGGCGTGGCAAGAGGCTGTTATTGTCTGACATACATGGCTGTGTAGGTGGGCGTATTCACAAGGGGGTAACATGAGTCACCATTGTGATGGTCGCTGTGAGAAACAAGGGGAGGGGGGTTGACGGTGAGGCAGGCAGGCAGGCAATCAAGGTAAAAATGACAACCTCCTCCTCTGTTGCAAGAGAATGGGAACACACACACTCACACACACACTTAGCCTGTCAGTGCAGCAGGATGTTACTCTTTGTTTTACTTGCAGCAGGGTGTTGACCAGTGTGTGTGCAAACACAGGTGAGCACAGCCGCACCTCGGTAATGTAAAATATCTTTTTGTGTTCAGGTCACGATTGACAAGATTCATCAATATAGACCCAGCCAAGTCCCTGGCTCAAGAACCAGGCGAGATTTGGTTTCATCCTTTTGGAGTACATGACTACGACATCAGAGCATGTGCTGTCATGCAGTCGACAGCAGTGACTGTACTAAATGGAGATAGCTTTCTTAAAAATAGAGGGGTCTTTATTGTACCTCACCCTAATGCTATTCCAGGGCTATTCAACTTCAATAGCAAGTGGGCCAAATATGAAAATCACTGGGGGTTCGTAGGCCGCACAGAATATTTGTAAACTAATGGCTAAAAAATAACTCTTGATAATAGAGAACGAATGACACATACAGTATCCACTTTTTCCCCCACTTTAATACTTTCACAAAAGGGCTTTTATAACCAAGGTCCATATTTATATGAATGCTACATTCAAGATTAACAAAGCAAAGCCATCTGACCATAGATGGGACTGTTCACAACATAGATAGAGATAAACAATTTCAAACATAGCAGTCCATACTCACAGTTAAAATTTGAGCTGGACAGTAAAACAGACAAAATGATTAACATAAAACTGAACTGTTTTCACAGAGACTGATATTGTTTTTTAACATGTTTTGACCAAAAGTTCTCCCTCAGAGTGCAAGTTTTTAACACAAAGTAATTGCACATTCATCATTTAAGTCTGAGAGATGCTGTCATAGAAGACATTACCATTAGCATCACACTGCTGTCATTCTGAGCCTTTTCAGGTTAATGTGAAAAATTGCACTGCCTTGACCTTGCTATTTCAACATAGTTTGGCTCATATGTAGTCAGGGCAATCCTCAGACACTCATGCAACTTTTCATTGGTCATGGAGCAACGTGCCCTTGTTTTTATGGCATTCATATGAGAAAAACTAGACTCGCATGTATAAGTGGACCCAAACATTGTCAGTATTAGCAAGGCCACTTTCCTCATTGTGGGGTACTGGTATTGGTTCACATGGTTAGACCAAAAGCTCTCTGCACCCTAAGACTGCAAGTACTGTTTTGAAGCAAAGGAGGATTGCACATCAACCATTTCCAACTGAAAGATGCTCTCATCAATAGAAGACATTACCTCTTTTACTTTTGCACAAAAGTCTGCCTCAGGTTTGATAGAAAAGGGGTCACGAGCAAAGTGCAATACCTCAATGGGAATGTTGAACCCTTGGAATCTCTCAGTAAAGTTCTCAGTCAGTTTTGTCATGAAATCTGTCATGACGGGCGTTATCCGTGCCTCAGGTGCTGTGTTCATGAATCCACGCAGTCGTGGAAAGTGCAGCAGTCCTGTTGCTGATAAGTCTGTTGTGAAAATGGTTAGCTTAGTTTTGAAAGCACAAAGCTTCTCAACCAAATCAGCAATAGACTTTTCTCGTCCCTGCAGTTCAAGATTCAGGGTGTTCAAGTGTTTGAAAATGTCACACAGAAAGTACACTTCTGCCATGAACTGTTCATCCAGCATGCGCTCCAGGAGGTTTGCTGCCCGTTTGTGTTTACACACGCGAAGGAAAGACACAATCTCCAAGTGGAGCTCACAGAAACGGTCCAAAACATTCCCCTTGCTAAGCCACCTGACATCGTTATGAACAAGCAAGTCCGTGTGTTCCGCAAACATGTCGGCAAGCATCATACGGAAAAGGCGGTGTTGTAGGCTGGAGGTTGAGCGGATGAAATTCACAATATTCATGACAGTGTCCATGGTGTTTTTCAGATCACCGCTCAACTTTGCACACAACACAGACTGATGAATGATGCAGTGTAAAAACTGCATGTGTGGAGCTATGGTTGATAGCCTCGCTGTCAGCCCTTGTAATCTACCAATCATTGCTGGAGCGCCATCGGTGACCAAAAGGCAAACTTTCTGTAAATCCAGTTCACGCTCGTCAAAAAATGCGTCAATCTTTTGAAATATCGCCTCACCTGTGGTGTGTCCCTCCATCGGAATAAGCCCCACAAGTTCTTCTCTAAAGTGCACTCCATCATGAAATCTGACATAAATGCATAGCTGAGCCATGTCAGTACAGTCGGTTGATTCATCCACAGCGATGCTCATAACATCAGTTTTTTTTAGGTTATCCAAAAGCTGCCTTGATACATCCTTTGCAAGTAATTCCACTCTGCGAAGAGTTGATGTATCCGAGAGAGGCACTTTTTTAATGGATGAGGTGACGCTTTCCCTCACTTTTTCATCAACAACCACTTCATCAATGACAGCCAGCATACAATCTTTAACCGTCTCCGCCTCGGTAAAAGGCCTCTTCTGTCTGGTTAGTGTCCAGGCTACACGAAGGGATGCTATCATAGCCCTCTCCTGCTCCGTGCAAAAGCGACCAAGGGCGGCCTGACCGTGTTGAAATGATGCTAGCAGACGCTGTATTTTGCTTCGCCGTTCATCCGAGCCCTCCGGGAAACGAGCCGAAAACGAGCCGTGGTTTGACTTGTAGTGCCGCTTCAAGTTGTATTCTTTCATCACAGACATGCATTCGTTGCACAGTAAACAGACCGGTTTCGTACTGGTCACGGCAGGCAAAATAAATAAATATTTGTCCGTCCATTCGCTCTGGAACTGGCGGTTTTCCGAGTCAATTTTCCGTTTCTTCGGTTTAGAGAGCGCCATGCTGGTGCTGACCCCTGTCACCCATGAGCTCAGGCAACTGCAGAGCAGCGCTGTGATTGGTGCGATTGGCTGCATTTGGCTGCGTGATTGGCTACGCATCACACGCCTAGTTCACGTGCGTGACATAGATATTCATGAGTTAGATCCGGTTAGATCCAGATCAGAGCCGTTGTTGATGTAATAATTTTCATCACTGTTATTTACTGGCAGTCTCGCGGGCCAGAAAAAATTTCAAACGGGCCATATCCGGCCCGCGGGCCGCTAGTCGAATAGGCCTGTGCTATTCACTGGCAAGTTTTAAATGTCGCCCGCAAACTAGGCTACTTGTGATTGAACATAACGGGATGTCACAAAGAAAAGGCCAAAAATTGCAGAGACGTTATAATGTAATGTAATAATAGCTGATTTTGGATGCAGGACTTCTGCATCCAAAATCAGCTATTATTACACATTTATTGTGAAGGCTACCCCATGAAATTGGAGTGCCTAATCATTTATAAGGTTGGACAATATAGGCTGTTACTGTGAGATCATGTAGACATTTGTAACATTTCAGAGTTTGCAGTTTACTCTGGCTGAATTTGGCCAGTGTTGTGGGTGATGTTGTAAGTCAATATGTGAGATTGACTATGGCAGTTTTGGATTTTTGTGTCAATGTGATGATGTAGTCCTGTGTGGTCATGAATCGATATCCTAGAAAATGAACTTATCACATTACATATCAATATTATTATCTAAAATAATAGTATTACATCAAATGATGTGTTATTTAACATATTAAAATGGAAAAGAAAAGCCAATCAAGCGATAAAAAAAGGAGTTAGCAAAGAATGTACTTGATGAAATGAAAGAAATTACTCGTAATGTCTTTCTTTTACCATATCTGCAAATACAGCCAATATGATATATCTGTGATAGCCCAATGTCTTCACATAATAATTCAGGGTTTCCCCCAGAAAACTTGCTAAGCCTAGTGGTAGGTTGGAAGGGCGGCCTAATGGCGGCAAAGCATGTTTTGGGTTTTTTTATGACAGGGGCCTGACACAGGCTACTAACTGACTGATGGCAGTGCCTTATAGGTAACAGATTCATGACATAGTAGAATTTAGAGTGGTTCCATACTGCCTTGCATTAAAGCAATGTTAAAAGTTAATTGGTGGACAATTATGTGCTTTAGGAGCCAGTAAAGGCATTTAAAACCACCAATTATGGCTTCATGCTCCATATTAATCACTGGCTCGAATGCTGCAGCAATTGACAAGCCTACTGTAACATGAAAACAGTGCAAGCTAAGTATTGGATATTTCATAATAGATATTTCATTATAATCAGTGACATATATTTACATTTGAAACAATGTGGCATTCTGCTTGCTGCCATATTGATGCTGGTGCGACGGTGGAGAGACCCAACATGAGCGTTTAGCGCATCTTGGCTATAAGTAGTTCAAGGAGCTTCAATAAAAGCTCTGGTGGAGGATCCCTGTGTTGCCCACTGGTAGTGGCTGTGACAATCTTGGCAAAACATACCCAAAATCGAAACTTTGACTTTTATCAAAACACCTGCTGCCATAGATTATCTAACGCTGAATTTAATAGCTGTGTTTTATGACTAAACCACTGTGAAATTATCGCACTTAATATTGTTAATATATTCACGTTGTACAAAAAAGTAGATTTCTGACCCACTTGCCTTGGAAAAATAACAGCGTTGAAATCTATAGGTTTAGTGTAGAGTGAAGGTTTTTTCAGGGCCTCTTTGTTTTACAGCCATATTAAATAAGATTAAATTCTCACAATTAAAAGCTGTTCTCCAAATGAAAAAGTAAAGCAGATGTTGAGCTTCTATTTAAAAGCTCTTTGAGTGTTCTCACAGAATGTTTGTTCATTTTGCCCCAGGATCTGAACAGTCTCAAAATAGAGCAGCACACAAAGTTAAGTGAAGCAAATTGGCTCTGGGAAGTAGAGCAGTCATACGGCCATGAGATGCCCCTCTGTCTCTCATTTACTGTAATTGTGTAGAAACTGTGACGCTCTTCCCTCAGTAATGCTTGAAGAAGGAACACTGCTTCATTACAGGATTGTTGGACTCCCTGTGAAGGTACTTGCATTATTTTTTTAAAGCAGTAACGGTGTTTGTGTCAAGTTTAGAGAAGATGGACTGTAAAAGTTGATGAAACTTAATTGCTGTTATGAAGACCCTTTATCTTCAGAGAGGTGCTAAGAGAAAGTGTCACATTCACTCACTAACACACGAAGCACTGATATCTCTAGCAGTGTTTTGTTTTTTTCAGGATATTTCCTCTTGCTGTTTTGACGATCCTGGAATTTCTCCACCTTTGTCCTTTTCACAGAGTGGGTAGTAGCTGCTGACCTCCTTTCTCCAGAGTGACTGCAGTGTTTGCATATAGTAGCAATTCACTCTACTTCCGACAGAATGTCAGGTAAAGATTTACTACATTTGTTTTTCCTTATCAGGAAGATCTATTCACATTCGCAAATACACACTGACCTTGGATAGCTGATACAACACATTGTTAGCATTTGATTATTGTATTAGATTTCACCAAAGGAATGGCTGCCTTAGTTGATAACATTGTTAATATTTAAATATCTAATTTTTTATTCTCAAACTTCCTTTGTAGTGTTTCCTATTTTCTGTCCAGTTACCAATTTTGTAATTTAGAAATCTTTATTGTTTTTAGGTACCTACACACCGGCCCCTGGTGGACCATTCTCTGCTCTCACCCCAAGCATGTGGCCCCAGGACATTTTGGCCAAGTACCATCAAGTGAGAGGATATGACTTCATGTGTTTATATATGTGCAAACAAGTATTACTTTGGTTTGATGTGAATAAAAAGAGAACAAATAGTGATTTTGAGATGAGGAACAAAATGCTCATATAAACAACAAAGCAGCCGAAAATAAGATATCAAGCTATGATGCAGGACAAATAAAATGCCACCTCACCTCATGTGAGACTGACATCTGATTGGTTAACTGAAGTTAAGAGATCTGCAACTAACGAAATGCACTTCATTTGATTGTCTTTGCAGAAAGAGCCCTCAGAGCAGCCTGAAGTCCAGTATGATGAGTTTGGCTTCAGAGTGGACACTGAAGGTAATGTCTTCACTCACAAAATAATAGTTTTTCTGCTAGGAGTACAGTGTATGTCTTCCATTAATGGAGTTCCATGTTTTTTTTTTTGGTTATTTTAGCATTTTTTCCCCTCACTCACCTAGATTAGTTGTATATTGACAGAAAAATAATCACCAACTATCATGATAATCGATTGATTGTTAAAGTAATTTGTCCTGCAAACTGGCCTCTCAGAAATTAAGATTTCCTGCATTTCTCTGTTTTACATTATCTTAAGGTGAATATCTTTTCCATTTTTAACTGACAAAGTAAGACTTTTAAAGAAAACACCTTGGACTGGCTACAGTCCTTTCATTTTCCAATATTCTAGCCTCCTCCATTCAAGAAGTGGCATGGTGTTGGCATTTTGATTACAAAGAACTCAAACACTATTCAATCATGATACATTACTCTCTCTTCACGCAGACGATGGGAAGTGCAGGTCCTGGCTGGGCACTGATGGCTCCCCCCAGCGTGAAGACCCTCAGCAGCGACTGCGCTGGCAAGCCCACCTGGAGTTCACACATAACCACACAGTGGGCGATCTGACCTGGGAGCTGATTGATCCTGTCCTTCCACGCTCAGAGCGACTGCGCTCCCTCGTGCTAGGTGGCATACCTCACAGCATGAGGCCACAGGTAAATACACTTTTTTCAGCCTGGGTGAATTCTTTGTGTCATTGATTTGAAGTGAAACACATTGGGCTAAAATATTGCCTGAGATGGCCTGTCAATTTTTTAAGCAAATAAAAATATAAGTGAAGAGCTCAAAGATATACTTAATGACACTAACTAGTGTTGTTGTCAGTATTTACACTTGTCTTGTTGGTTATCTCTAAAGTTACAAGACCAGTTCAACACGTAAAAGATTTTTTGTCTCTGTTAGCTTTGGATGCGTCTGTCTGGAGCACTGCAGAAGAAGAGGACAACAGAGATCTCTTACAGAGAAATTATTAAGAACAGTTCCAATGATGACACCACCACAGCCAAACAGGTAATATCCTGAGCTATTGTACATGCAAACATACACAATCCCATTGCAGTTATCCTTTCAAGCATGGTGCTTTTTCCTTACTAGGACACAGGTAGACAGCTGCGGTAGGGAATGGATTCAGCTTATGCTGTAAACAGGGTTTCTGTGGGTCCTGAAACAGTCTAAGTCTTAAATACCATAACAATCAGGTCTATTTTTGGTATTTAACGTTGCTTTCATCCAATATGGGTAAGTGAAGTTCAGTAAGATCTGGCTCAAGAACATCAAAGTCCATGCTTGCTTGAGTCCTGTTGAGAATAATGAATTTGAAGCTTGCTGCAAATCAAGATTTTTGGGTTAAAAGGCAATACAGTTGCATGGGAAGTCAGAAAACATGAAGCCACTTTAAAAAGCCACCAGCAAACAGCTGCCACCACCCCATATTGTTCTGAATTCACATCATGAGGATCACCAATTGCTGGCCTCAGCACAACCCACGCTGTACTTTTGCCAGTATGGATGTGAAATGGGTCTTAAATTGCATTCCTAATGATCCTCAAAGGTCTTTGCAGAAACCCTGTACACATTTATACAATTAATTTAAATAAAAATGGATAACAGGGGGCTCAATTAAACAAGGATAAATGTGAGGACTCGCTCTTTTATCCAAGACCTCCTGTTGCTCTTTTAATCATGATGTGATTGTTTCTCATTAACCTTCCTCCTTCAGATAGAGAAGGACCTGTTGAGGACAATGCCAACCAATGCGTGTTTCAGCAGTATGACCAGTGTTGGAGTGCCGAGGCTGCGACGGGTACTGAGGGGCCTAGCCTGGCTCTACCCAGACATTGGGTACTGTCAGGGGACTGGCATGGTGAGAACACATATATCCAGAACACAAACGTACAGATCCATCAGTGACACACGTAATAAATGCACAAACTCACACATAACATGTCTTGATTCCCTCCCAGGTGGTGTCCTGTCTGCTGCTCTTTCTTGAAGAGGAGGATGTGCTATGGATGATGTGCGCCTTGATCGAAGACCTTCTTCCTCCCTCCTACTTCTCCTCAACTCTACTGGGCGTCCAAACAGACCAGAGGGTTCTCCGCCAGCTTATTGTTCAGTACTTGCCAGCCCTCGACCGCCTCCTGCAGGAGCATGACATAGGTAAGCAGAGAGGCAGCACTGGATTACCCTTTCAATTAGATTTCTGCTGTGCACCATTTAAAGAAATAAATAAAAAATATGAGAATTATTAGATGAATCTGACATATTTTCGCTGGTGAACATTGTCTGAATCATTGGTATACAGTATAGAGTATTTAACCCCCTCCTTCTTATCCAGAGCTGTCCCTGATCACCCTGCATTGGTTCCTGACATCATTTGCCAGTGTGGTGGACATCCGTCTGCTCCTCAGGATCTGGGACCTGCTGTTTTACCAGGGCTCATTGGTACTCTTCCAGGTCACACTGGGCATGCTCAAGATCAAGGTATTTGCACAGCACCACCTATTTCGAGTCTTGCCTCCCTGATGCAGTTTCCATTGTACTTTATAGAATCATTTATTGTTTTTGTTGGATAGAAGAAGAAGAAGAAGAAGATGATGATGATGATGATGATGAAGAACAACTATTCAACAGCTTCTCCTACTAATGATCCTTTTTTAACTTACTCCCTGACCCCAGGAAGAGGAGCTTGTGTCATCAGAGAACTCCGCGTCCATTTTTAACACTTTGTCAGACCTGCCAAGTCAACTCAGAGATGGGCCTGCAGTCCTCGGGGAGTCTATGAGGCTAGCTGGGACATTATCCCAAGAAACACTGGAAGCCCATAGACATAAGCACCTGGCTTACATCCTCAATGAACAGACGCAGCTCAACAACGGAAACAACACAACACTCAACACCAATCTCAACAAGGTCAGTTGTTTTAGTCTTTGTGTACCAACATATCAGTTGTGTGTACATTGATTCCATGTTCTTATCGACCTAATATAAAAAAAACGTTCAGGTGGTGAGGAGACAGTCCCTGCGCAGGAAGTCCACTCTGAGCTCACTGCTGTTTGGGGAGGATGAGGCAGAGGCCTTGAAATCCAAGAACATTAAGCAGACAGAGCTGGTGGCAGCCCTGCGAGAGGCCATCACCCGCACCGCAGAGCACTTCCACTGTTTGGACCCACGTCACTCCAGCACGGTGGGTTAACACACAGCTGCAAAGGAAAAGTGTGGTTTATATCCTGTAGTGGACTTTGAATCAATTAAAATCACAAGAGCGTTAAGAGAGGCATCCCTCCATTTGCTGGCATGTCAGACTAATTTATTTAGTTCTATATTTGATATTGTAACATCAAATTGTACATTTTTTAACTGACTTTCCCGTCTTGTCTCTCTAGGACTTGACTCCTGACTACTCGATGGAGAGCCACCAGCGAGATCATGAAAACTTTCTTGTGGTGTCGCGCAACAGGAGGAGACGGGCAAAGGCTTTGCTGGACTTTGAGCGACACGATGACGACGAACTGGGCTTTAGGAAGAATGACATCATCACTGTGAGTCATAACAAACAAGGCACTGCTTCCCTTCCTGTTGCCTCAGAACATGGACAGACACACACACTACACATCTTGTCTCCGATTCGTATCCCATTGTTATTTTTTTAATCTTTCTTTTTCAGATCATCTCACAGAAGGATGAACACTGTTGGGTTGGAGAGCTCAATGGCCTCAGAGGTCTGTGCTTTTCTCTTCTCTTGTGTTAACGCCCACACTTGCCATCTAGATAAGTCTTTTTTAGTTTTTTTTCCTAACAGTTAATTTGACATGTATTATTTGTGGAATCTTTGTTACAGGTTGGTTTCCAGCCAAGTTTGTGGAGATCCTAGATGAAAGAAGCAAAGAGGTATTGAAGCAGTTAATAATCAGTTTAATAAGTGTTTCCATGCTGACTTTTCATCAGTTTTTTTCCCTTGTTTTCTTTCCTGTATCCTGATAATTAATTCATAATCGTTGTACTCAACAGTGATGTTTTTGTGTCATTCCCTAGTACTCATTAGCAGGTGATGACTCCGTGACGGAGGCAGTAACAGACTTGGCAAGAGGCACGCTGTGTCCGGCCCTAAAGGCCATATTTCAGCATGGTCTCAAGAAACCATCTATACTGGGAGGACCTTGTCACCCTTGGTTATTCATAGAAGAGGTAGGAGAGCTTTTTCCAAATTTCCTCATTGTACCATATTGCACACAGCTGTTTGAGTTTACTGCAGGACTCAATCGGTCATTGTCTTCTGGTTTTCTCTCAGGCTGCCAGCAGAGAGGTAGAGAGGGACTTCAACTCTGTCTACTCCAGACTGGTGCTGTGTAAAACCTACAGGTAAAACAGTCATTGTGTTTTCATTTGTTTTGTCAAACTCTCTAATTAGTCTAGCATTTAACATAAAATGTCAATAAAGATATAAAAAAAAAAAAGTAACATGTAAGTGTTGTGAGGACTAAATTGCTTGAAACTTCTTCACACGTGATCCTTGATGCTCTTGCCTTCCTTTTGCAATATTCCCCCAAAATATAAACAAGAAGGTGTTACACGATTTGGAAAGTAACACAACTGGTTATTAAAAAAACTTGCGATGGGAGACAAATGTTTGCAGTGTCATAGTATTTGTGTTGGCAGTGGAATGGAAAATAAATCCACTCTCATTTTATACGGCGGAATCATAAGGTAACAACTCATTCTCTTTTGGTGTTAACCAGGTTAGATGAAGATGGCAAAGTACTAACACCAGAGGAGCTGCTATACAGAGTAAGTAAGCGTTTTGTCAATATGTGGGAAAACATAAATGCCAAATGCTAAGCTAAGCAAAATAAAAATAAGTGAGTTGTTTGAGTGATATGTTTCCAACAATAAATATGGTTCTTGAAAGAAGTATCATGCCATGCTTGTTAATGAATGAATGAATGAATGTTAGTAGGAACTACATGAGCGCTCTCTGTCTGCTCTCCCCAGGCGGTGCAGTCAGTCAACATGAGCCACGATTCTGCACATGCTCAGATGGATATCAAGTTTAGGTCTCTTGTCTGTGTTGGCCTCAAGTGAGTTTTCAAAACTAAAACACACACTCACAATTTAAATCGTCTGTCACTTTGTTCATGGTCTCTTAACCTGCGTCTACCTTATCAGTGAGCAGGTGCTGCACCTATGGTTGGAGGTGTTGTGCTCCAGCATGGCTGCTGTAGAAAAATGGTATCATCCATGGTCCTTCCTCCGCAGTCCTGGATGGGTACAGATCAAGTGTGAGCTCAGGTGAGGAATACTTTATTGGTTGGTGGTGATGCTTACAAACTCAGCAATTAGTTAATGAAGTTGAGTTTTCTGTCTTACCCATCAACTTTTACCACACATGCAGTAATCCAATCATTTTTTTATTATTAATTAAAAATACAATTTAAAGGTTTTCCAATAAAACCAATAATGACTGATCAACTGTTGTCGTCTCATCAGGGTCCTGTCAAAGTTTGCCTTCAGCCTCTCCCAAGATTGTGAGCTACCTGACAAGAAAGAGGTGAGCCAAGGAGTTTACCACAGCATCCATATATAGATCAGTAGTAAGCAAGTCTTGCTATGCAAAGACAAGTATTCAGAGGAGAAAAACTTTGTGACTTTATGCTGTTTCAGAAATCCACTATTCTGAAAGCAGACGCTATGGATATGCTGGTTCAGCATCACCTCTTTAGTTGGGACCTCTAGGTAACATGTCACATAAGAGACTGTAGATGCTCTAGTATAGTCATTAGATAGTTTACTTATCTGTTGATTAAAAGGGTATTTCCAGTATTTTTAAAACTATGCCATAATTTTACATGTTTTGTAGTCAAAATGGTTAATTGGTTCAAATTTGGTTTTGGCATTGTTAAAGCCGTGATACAGGCTGTAATGCAATTCTTTGGAGCAAATGTACCCAAAGAATTAACACTCAAAGTGACAAGATCAGTACTGTCATGTTTAAACACCAAAGGTGTTGACTGTCTTGCAGCCATTGTAGCCTGTTTTGCGGTTGCTGGCTGAGGCAATCTACTGGACCAGTTCAGAAATGTTTTGTTGCTGTTTAATCGTTTAGACCCCAAAATATGTTGTTGTTTTTTTTTAAAAGGAAAAGGTCCGAATTACCCTTTTAAAACATTTACCTCATCACACAAATCATCTCACTTTGTATTTTTGTTCTTGTGAGGTCGAACTTAAAATAGGATTAAGCTTCTCACAGCATCACATTCTGCTGCTTCAGATTGCTTAATGCTCATCTAATCTTTGCCTTCCAGTAACAGCTGTTAATCACCATTTATCAGCTCTTCAGTAGACGCACCACTGTCAGTTTTTGTGTTAAACCTGTAAATCACCTCTGACCAGACATCAGTCAGTGATAATGATGAGCAAGATTTGTGCATCAGCTATCAAAAATGAACAAAAATTATTATGATGTTGTCTTGCGGTAAAAGTTTTGCATTTCCTTTCCCCCCCAGGAGAAAGAACAGAGACCACTGAAAGAAGGAGTTCAGGATATGTTGGTGAAACATCACCTCTTCAGCTGGGACATCGACGGCTAAACACACAAAGCAAGAAACTGACTGAATCCTGTGCCGTCCTGCGTATCTGTGTATATTTGATGTGTCTCCACCTGTTTCTTACAGACTTTCATGTCATGAATTAGACAGTTGTCTGCTACAGTAAGTGACTACTATACAGTCCAGAGTCCATCTGTCACTTCAACTTTCAGCATTGGACAATGGTGACACCCAAATAATTACCAAGAGACTCTCATACTGGCATACAAGTTGCCCAGTTAGTATGTCCTGAAGGATGTGTGCATTATAGTGCATACTTTATTTAAGACCCAGTGTAGGAGGTTGCACTACATCATGAGAACTATATGTAAAACACTCCTGTAGTGCAGGTTAGGCTTTACCTATGGGACGTGAGCACTCTGTGTCCTAACAGTGAGTATTTATTTAGTACTCACTGTTCTGGCAATTAAGCTTCTCATAGCTTAATGCGTGCAGGAGTGACATGTACAGTCCATTCACTTGTATTTGTTGTGTGTATGTAAAATACAGCAGCACTTCATCGCAACATGGTCCTAAATTCCACTTTACCCAAAACATTCCTTAATATGGAGCTGTAAAGTTACAAATTATTTTTGGGAGGAATGAAACTTACCTCAATATCATGAATTCCACAAAATATTTCATTAAATACTAATGTTGCACATGCCAGGAAAGCCTTTTCTTATTGTAATACAAGACTATGGGTATGTGTGCTACCCAAATAGTGGTAGTGATCAGTCTGCACTTGTATGACATGATGTAAATGGAGCAGATTAATACTTTTTTGTGTTACAATCTACAGTAAATAAATGTTACACATCATTTGTAATGTTTTTTTGTATATAAAGTAAACACAACTATTCCTTTGTCCCCTGAGAGTTTAAAGCAAGTCATCATAGAGACTTGACAATGATTTCCAAACTAACCTTCAGTTCTGCCTGAAAGCTGCACATAAATAAGAAAATAGTTTATTTATTGTTACTGTTGACCATTCTTAAAAATGACCTGAAGGCGGATATATTGACAAAACTGAATTACTTTTCCTATTATGTGGTGCACAGGAACATTTTTACAACTTAAGTTTACCTTCACTTTTAGCAGAGTAGCTTTGGGGATACTTTGCTCACAGGAAAAAAATGTTGTTATTCCTGACAAGCTGATTAGATCAGGTGTTGACTGAAATCACATGACAAATTCAAGTTTGAGTTGTTTTGGACTGACATTATTAACTGTAACTTTCCCATGTGCGGGAAATACAATTAATTTACCTAATGTTTAAGTTGCTTATCTTAAATGATCGTAGCTATTGTAGCTGTGTAAATCGCCTTCTATTGACAGTTTATCGGTATACACAAGATTACTCTCCTCTCTGGTGTCTACTCAGCGACAAAAGAAGCAAATTGTTGTCAGTTTCCACCTGCAGTATGTGGAACTGATAAAACTTGGATTGTACAACAACACTCTTTGACCTAAATGAGTTGCACTTAAAGGGGCGGTTCATCTACATTACATATATGCCTCTTACCTGCAGTAGTTTGTACATATGTTTTTCTCAAAGCAACAACTATGATAACATTTTTTTTTTTTTTTTTTTACATCAATGTATCTTTCCAGAATTCATAACCCAGTTACTCAAGTTGATCCATAGACTTTGCTCTTGTCTACTGAACTACACCTATCAACCATATCACGGCAAAGAAGGTATAAGCACATATACTAATGCATGAGAGGCTCGCTAACATTACAGCTAAGCCGAGGAGGACAGCATTAATATGTTAACATCCACGACTGAAACTGCTCAACACAAAGTCTGTGGATTATCTTCAGTAACCAGGTCATGCTTTTTGGAAAGCGACATTGCTGTGGAGTAATTAAAATGTATTTTTGGGGGGGTGCTTTGAGCACCACAAGCAGAGTGCCATCTAATTCCATTATATCTGAGAGACGGCATGCATCTTTGCGGCTCATCCCTCCAAAACTCAGCATCTCGTACTTTAATCAAAACCGTCTAGCTGGATGAATAGCACTACAGGTTAGAGGAAAAATTTATATTTTTGACTTGGGTGTGAGCTCTCCCATTAAAACCCACCCAAACATGTTTTTAACTAATAAATAAAGAGTATTACGATGTTTAATATGTAATGAAGAGCTCTGACATACAGAAAAAAGAAGCACTGTTGAAAAGTTCAGTAAAGCTTGTTTATTAATGGTCAGTTTTTTAGCGGCAAAGTGTGTTTTTAAATTGTCACAACATGTAAACAGCAACAGGCCATAACGCATGGAGTACTAGAGTCACAATTAGCACTGCGAAGTGCTGCATGTCTTGTAATCATGAGAAACTGTCGGGAGTGACGAGATCATGTGCTGTATTTGTCTGTACGAACACTAACTAATGGTATAAGGACTGAACATGGCTGAGTGACGGTGGAAGCGTGACATGCTACTGAATCGAAGAGTGCACGTGAGAGCGGGTTGAGAGATTGAAGACCATCCGAGGGTGAACGTTTCTGCATGTATGCCAAATAAATAACTGACGATTATAAAATGCAACAGCTTATATCTTCCATATATGTAGAATTTGAAATCACTTTGTGCCCTCTGCTACATTCATTTATGATTTGCATACATTTTTATACAATGGCGTCTTTTTTTCGATCGGAGCACAACTAACAGCTAATTTACATATGCAGTATAAATAGTACATTAAATGTTTTTCATTGCAAATACACAGGGAATGCATGGGGGGGAGTTTTCATTTATAGCTGCTCGTATTGGTACTGGACCCTTTTTTCTGGGGTTTAGCCTCCCTCCCTGCCACTGAGGACGGAGGACTGAATTGTAAGTTTCATTAACAGGTAAAATGTGGTTTAAATGGATCATCCTGAGTGAGGCGAACCTCAAAAACCACACTTGCTTTCACCCAAACCATTAAAAACAGTAAAAGGCAGCAAACATTATGCATTAAGGGTGTATGCCTTATGGTTTACCCCTTTGTGTTCCCTTTTTAAAAAGAAAGAAAATGTATGACCTGGTGTAAAAAAAAAAAAAAAAAAGGCAAGGCGTAATAAGAGTGAGGAGTGTCTAGCTCCAAACATCTGCATCCTTCATGGTTTGTGGAATGAAGACACTTGGTGGAGTGATAGCAGAGAGGAAGGTTTACAAGGGGGGACAGGAGGGCAGTTCAGCAGCCTCCTAGTCCCGACGAGGAGGGAGCCGCTGTGGAGACGGTGCTGCTGTTCTGGCCTTTTCCTTTGTGCCTCTGGCCGCCCCGTCTCCTTCCACCTCCTCCAGATTTTGGCTGCAAGGGAGAGAGAATGATAATGCTCGGTAACACACCTCCAAACTTACGTTTTAGGTGTTACATATATAGCTGTCATATAAGACACCTATAGAAAGAACAAGACCACAAACAATTTCTCAAAATGCACTATGAAAATATGTTCCCGGTTCTCACACTGCTTTTTCAGTTTGAATGAACCTTTTTTTACCTTGTTCTCTTTGTTGCCCTCTTTTATCTGAGGGTCCTCATCTCCCTCTCCCTTTGAGGAGGCCAGCCACACAAGCAAAGTTGAGGGAGACAGTGCGAAGGAGTGACGTGGTGGGACAAATTCACATTTTTAGGATGAGGTGAGATAAAATAAAAGCAGTGTATGTGGGGTGGTGTGAGGGAACAAAGGAAACAAATGGGAGGAGGACAGAGAGCAGTAAATAGTTAGAAAAGAGCAGTAACGTCGGGGCAGGTACAGTAAGAGACAGGAAATCCAGAAAAAACACAAGTTCACTGCCACACACACTTGGTGTGTATCTCACCGGCTGTGTTGTGTTCGGTCCTGCGGCTGACTGTGCTATCGTTGCTGCGTCATCGCCGGCTGCCACGGTGCCGTCCTCTTTTCGGAGCGGCGCCTTCTTTGTGGACTGCATTTTGATTTGTGGAGGTTTGGAATTCGATGGTAGGTTGTTGGTGGACTGCAACAGCTGGAGAAAGAAACAAGTTAAACAAAAAAAAAAGCTACTAATGATTTTAAAAGGTGCATTATAAACAGGAAACACTGCAAAAGAAACTCTATTGGGCAAGATTTTCTTTTACCGGGAATGACCTCCGAATTGCCCGTTGAGTTTGGATACAATTATTTTTGACAAAGCCTGATATCTGTTTTATTTATTCATCTTATTTTAATATGTGTACAATACAAAAGGCCTATGAGCAGGTAAACTAATGAATACCAGGCTCTTTTCTCTTTTTAAATCCTTTCTTACAATGTATAATAAGTCATTTCTACAAAATGTTGGTCTTACACCAGGAAATATTGGTTTTCTTGTCTTTGACCTACTCCTCAATGCCTAATGTAAATAACTGCCCTACCTTGGTGATGGTGCCCACAGCCTTGGTGCGACCCTCCCTGAACACCAGCCTCTGGTCGCAGTGCAGGTACTCGGGGGTTTTGATGAAGCGGAAGTGGACTGAAGCCTTGTCGCCTGTTCGTAGGCAGTCTCTGTTCATGGACAAGATGGTGGCCGTCTGCCGTATGCTGCCACAGTGGACTGAGGACAGAAAGGGTGATTGGATAGAGCAAAAAAGTGAGTTTCACCGATCAGTGTGCTGTACCTCGATCAAACTCTCGAGAAAATGATTTTGTGCAAATTGTCCTTATTTGATAACAATTTTAACCGAGCAAAACTTTTTAAAAGTAATATCAAACCCTCACCCATGGCCTGGTATCTGGGGGATATCGTTGTGGGATGATGCAGTACGAGAATCTCAGCCTCGAACTCCCAAGTGGCCTGTGGGCACAACCTCGGGGAAACCATCACCATGCCTTTCCTTATGGAGGAGCGCTTGATCTTTACAAAGAGCAATAAGAAGACAAACGTTTATTCTCCGGCACTATTATAATGCAGTTATTTCCTTGGATCAGACAGAAGAAGTGCACTGATGTTTCCCTCCCACCTTTTTGAGAGCGAACGAAGCGGTCTGACCCCCTCGGACCTCCTTCACAGGCATTCTCTTGCGGTGGATTGATTTGACGGCAATGGGGATGAAGCTGCCCAAGGGGTCCGGCCCCAGCAGCATTGTATCATTCAGACGTATGAGTCCACGTAAAGTAGTTCCCGATACTACTGTTCCCACTCCCTGAGACACAAACACAAACACAACCCATGGTTTAGACAGCATTTGGCAGATACAGTTAGGTCTAATGTGTGATATCATAGAGTTTGTCACAGTACCGGCACAGAGTAGGTGTCGTCTATCTGGAACTCAGCGGGCTGGTCGTCGCGGTATGATGTCCTGGAGGAGAGCAGGTTGAGGAACATCTTGAGCAGGTCCATGTTCTCTCCGGTCACATTGGAGATCTGGAAGATGGGACACATCCTGTGGGAGGCACAGCAGATGTTAGAAAAGGAGCCCTATAGTCTTCCTCTGGATCTAAAAAAAAAACAAAAATGGACTCAGTACCTCTCAGAACTGAAGTTTGAAGCAGTGACTATAACGTCATCCTTGTTCTGTACCAGGACAGGGATCTTCCTACAGCCGGGGGACTTGAGTAACCTCTGGAGCAGCTTCAGTGTCTCTGTTAAGAGCAAACACCACATTAACACACAGAATTAGGGGCACGGAGGCATGTAAGAAAGAAATATAGTTGTTTGCAGTTATAAAAGGAACTCCAGAGGACATACCTTGAAGGATGTTGGCTGGACACATGTCAATCTTGGTCACCACTACGAACACAGGCACATTCAGAGCTAAGGCCAGGCCCAGATGCTCTTTGGTCATCCCTACGATACCTGCATTACTGCCCACCTGGTGAGGGAAAGAGAAAAAAAATGTCTCCAAATTTTCACTTAACCAACAGGAAACAAAGAATTTGTTTTTCATCGTGGATCCTGTAGTCGTGGCTCATTTTACATTCGGGCGAAAAAAAACCAAAAACAAATAAACACCCTCTCCTTCTAACCATGAGCATGCAGAAGTCAGGCAGGTGTCCGGTCATCCCGAACACGGTGGTCTTGAGGTATTTCTCATGGCCAGCCAGGTCTATGAAGGTGATGACCTTGGAGGACTTCTCACAGATTTTGGTCCAGTCCAGGCTTCCTCCATGGCTGTCGGGTTTGTTCACCACCTGGGGGGGCGGGCAGGGAGGGGTGACTTGATATCCACTACATTCATACCATCTCCACCTCCATGTGCTGCTTCACTATAAGGTCATGTAACAAATCTCGTCAGTGCTATGTGTTGAATGTTATTTTCACACTCAAACAGCGAGCAAGTTGAGTACGCCAGATGGTTGTGGAGTAAAAAAATGAAACGTCTTTATTTACTATCATACCAGAGAAAGAAAAAGAAAAGCAGCAAAACCTTACATAAACCCTGATCATTGCAGCTGAAAGATACACTTGCTTCATTTCTCTAATCACTGTCAATATTTCATCCAGAGTGTCATCACCTTTGAGTGCAAAACTCAACCATAAAACTATAAACTATAAAACTGAACTTTCCCCTCCATTCCCTCACCTGTCCCTCCTGGTCAAACCCCAGGATGTCGTTGCCCACGCTGCTGGTCCTGCCACTCTCCATCTCGTGCTTGTGTCTGAAGAGCTTCTGGCGGGCGAAGCCCCTGCCGTTGTCCAGCTCTCCGTGCGTCAACACCCCGAGCAGAGTGCTCTTACCAGCATCCACATTTCCCACCACTGCAACTCTGATTTAGAGGAGGAGTGCAGAAATATCACCAAAACTGTGCAAGAAAGGCAGAACTGTCTGACATGTCTTATTGAACTAAACCAATGTAATAAAAGAACTATCATCACACTGGATCGTAACTTTGACACCCCTTAACTATATTTCTGAACACTCACCTGACCTCCAGGAAGTCCAGCTCACCCACACGCCGGCGGATCAGATAGTCGCGCACCAAACCAGCAGCCTCATTGCGCTCCCGCAGCGAAATAAGGTCAGAATCCAGTTGCTCACACATGGAGCACACTGTGGCTACTGAGGCCTCCATGTCCTTCTCATCCAGACCCCAGTCTCCACCATCTACAACAGAGAGATGGAGAAAGAAGAAGAGCAAGAGCTAAAGTATCAAAGTTTTATAACTGATTTGGCACAGACTGTCTGATGATCAATAGTTTAAGTAATCACTCCATGTTTTTCTCACCTGAGCCCATCCCAACCACGTAGATGGTCTCTCCACATCCCTCCTCCATCCTGTCGCGTAGCTGGCGGAGTAACGAGTCATACTGCTCTCCGTTTGGACTAACAAGTGCCAGCTGACGGGTTCATGCATGCAGGGGTGAAGAAAGAAACAGAGAGAAAATTGGCTTTTATATGAGTTATGGCCCTCATTGGGTGGTTGCTCCATAATAGGTGCATAATTAAAGCAAATCCCTTCTCAAACATGCTGCAATCACTGAGTCATTTACTGTAACTGAGAAGTTGGTTGCTTTAAAGGGAGACAATGACTGGACCTCAGAGTAAGCATCTGTTTTTGTTCTTCATCAGTTTATACAACTCTCATGTTCAAAATGTAAGCAAGAATAGAAAGTAAACATTCAGGGAATGGTGTGTTCAAAGGCTGCCCTCCACATGCAAACACATCTGTCTCTCTTCCCATGAAAACCCCTCAAGGTTACATGTTGAGGCTGATACAGCTTACCTGAAAGCTCCAGTATGCTGATCAGTAACACAGTAAAACTGTTTCACACCCGAGATTAGGTTTTTAACATAAGTAAAATAAGACCAAAAGCATGGCAGCTGTGAAGGGGTTTCATGGTGGGTTTTCCAATGCACTACATAATTAACAAAACCGTTAGTTTTGGAAGTCTGAAGTCAGGACAAATGCACAATCCTATTGTGTTTGTGTGGTCAAAGTTGTTAACCCTGTCACATTCATTAGATTATTGCTTCAATTTAGAGAACAATTTACTTTACATGTGCATATTGTGACACATAACAAGGCTTTCCCAAAAACAAATGGTTATGATGGTGTTATTAATATTACCGTTTCTGCTAAAACATATGAACCTGGAGGTAAGTTGACAGTGCTACAGAAGTACAGCCTCAACTAATGAATGTTTTTATTGTCAATTAATCCATTGTTTGGTCGATGAAAATGTCACAAAATGGTAAAAAAAATAAATAATTGTTGATCAGTGTTTTCAAAAAAGCCCACAAAGATATCCTCAAATGTCTCGTTTTGTAACTCAAATATGTTCCGTTAACTGTTGTTGAGAATTAAAGAGACCAGAAAATATTCACAATTAAAAAAAGGGCCACTATGTAGTTTTGCAGAAGAAATTCAAACTCAATACACACAATATTGATGAGGTACTAATGCAAACTCAGAAATAAGTTTTGGGGTTTTTTTGGCTAGAAAGGTGGCAGGGTCCGCCATGTATAAACAAAGTGAAACAGTGTGATATTGTGTTGTCCTTTAAGGTCAGTTTGTCTATTCAGTCATTTTCTCTCTTCCCCAAAACTACATAATGTACCTATTAAGAAGCTTGAATCAGATCATTTAAACTTTTTCTTTTTTTTATAAAAGAAATTACTCAAACGGATTAAGAATATGCTAATTAATTGTTAACAACTAATCAGTTAATTCTCGTAGCCGTGTACTGAAGTGTGTCATAGCTCAGTATGCCAAAGGTTCACGGGGTGATGTTGCATAAACAACATCTACACAAGTAAATCAAAGTATAGAACGCAGCTTATCTGAGGCTGACACAAACCGGTTTAATTGACAGGAGCCAAAGGTAAACAGGGGACCGCCTTCCTGATGCAACCCTGTGGTAACGTGTAATTCGACACTTCAGACACAGCCCTGATTGCTATCATTCTCATACAGGTTTACATCATTACAAACATGCTCATTTGTCCAGAGAGACAATTAGTTTCCAATACATCAAAATAGATCTATAATCTGACATTATCTTGTTTCTTATTGATCACATATTGATGTTGCTGGTAGTCGTTCTGCAGGCCGACCTGACCCCACTGTCTTGTTGCCCTTTATTTAAGAAGTTCTAGTGTTCTATTGACAAATTCTCAATTTAATGCCATACCTTGTGACTCAATTGTTCTTTTTCAGAATCTGTTATATATAGTCTCTGCTCACATCATCTCTATCTAAAATTTGGTGTAAGTCTATTGTTAACATGGAATCTTTCTCGTTGCATATGTTGTCATGTAAAAGTGCACGTTAATTCTTCATTGTGATAATTAAACAGTTATAATTAGCCTACAACAATTTTTTCATTGTAAGTTATATTCATAAAGAAATCAAGCTGGAAAAAGAAAAAAAAAAAGTGTCTTCATGTATAAACATCTTGGCCATGTTCCAGCTCAAGCTGTCAATAAAACCTGCAGTGGCTCCAGATTAATTTAACCCGGGTTTGCACAACCCAAACAGAGCAGGCTCATGTCAAATGATCAGCATTATTTCCTGGTTATCTCAGAGACACCCGTCAGAAGAACAGGGCCATGCTTGTGGCATTTGGTGCAATGTGCTCCTCCTGATAACTAACGTAATGTAAACGTTAGGCGCTAAAGCATCAGCTGGGGCTAGCGTTAGCCACAGCTAGCTAACTATTTTCATTTTAACGTCAGCAGAAGCAGTTCCCTTATGTCCACAGAGTCGGTCGTGTGTGGTGTCTGGTACAGATGGTGCACAGTGGTTATACTGTGGAACAACATATGTTTTGGTGGTTCCACCTCTACGTGCAGGAAACGCATCATTAGCTTCATTCATTCATTTCCCCAGGAGCAGCTAACGGCAGCTAGCGTTAGCTTGGCAGCGCCATCACACGTAGGGCCTAGCTCACCTTGTTGGTGAAGTCGACCCCGCGCTCCTCGGGCTCGCCATTCATCATATCCCCGTCCTCGGAGCAGTCGTCCCCGGCGTCTTCCCCGCATCCTGCCCGGTCCGGAGCGAAGATACTCGCGGGGACCAGAGCGTCAGCCAGCGGTATGGAGCCCGGGCTTATACCTGGCTCAAACGCCGCTGCTATTGATGCCATTTCTCTGCCAGCCTCGTAGAAATAAATTTCAAGCAGTTCCGATTGTTGTGATGACGGCTGGTATCCAAACACACACACACACACACACACACACACACACACACACGTACGAACGCACGCACGCACGCACACACTAGACTTGACAGCGAGCCCTTCGCCAGTCAGCTCCGCGACAAACACAATAGTAAAGTCAAGCTGTACGAGCCTCTTCAGCTGACATTACAGTAACATGCTGCTTGTTTATGTGCTGTCAGCTCGCGTCCAGGCCATTTAAAAACAAAACGGCCACCTCATTAATATTAATGACGAAGGCGCGACCGAGCGCGCCTTTTTACTTCCTGTCGACCAATCGCGCCTGAGTCAGAGTGAATATTTTATCATTGGACCAATAGCAGCAAGGGGGTCGTTCATATGATTACAAGGTAGATCCGCCCCCCTCAGAAGGTAATGCTGTAACCACAGTGTAACACTGCTGTATGACAATGACATAATATGTTGAGATTGTGTTTAAAGAAGTTATTTATTAACGTTGTTAACAGAGCAAATGTTTAATAAAAGCATTTAAATCCTGAACCAAACCTTAATCTGTGAAATATGTTTTCTTTGTAGATGTTTATTTTGACAAACCGAGCATTCAAGTTAAGTCATTAAAAAATATAATTTATAGGAATAATATAGTTATAGTGAATTAGTTTTAACAAAGATGATGATATTTAGTTTAATGTGGTTTTCTTTTTCATGAAACAAGGAAAGGCACTTCCTCATGATTTCCTCTTCCTAGTTGACATTTCATCATCTGACATCATCCAGCTTTCTTTACAGGTGTGAGGAAAACTCAGAGAAGCTAAATGCAGCTTATGCAGCTTATTATCTGAGGTCTTCTGCTGTAAGCCAAGCATGTTATACAAACATAACCCCAAAACACTAGTGTTTAATGATTAACGATTTATGATTTACTTGATTTCTTTCTTTGAGCTGTTCCCAGGGCTAAAAAAGTAAACAGGGTTGTCATTTCACTTATTGATCCTTCTCCCAGTTGTGAGTATAACTCTACCTCTAAATATTTATTTTAAGGAAAGTGAGACCAGTTTAACTGACAACTGTGAAATGTTCCTTAGCACAAACATTGTTACTTTATAATAAAGCAGTCTTCTCCATGTGGATCTAATAAGACATAATCTGGATACAGCGTTCAGTCCAATGAAAGCAGCTAAGTGGCGCATAAGTTGGGAGGGTTACTTTAAAATGTGTTCCAATACAGTTGCTAATTACCTGTAAAAGCAATTAATTCAGTAACACAATCCAAGAATTACAATATTAGAGTACTTCTAGATTACCTTAATACCAAGCATATGCAAATGAAGATGAAAATCAATAAGAAGAGTTTTATTTAATTTTCATAAAAGAGTGTATCGTCTGTAAAAGTACACACATGTATTTGGTTCTGCGTAATGTGTGACATGGAGTGTCACATGCGCACGTTTACACACTAGAATATCATTCTTAATTTTGAAATTGTAACCCTTCTAGTAACACCCTTTTTCAGCTATTTGTTTCTCTTTAAATTTAGCAAAATACAGTTACCTTATTTTGTATCCTAGTGATGTAAACCCGTTACATGAATGTTTTCATCTGTACGGAAAATATCTGAATTTAAATAATGATGCTACAGTAACAAAAAAACAGTAGCCACATAAATGCTGATTAATTCATTGGATTTGTGTAATGCCTGAGATTGTTGGAGAATACCATTACTATTAAGAGGTACATTCATTTATTATTTTTGCCCAGATATACAGAGGGATGGTTCAGAATCTTTAGAAGGTTACATAGTAGAGAAATTTACCACCAGACCCTTAAGAAAAAATAAATATTTCAGTTTCAGTTTCCAATGATCTAACATTGATGAAAAACATTGATTGGGATAAATTGCGATTCCAAATAAAGAAGAAACCACTTTCAATGATTCATTTCAGACTTTACATTTTCTGTTACCTCTGACACCCAAACAAATCTGAAGATGTTGAAGAACAAAAATAAAAAAACAGTGAACAGTGCTTACACTATAACCCTAACTTTAGCCTAACCTAGATTCAAACTTCACCCACCTTACCCCAAAACTTATCCAGACCATAGAAAAGGTGCCTCTTTTGCCTCATTTGGAATGGGCTTTGGTCCCTATGAGGACTACTGGCAAGCTCAGTGTTTATAGCCTACCTGAAACACACACACACACACACACACACACACACACAAAACCACAACTACAACTACTAACATTCCTCAACATCACAGAGAAATATCAGTCTGACAGATTTTGGTATCAGCAGTTTTAGCATCACCAGCCTTTCCAATACTGAAATATGGGAAGAGTTTCTCAGTGAAAGTGTCTCTGTCAGTGTAGATGTGAGTCATGTCTTCAGGGTTGTGGAAGGACACCTCCCCCCGTCATAGTCCAGCTGGACTCTGATCCTCCTGAGACTCTTCGTCACTCTGACAGTCTCACCAATAACATTAGTGTATTTTCCTTCATCATGCCTTAAAAAACCACATTCCACATTTTGTTGAAGTGGAAAGCTCTTTCTTACTGTCTAGTGACTCTTTCACCAAACCCAAGAACCAGTCAGGATGATCTCCCACCTCCACCTCCCAGCTGTGTTTCCCTGAGCTGAATCCCTCAGAGCCCAGAATAATGGCATACTTAGTGAATCTCTCTGGATTGTCAGGAAGCTGCTGGTTTGTGTCTCCACGCCTCACACTGGTCAGATCATCAGATAGATGGAGCCAGCCACTTGCAGTGTTTGGGTCCAGAATGACAGGACTGAAGTGGACCTGGTCCTTCATCTTCTCCCAGACTCTGAAGGACAGGTTGCCCAGGTGTTTGGCCACATCTATCAGCGCTCCTGAGACCAGCTGTGGATCTGACAGTGAGCACCAGACTCTGGCTCTGGTCTGAGTAGCTTTATAACTGCTGAGGAACGGCCCGTTGTGTTTCTGCAGCTCTCCTTCAACAGCACAGATACCGTCTGACAGAGAGGAGAGCTGCTCTTCAATCTTCTTCATCTCTCTGCTGACAGTCTTCCCCTTCTGCTCCTCTTCCTCCCTCAGAGCTGCCAGTCTGGACTCCTCTTCCTCTTGCAGGAACTGGTGGAGCTTGTTGAACTCTGCTCTGATCTGACTCTCTGTGGACAGCTGCTGCTTCTTGGAGTGTTGAATCACTTCATTGTACGTTTTCTCCACTTGTTTGTATTTGTCCCTCTTGTCCTGTAGAGACTTTAAGTCAGATTTCAGCTGCTCTTTCAACTCACTGACTGCTTGTTCTACAGGAACCACCTTGTGAGTCTGGTGGAGAGAAAACTCACAGACAGGACACACAGCTTTCTGCTCGTCCTCACAGAACCAATAAGGGACTTCTGGATGTTTACCACAAATGACTTCCTCTTTCTCCTCTTTCACCTCCACCTTTGTCTCTTCTTTTTCCGTCTCAGGTGAATCATTAGTCTGCCTCCCAGCAAAGGAGTCAGCTAGCTCCTTTAGTGTGAAGTTCACCTGCAATAAGTGCTTTGAGGATCTTCTTTTACAAATGGGACAGTTTTTGTTCTGAGCTTGTTCCCAGAATTGTTGCAGGCAGCTTGAACAGAAGTTGTGGTTGCAACTCAGAGACACGGGATCTCTGAAAGTCTCTGAACACACATGGCAGCTCAGGAAGCTTTTGAGAACAGAACTTTTCTCAGCCATTTCCTCTGATATGTGAATTATCTTTCAATATGAAGACTCACCAGATCTGTGTGCCTTTTGATCAAGAGTTTATAATCCTTCTGATTTGTGTCCGTAATAGAGACTCTGCACCCTGTTACGGTGTCTCAGCTCCATTCAGAAATGTTGAAATCAGTTTCACTTTTAAGAAAATGAAACAGCTGATATTTTAAATTTTCTAACCAGCAGATGGTGCTCTGTGACCCATTAACACGTTTAAGGCAAGCGTCCACTTGATTTCACAATCAACTCTGGCATACAGTTAAAAGACTGTATCTTGGTTAAAAGACAACTCTTTAAAACATTGTTCAAATGTTTTAGGACATAATAACCATGACAAACCATAGATTAAAGAACCAGGGTGTTGGAAATGTTTAATCATAATTGTATTACATAACAATCAGAGTAGGGAGGGTTAAAATCCCAGAAGTGACAAACCACACACTGGCTCTAGAGAGGGCCTTCAGTGTTTTTAGTACTTTAAGCAGCCACAGTAGGAAGTGTGTGAGACGAGTGATGTTCAGCGGGTGGCTGCAATCTGCAACCTCATCACTAGATGCCACTAAATCCTACACACTGCACCTTTAAGACTGATGGTTATTGCAAAGAAGATCCTCTGATGAATGTAGAAACTTCAGTCATACACTTTCAATCAATTAAAAATGTATGTAAAGATATCATCAACACTTGACATCAACTTCCTGCGGCTCTCAAATACCCATCTCAGACCGATTTGACTACCTGCAACGCATTTCTTAGGGACTTGAAATCCAGCTCTCTCAGTTTTGAGACACCGGTTCAGATTGTTCCTAAAATCTGTGCCTTGATTCAAATTTAAGCATCATGTCATGATATTATAAACTTTCTCTGAGTGAAGTCTGAGCTGGATGACTATGACAAGTAAACCCAAACACTAAAAAATGCTGTGAACAGTTGACGTCATATAAATGTATTGCCGCAGTTCCTCACTGTGACCACTGGAGGTCAGTAAAGCCCCAGGGTTCACTGAAGTCAGCTGTTAACTCCACCTGTGGCATCAAAACACACACAACACCAACTCCAGTGAAAACTCTCAAAATAAAATAAAACAGAAAGTTGAGCTTCTGTGAACAACTGTAATAGTATATATTTGGAGGTAGCAATCTTCACAAAGTTATGGTACTAGGACATGCATTTCATGTTTGATGACAGGAGTTACGGCTACAGATTAACATTGGCTAATAGGACAATGAATACTCTTATTGATATACAGTATATATATGATTAAAACCATGATAATAAATCTGTTTAAATGTGTGTGTATGTGCGTGGGTGTGTTCCCCCTGAGTTTCTGTGAGATAAAGGTCTCTGTGTCTTTAGGTCTGCTGACAGTCTTAAGACTGGGTCTTGAGGCACGAGGAAACATAACAGATTTTTTTGTTCCACATTTAACTTTTGATGCAGCTTTTGATGAGCTGCTTGTCCCCGGTGATATCCCACGTTAAATACCACAGCTGCCCAGATACATCGCGTACCTGAGCGGACAATCCTGCAAGTGAAACTATTATCCAGCGGACAGTGTGGTAGTTGAAGTTACGGACTGTGCCTTCGGACTGCTGCCAGATCCCAGCTGTTCTAGATAAGAACAATCCACACACTGTTTGTCTGCTAACAGTGTGAAAGAGCAGCTGAGCCGAGTGCCACGGTTGTGCATTTGTCAAAGTCGGTGTTTAACTGTGAGTGTGTGTGCTTGTCTGTCAGCAGATTTAATGTAAAAGCAGATGTGTTGTAAACCAGCTGACGCGATTAATAACAGCTCCATCCCACGGAGAGCCCTCTCACACCCCGCTCACAGATGTGTTGTCAGTGTTCACGTAACACTAAACACCTTTTTTTTTTTTGACTACAAGCAACAAGCTTAACCTAAAACAAATTGGCACGGTGGCACTGCGACTCGCATTCTGTTATTGGTCACTGGAGACTTTTGTATACACATTTACACTATCTATTTTCACATATGCCTACTTTTGTTCTCCTTTTGCTTCCGCTCTGAGTACACTGACACTGAGTCTAACTTGAGTCAGATTCCTTGTAATCGACTTCATGTGACAGCACAGACATGGATTTATTTCTTAAAGGAGCAATTTGTAAGATATGGCCAGAAGTTTAGACAGAAACATTGCTTGCGTTATGTGAAAGACGTTTATCACGTTGTCTTGCAATACCACTTTGCACCAGCAAGTGGCGATACTCTGATAGATAGTTTTGTTGCCTGTGGTGACTCCCCCTGTAATCCGAGGTCTTGGCCACTGGCTCCATAGCTAACTGAACCATTAGCTTATTAGCTAATGGTTCTGTTAGCTACAGCCACGAATAGCTAACAAAGGGGAGCAGTGGTAATTTGCTGCCCTCTACGTTTCTTAGAGTTACCTTCAAATTCTGGCCCTATTCTAAGAATTTCATCTTCAAGGAAACTTAAAGTAACATGACAAATTATCGTAAAGTTTCACAGAGGATCAGCTGAAATCATTCCGACTGAAAACATCACAAGCACGGCCAGGCACAGGAAGACAGGAAGGTTTCTGCAGCTGGTGGTTAAAAGCTGTCCAGAACATCAGCGACACCCGTCTACCGAGCATCAGTGACGCGGGTGAGTGCGAGATGTCTGCACAGAGCCCAGAGTATACAAACAGACCCCCACCCACACTGAAGAGGAATCGCACCACCTGTATCAAATAACAGCTACGATGACATGATTAAATCACTGGCAATTAAAAGAAATTATTGAGGCAGACGCATCAAGTCTCATCCAGAAGTGCGCGTCTCGATAGATCACGTTGATGCCTCTGCCAGAAAAAAACCCTTATTCCCACAGGTGCAATTAAACGATGTAGATATATAGGCAGACGGCAAAGCAAATTGTTAGCACGGAATAATTGCAAGATAGACTTGAATGCACATCCCAAGAGAGATGTAACCCAATCATTCACTCAAGTCAGCATCATCCCACCACACAAATGGGGAAATATGTATGTATATATATATATATATATATATATATATATATATATATATATATATATTCATGGAATCTCAGTGACAGTTGCAACTCGTGATTTCAATCTTTATAACATCAAGTTGTGTTACATTGCAGTGTAAGTGTGTGGTTTATGTCCCAATTGTAACAGCAGCTGTGTCAGTTGTGTGTCAGCTGATGAAAGTCTGCCCTGTTGCCCTCCGTGAGTCACACTTTCAGATCATTTTGAGGATCTGAGTCAGATTCATCGTTTCACTTTGGCCTGTTTCCCCCTCTAACTGAAGTTTACTCAGTTGGCAGGCGGCTGCCATCCGATCCTACAGCTATATACAGTAAGTGGACATTAGGGCCGCCGGCTGAGCTAAATATTTGGTTGTCTCCTTGGCAACAAATACAGTTCTATTTCGGTCCGGGGCTCCGGCTTGTGCTCCCTTCCACAGTCAGACTCTACACCCGCAGGTTACAGTGTGACACTCTGGTGTCAACTAATAATCCCTCACAGATTATCTTCACCTCACCGGACTAAGGTCTGCAACAACTTGTTAAGCATTACAGTTATGCTGAGGGTAGTTATATGGTTAACAGCTATACTTTGACTTCATTGGTCGATGTGCTCCAGTGGTGTGATCGTATTGGCTGCTCGGAGTGCCACTCAGCTTGAAGGCCCCTCCTGCTGTGTATATATTCTCGGGGTGCAGTGAGGCCGGGCCCTGCAGCCCTCTCACTTCTTCTCAACCAATACTTGACTGACCACATCTGCAAAAATGATGCAAGTGAGTATCATTTTAAGAATACTATGCATTCATTTTATTCTTTGTGTTCCATGCCTCAGATAGACGAGCAGTATTAGGTCATATGATTGAAGGTGACAGCTGCTCGACATGTGCCAGCTCACTGCTCTGTCATGCTGATGGGACTGAATCAGCTGTACTATGCTTCAACCAAACCAGTTCTCCACATTTTAACTGTGTTTTTTTGTAATGTCTGCTTCGGAAAGGACTGGACTCCTCAGATTTCTTTGCCTTTTATGGTCAAACTATTCATTACAGGCCTCGTATGCATGCCCATTAGTCACCTAATGCATGAAAAATAAGTCAGCTCTCCAGCTTGTTCCATTCTTCCCGTAATGATTCAATTAAGCTTGTTAACATTTGTCCATTTCATTCTAATCATATCAGTCTCATTATTCAGAGCTGAGCACAGAGGCGGCAATGCATTCTGGTCTCCCCGGACTCATAAACTGAGTAGATTACAACAAAGACCCTGTATCATTCTGGCTTTTTGCTGGCCACAGGGGCAAACATGAGTTTGGAAGAGGGCACAGTAAGGAGGAGGGGGGGAGGCAGTTAAATTACATTAAAGGATAAAATGAAATGAAGTCATGTGGAGGCTAACAACGATGCAGTAATCTCAAACTCACCTCTTGCAGTGAACAAGTCAGCAGAGGTAGAAACGTCTTTTCTGAATTAGTTTAGAGTAAAATAATTCATCGGGAATAAATATTTTATTCATGGTGGATGGATGTGTTTCTCTTGTACATACTCTGAGTGTTTCTGGCCAGTTGCTAGCCTGGATTCTGTCGTCCTGCCAGTAAGGGGCATCTCTTACAGCATACAGTATGCAGATTCCTCAGTGTCTGGGTTAGACACAGGGCGACTGCCAGTACTGACCTCGGCCCAGCCCTGCATTGCTGAAGCCCCAGTGCTGTGTGTTATACACGCACATTACAGTTGGACGCTAACATGGAAAGAATGTCGTGCTACTTGTCATTCACTCTGTCATTTCACGGTTAGGTTTATCTTTCGGAGACAGTTCTTTGGACCCAGATCCATCCTCTCGTGTTCTGCCAGAATATAGCAGTATATTCCATTAGCAAGAATTTCTTTTTTACCCCAACAGCTGCAGTGCTTAATGAATAAATAAATAAATACATTAAACTCCCACAGATCATTAGAACTGTTGCGCCCGTTCCCTTAAAGGCATTGAGCTTTCAAGAAAAAAATCTGTTTTTTTAAATTTGTCAGACTTTTTGCAATTCAGGGATGTTTCCTCCAATTATGAAAAATAACAAAACTACTGAAAAGTCCACAGTTTTATTGGTGAAAAAGTGAATTAATTCACACACACTTTTCACCCTTTGCACTGATAGATTTATTGTATTTTTCTTCACCAACCGCACCGAAAGACGCTCCCCTCTCCCACAGAAAACACTGCTCCTTAAACACCTCGTCAGTAGCCCCGCCTTTAATTCTGTTACTTCTTGACATCACACTGTGTCACCACGTCACACATTTGCATAATTTATGCCTTGCGACTAGTTTGGCATGTTAAGAATTGATTTGGCGCAGCTGCTCTGTTTCTGTTGTTAGTGGTGCTGGCCCAGGCATGTATGAGCTGACCAATCAGAGAAGACTGGGTATTTGGTAGGGGCGTGGACCTTAAGACACAGGACATAAAACATAGACACCTCTCAAAAAAAGTTGATAAAGCGAGTGGTGGGCGTGTTTTCTTCAAAATACATATATTTGGGCCTAGTAATTTCCTGTTCCTTGTCACTGCGTTTCTGGTCCAGAGATAAATGATTGTGTTCAGCCTGCTCGGAATCAGATTTTCCTAATATCTCATGACCTTCTACTTTAGCACGTGTTTAACTAGACTTCACTGTGAATCGTAACTAATCAAAGGGCTGCTAATCTTGTACTCGTTGCCCGGCTTCAGTTAACAATTCCCCAGACACATCATTTTGACAACGTGACAAAATGTTGAACACTGGCAATCTGTGTTTCACAACCAAATAATACATTGCTCAAGTATAATTACCTAATCATGACACAGCTCAGTGTTCCCCTGCCACATGCATGGTAGCACCACGCCAAGGGTTTCTGCTGTTCTCAACCCTTTTTCTTTTCTTTTCTTTTTTTTCCACTGTGCGCTCGCCATCCAGTATTGCACATAGGAAAATGTTACTCGGTTTAACAACAGCCGTCCCTCATCATTTTTCAACATTTCTAGCCTCTGCCAAAATCTGCGCGGAGGAAAAGGGGCCTTGGCCGTAGCAGAGCAGGAATGAGCTGGAATCTTTGAGCAGTCCGTGGACGGGAGTATAATTGAAAACGCATGTTTTGTAATTTCCAAGGATGAAGTGAGGATTGGGGAGTTGGCTGAGGCTGCTGCTGGTGCTGTTTGTTGCCTGAAGGTGCAATAATAATTGGATCTAGTAAAACCCAGTAGTATTTCCACACAATAATGTACTGTATTACTACGGGCAGGCGGAATGGTGCAGTGGTTAGCACTGTTGCATCGCAGCAAGAAGGTCCTGGGTTCAATTCCTTTGCATGTTCTCCAGTGCTTGCTTGGGTCTCCTGTAGGTGCTCTTGTTACTCCTTAGGTTAATACTGGCCAGTGTCCTCAACCAGGTGCTGGAGTTAGGTTCTGGGTGCTGTGCTTTACTTTACCCTGCTCCTCAGGGATGGGTTAAATGCAGAGAAGTTTCACTACATTGCATGTGATAGATAAAGATCCCTCTCCTCTCTTTCCTCCCCCCACTTTTTCTACACAGGGTATGATCATAAAGAACATGTCCTTCAAGGTCGGGCAGACCCTGACCATTGTTGGAGTCTCCAAGCCTGACGCTACAAAGTAAGTTCTCGCATAACGCTATCTTAATATCTTGAAATGAGCTCATCGCAGTCAAATCTGTTCTTGGTTCTTTTTGGTGTTCAGGTGACATTGCGGTATCTAATGAAGTTAGCTTGCTAACCTGCTAGCCCTGGGCCTTCAAAAACCTCTTTCTCCCAGTGGTATCAAACTCCTGTGTTAACAGCATGAACACCAAAACTACCCCAAGGTAATGCGGCTAGGTGCAGCCATGGATGTGTAGAATACAGTTAGCAGCAGTTAGCGGTTACTCTGGTTATATGCTGCCCCCTGTTTGTCTGTACAGAACAGACAAACAGGCCAATTCATAGTTAAACATATTGCACCTTTTAATACAATGTTAATGATTTAATGTAACCAGATGCATTTACTCAATTACTGTACAAATTTCAGGTGCTTTATCCTTCTCCTATTCAATTCACACAGGGAAATATGATCATTTTCTCTACAGTACATATGTCTGAAAGCTTTATACACTAGTTACTTTTCAGATGACACATTTTGTATGATGTATTTCCAAATTTGGTGATTTTGAATTTGATTGTTTCTGATAAACAGGATGAAGGATGAAGACATAATGATTTTACAGAATATGATGCACTGCTGTTGATTAATCTACCAAACAGTATATTAATGCATCAGTAATACTAATCCAATAATGTCAAATATACGAGGAAAGCACTCTTAGGGGACATTTTATTGCACAATGAGTAGATTAAATATTGATAGGGTTTTGAATGCATTGCTTTTACATGAGTATTTTTTTTATAGTGTTGCATTAAAAAAGGATCTTGATACTTCTACTTCCACGGGATATCAGGGCAAGGAACCTTCTGTGTATGTCTGGATAAAGTTTAACTGGGTCGCTGAGGAGACATGTCATAAGGCTGAAACCTTCTTCCCTGTTCAACATTCTGTTTTTAAGTCTTGTTCCTCTTCTTTAGTTACAAGATGAACATCGCTGAGGTTAAAGATATCGATTCTTCTTCTTTCTTTACAGCCTGTGCTGATTTTAATTCCCCCTGCCAAATGCAGCAACTGAACTGAACTTGCAGGCCGGTGTTTATGTACAGACTAACTCAGGGGGAGGTGGAGGTGGAATCTATAATCTATCTATAATCAGTTACAGTCGGTGACATCCTATAAATTTCCCTACAGTAATGTGGGCGTGATGAGGATAATGGTTAACAGATGAGAAGAGCTGCTGAGGTTGTCTCGATATTTTGGCACCCTCTGCCTCTTTTTTCAAATGTGGGGAGCCGTTTCAAAAATGTAATCGATCTCTTTTTGTTGCACCGTGCCGCAGTTTTGCAGTGAACATTGGCCCGGATGATCAGGACATCACCATGCATTTCAACGCTCGTTTCAACGCCCACGGAGACGAGAATGCAGTGGTCTGCAACTCTTACCAGGGGGGAAGCTGGTGTGAGGAGGTCCGTGATGGAGGCTTTCCCTTCGTACTGGGGGAAGAGTTTAAGGTGTGTGTGTGTGTGTGTGTGTGTGTGTACAGTGCATCATCTAATTACAGGAATTATAAATATCTGATTTAAATCAAATCACCACGCTGCTGGGAACTGGTGTTAAATTTGAAATACTCATCATTGCTATTGCAGAAGTTCATAACATGTTCTTCCTCTTTCTCCCTGACTCTCGCTCACATCCTCCCATCCAGCTCGTCATTGAATTCACCCCCACAGAGTTCCTGGTGAACCTATCGGACGGCTCTACAGTCCACTTCCCCAACCGCATCGGTGCGGAGAAGTACTCCGTCATCAGCTTCGATGGGGAGGCCCGCATCAAAAGTGTTGAGATCAAGTAAACCCCCCGCCCCCACAAGACGAAATCCACTGTCTCTTTTTCTTGACTAGCATAAGGTCACATGTAGCCACGGCTTTCTGGAGTGTATGTGGTATTAGTAATGCCTTACATGCTTCTCGCACAGTGTATTATGCGAAAGATTAGCTTCATGAGCAGATGCAGATGCAAGCAGCCTTAGACTGAAAGACAGACGCAACACTCGGCACAGCTAATGGCTAAACAGCGAACCGAAACATAAAGTAGTCCGTGTTACCTGGCGGCTATTTGCTTTGTAGTCTGTGTTTAGTCGAAAAAGTGTGACATTCAATGTGATCGTCTGTTCTTTAAGGTGCCTTGATGTGCTGCACGCTCTTTAGTTTTTCCCCTTGAAACATTCCACCTTTATAACTGAGTATGATGCTTCCCTTTGACAACATGTCCTATTAAAGAATGTCCTTTTATGATAAACATGGACTTTTGTGACTCCTTGAATTTATGTTACACAAGCACATTATCGAACACCTCATTTATGCCCGGTGTTAAAAATCTGAGCCGTAATATTGATCTGATCCTAACTTTACATTACCTCCTGGTATTTTTTGACCCATTCTCATTACGGTCATTGAGATTTGATTTCTGTCCCCTAGAGAAAAATCCATGAATGAGTCCAATCGAGGTTGTGGCGCATCAGCCCCAGACTCCCCTTTGAATAAAATCGGAGTTTTGTGAGCTGTTGACTTGTGGGATTCTTTAACTTTGTGAAACTCTGTCTGCGATGAGTTCTTAATTATTTGACTGCAACACATTTTTTGGAGCTTTCACGGCCCAGGAAAGATTGGTGTAGGAAGGACATATTTTTCGTCGGCTAACTAACTTTAGCATCACCCTGGTTCCCTCGACAGAAATGCCTAAGGGATTCTTGAATTGGATTTTGGATTATCTCTTAGGCCAGTTTACAATACCTACATGTGTTGTTCAGCTAGATAATTTTCGCACATGAACCCCACTTTTGTGTTTTTCGAAGCGTAGCCGAAATCGCTTGAAGGAAAGAGTTAACGTTAGGCTATTCAGACGACAACGTGGTCGCACGAGTTAAACGCCTGACGACTTAGCGCCTCTACACTGTTTCTATACAAATTTTCTTTGAACTGATCGTTGTAAAGGTTGTGAAGTTAGAGTAAGAATAATCTGCAACTGTAAAGACGGACTAGTGACGGTGTCTACGTGTTAAGCGTGACGAAGTTTAAAGTCTCACTCTCATTTAGACTGTTAGCAAAACCATTTTTAAGGCATGTAAGCGCCTTATAATATTTTTGTGGGACATTTAATGATGTATTTTATGTCACAGAATGAAACTTGTAAATATTTTAGCCCCCCATTTAACAGAACGCACATTCAAAAGACCCACTGACTTTGAGAGGAGGGACGCTCAAGTGCAAAAACGCCAAATGATTTCTGGGTTTTAGGACTCACTACTACACCACCCTATAGTATAATCAGGCACAATGTTTATTTTATTTGAGCGCAAAAAAAACATTGGCATTAATGTGATTCTGTGTGCAGCACGTTCTTCTACAGATTTCATTTACACCCTACCTGAGGCCATGGCTGGAAACTGATCACACTTTAATACCAGGTGTCAGAAAGCTCATTCCTCGCCCATTAAAATACACTTTCTGTGAAACACTGTCCCATTATAATTTCAGCCCACTGTAGAGAAACATTCACACCAGCTGGCTATGAACTTATGGTAATTACTCCCATCGCCAGTATGAAAATATATTGAAACCCCTTCTCTCCTCCTTGCATTATTAAAGCTGGTGAGGGTGGATGTTAGCCAGTAGATGTCGCCATTGTTATATTTCTGCAGTGCAACTGACTCTGGTCTTGAGGACGTTTGAAAAGATTTTTAGTGCTCCTGAATCTGTCAGTGACATTTGATCCCTGTGAAATGTGTCTACACTATGCAGAAATTGTCTTAAAATCTTTTTTTCCTGTCCGCTGAAGGTCAAAATTTAAAATCCCATATTAATTATGGCTATTTTATCACACTCATGAGCTGGTTTAGACTTACAGTAAATCAGAAAGTTACAATTCCTCCTGTAATCAAAACTTAAATGCCAAAAAAAGGCCAATATAGTGAAGAAATGTCTCAGCAGGAACATAAATCTATGCAGCGGCCCTAGTCTCGCACCGTTTTTAATGTTTGTGTGCACGTCTTTGAAAGACCTGTGAGTACTATGACAATGTAATCTGATGTAACAGAAGGCAATGTGTATGAGGCTGATTTGCAGAGAAGAAGAGGAAGATGGGGGAAGAAAGAAAAAAGTTTATGTGCGAGAAACAGTTTTCCCCATGCTGTGATCCTCCCAGACAGAGGCAGACGGAGTCATGTGGAATGACCTTTCCTTTCTTTTGTTTGTCACGACACATTAACAGCAGCTTAATATGACTGCGTGTGTGTGTGTCTTTTATGCATGTGATGGTGGTTTCTCCATGCACACACACAGGTGCATGCGTGTGTGTGAGAGGGAGGTAATCAGTCTCTGAAGCTGTCAGTGTCAAAGGTGCTCTCTCCAGAGGAGGAGAAGGAGCACGTTTGGCTGCCATGATAACTACAATTCAGCCCGTCTCCCTCTTCTCTCCATTCTCCCTGTATCTCTGGCTGTCGCATGCTCTTTTTTTTTTTTTTTCTCTCACTGCCGGGTTGTCTCTCTTGCTCTTCCTCGCTCTCAGTCATTCCTCAGCTGTAACCCATCCTTCTTCCTGCACTCTTAATTGGAAATAACTAATTTTAACACTTCCCTGCTTCATTACTTTGTGGCAGACAAAGATCAATAACCCGGGCTGTGTTGTTAGTGTGCTGGGTGCGTTTGTGTTTCTTCTACAGCCACTTCAGCTTGAGACTTACCAAGGTATATTCACAATACATCTCTGATTTTGTTGATCTAACGGCCCAGATTGTAATTTTGTAACATTGGTCTGGTCTGTAAGGGCAACATCTATCGCGTGTCTATCTGACATCGCTGTGTTGTTGTGACCTTGAAACATCATAATTAATGTTGTTCCAGGAACCATCATTTCTAATTTTGAGAAAGTGTCAGAGGCTGCGTTTTGCAATCATTGAGGTTTCATGGATTGAGCCCAGGACTCTCACTAAGGAGACAGAGGCTCTTATCCTGTATTACTGTTCACTTGGTTTATTTGCACGAAGTTCGCTCAATAATTTCACTTTCTTTTTGGTCTACTTTCACTTTTTGGTTCGATTTAGGCAACTAAAATACTTAGTAATGTTTAGAAGAACATGGTTTGGTTAAAGGTGGAATTTGTAAGATTTGGCCGCCTGTCTAATGTTCCTCCAAACAAGCAGAGGGCAGCTTATCACGATAGTAACCGCTAACTGCTAATGATAACAACTGCATCTGCCGTTAGAGATAAAGCTAGCAGTCCAGACCAGGAGCTTTGAGTAGGGGTGGGCAATACTGCAAATTTTGGTACCGATCCGATACCAAGTAATTACAGGGCCAGTATTGCCGATACCGATACTAATACTGATACTGATACTTCTTACTTGAAAATTCCTGATCATTGAATGATTTTATACTTTTGCCTTTTAATTAGTTGATCATGATAATAATAAAACACAGGATTTTAGCCAAATAAGAAAATAGTATTTAACATAATTAAATCTATCACCCATCTGCATGTAGCCTAAATAGGAATACTAATGTTCCTTCAACAGATACACAAAATAGTAATTTTATTCTCATACTTCAGGTTTGAGGTAGGCTATATATGGTAATATAAGCATATATGTTTGAGTTACAGTAAAACAATTAAGGGGCACAGTGAACCTGAGCGAGAGAGGTGGAGAGGAGCGCTGCACATAAGGACTGAGAGAGACGCTGCGATCACACAAACTCTGTGAAGAAATATGAGTGATTTGCTGAACTTATAGAAGAGAAACTACAACAAAACTATCAATATCATCACGCTAGTATCGATCCGATACCAATACTCACTTAGGTATTGATACTATCGATATTTGGATCGATCCGCCTACCCCTAGCTTTGAGTGTTATTGTGAGACAGGACAGGCCGGGGCTAGATTTAGTATACATATCCGCGAACAAAACACATGGTCAAATCCCACATAACATATAAAACTGTTATTTCTTCACACTTTATTGATATTATTTGTTTAAACACAAAGTCTTACATGTTGAACCTTAATTGCACCCTAAAATATGCACTTCGACAACGTTTATTACTTGTTTCAAAGGAAAACGTCTCCCATGTGTGTATTTTTCCAGTCTCGTAAATCTGTGACATGTTATTGGTCAGTTGCAGCGAAGGTCCTGCAGCAACATTAATTACGATGTTCCAGGATCAGCACCAACATAGCAAAGCCAGATCGTGCCTGTCCTGTAAGAGAAATCCCACTTCTGTCACTGAGGTTTCTACCATGTCAGAAGTACCAAGGTTTTGTTTGTGAACCCGACTGATCAGTATATCCAAATCACTAAGGTACAAGCCTGTGCACCACTATTTCACAGAAATGTTAGATGTGTTCCATTGAAAGTCTAACCAGCAGTTCAGACTCTCTGATGCACAATCACAAAACCTTGTGATGCTCCTGTGTAAAGGACAACCCTCCAGCTCCTTCCACACACATCCGATCGATGCTGTCAGGGCTTTGACAAACTTGTTCCCATCACCTTGCTCATGGTAGGCCCCCGAGGAATATACACAATCACACGTACAGTATGTCTATATGTGTGTGATTACAGCCCGCAGACAGAAGGCATATGCCACGTTTCCAGCTCTCCGAATCTATTTCACGTGATGAGCATTGCGGATGCTTAACACGTCCCCGTCCGCGATTCTCTCACCTGTGCCATGTCACTTATTCAGTATGTGAGTAAATGTGCTGAAATGTGTGGAATGGAATGATTCACGGCTTACATAAAACCTTTGTCTATATTTAGCGCCAGCATGACTCTAGATTTCTGCACCGAAGCTATCAGCCACACACTGAGATGTGCGTGGGCCTGCCCTGAGCTGACTGCGGCCCTGGATTCATGTTCTGCATGTCTGCCTCACCTCAGGCTCGGGGTTTATCTTAGAAACATGATGATACGTAAACTCTCGAAAACCTGCTGTTACAGCGTCATGATAATGTCACCTCGGGGGAGTTCAAATAAAGATTACAGTTTATTTATCCGTACAGAAGCCATAGCATAAAAAAAAGCTACAAAACAAAACAGCTGTGCAGAAGAAGAGAGAAACCCAGATGGGGCTTATTAGAGTTGTCCCAAAAGAGCACTGAAAATCAAGTCCCAGATGCAAGATCAGGAGCATCAGCAAAAAAATACAATAAACAAAATTAAATGAATGTGGGTTCCATTCATGGCAGCTTGTCTGTGGAAATGTTGCTTCATAAGGATTACAATAAGTAATGGGGTGGATGACTGCATTGTGCAACATAACTTCGAACAACTATATGAAATGATGCACAGCAGTCAGACAACAAGCCATTTGTTTTTGTCATTTTCTGGCTGAATGCTTGTACAATCTTTCCAGGTAAACATTTCCCCCTGTTATTATAACAAGGTATTAAGTCTGCTGCACCTGAGAAGTTCCCCATCATCATTTAATCATGAGAATAGTGTTTTTAGTGTGACTTTGAAGATTGCACTTCTGTCATTACTTGATGAAGCCGAATCCATTTGGAAAATTAAAATCTATGCCTGTCTTACATATGAATAGTGTACTGGGAATAAACTGCAAACTGCCCTTCACGAATCTCAAGGCTCACGTTCCTCTTTGAACGAAGCTTCATTATCTTGTGTTTTTATGATTCTTGTAATTGTCATAAAGTTGTACTATATGTGTTCGCTGATTGTGTTCATGAGAATGTTTCATGTTCTCAGATCTTCAAACAGTGTTCTGGGGGACCATGTTTTCATCTGAGAACAACTTGTTCATTCAGTTATGGAAAACTTATGATAAACAATAATTAATATTGTAAATATTGAAATTCTGAACCTGAATTTCTATGAAAACTATATGTAGAGTCCATTTAATCTCAATGAGTCAGTAATCTCAATCAAAATTAAACAAAATAAATGAACTCATAAATGGATATATAAAGTCCGTTAGATGCAGAATTAAGTTAAAATCATCTTCGAAAAGAATAGCTATAAAGTGCAGTGAGGAATAAATTTATATAAATAAGGAATAACAAATGTCCAGGAATGGAGCCTTGTGGAACTCCATACTCTAACTTAGGGTTTCTCAACGGGGGCGGTACCGCCCCCCAGGGGGCGTTCTAGACATTGTGGGGGGCGCTGGGAGCGTGGGGGCTGAGAGGGGGGCGCTCAGGCAGGAATTGGGGGCGCCACAACTTGGCTTGTACAAAGTTCATTTGAACTCTACATTTTAAACTTTCATGGTTTCCCAACTTTTTTTAGTGCAAATAACCGACCTTACACTGCATGAAAAGTGGGATTTTCGGCCCCATAAACGCCCGGAAATCTCCCTAATTTTCGGCAGTTAACGACAATTTACAGGCTGTTGTCTGTGCCGAAAATTGTCGGAAACGAACCATGACGTCAGTGGAGTTCCCGGAGGTGCGAACGGCTCTAATTAGCATATGAATAGCAGCGAAACCACGCCTGGCCAGAGAATGTGTGGGCTGGCTTGAATATCCTCACTCAGTATTGGATGAAACCACTACTCATAAACAAGCAAAGTCACTCGTGATTGGTCACCCTGGGTCATTATAAATGTTAACCCCGGTGGGAATATATATATATATATATATATATATATATATATATATATATATATATATATATATATATATATATATATATAATGTTTATATATTTATATTTATATGATTTATTCATTCATTTATATTTATGATATAATCAATGACATGAATGAATTTACTAAGAAAAGGAACATTTGCCAGGAAGGAGTCGTTTATTCAAAGAAAGAGTTTTATTAGCACAAACACACAGCATGTACAAAGCATAATCTGTCCACACAACAAACGGGAAGCTCACAAGAGGCCCAAAATCCTACAGCACCGCGAAGTGTCTGTTTTTGCAGACGTCTGTGGTGCGCTGCCCTGTACTTCGGAATCGCCTCTCATGTGACAGCAGCATGGCACAGAGCTCGGTGAGCTCCCGGCTGTGAAAGGACTGAGGTCGCACAATCCATCCAGACACCCGCCATCTTGTGCCGTCTTCCTCCTCAGACATCAGGTCCATGGCGGCGGACTTCCAAAGGTCCACCTCATCCTCAGCTAGCACTCTGGCTCGCTTCCATCAGCTGTAAAAACAATCAATAAAGACGATCAGTACTGCGCGATGCACTGCGTATGGATACAACACATCTATTATTTAATAGAATAATAGTCACATTGACCAAAAACGGATCCAATCTAATAAATCTTACCCTCTTTGTCCTCGATCGACTCCGAGCTGAACTCCTCACAGCGTCCGCCTGCGATGCAAGATCTGCTTGTTTGTTGTCCTGCGTACTGTCTCGTAATGTCTTACAGGCAGCTGGAAAACAATTAAAAAGTATGGTATGAATAAAGAAACGTAAGTCACAGTAAAATTAAGCGAGGGAGAAAACGTTAACAGTTACTTACACAATGGCGTCATTATCGACATCGTGTAAATCTGGACTTGCAGACGTGGCTCCGAGCTAACAGGAGGTCGCGGCCTTGTTATGAGGCGAGGTTAGTCTGTGGAAACAAAATGCTCGCAGCGATAAACATCCGTGTCCCTCTGCGGCAGCGAAGCTCCGTCCGTCGGCGACATTCTTCGTGGCGACCCGGCAAAGCTTCTCCCGTCCGCGCAGGCCTCCTCTCAACAATGGCCGGGCCGCTAGCCTAGCTCCTGCTAGCTAGCTTAGCTCCAGCTAGCTAGCTTAGCCGAACTTGCTTCGTGTCCATTAAAACACAAACACTTTGACTGCGATGGAGAGTCCAACTCACACACTCACAGCACGTCGTCAGACAACAGTTCAGTCTGTTAGTGATAAAACACGACACACACAGTCCACTGTCAGCTGCTCGACGCCATTAACTCTCCGCTCCTTCTTCCTCGTCACTCACGCTCCGGTCTACCCGGAAGTGTAAAAACTCTTACAGGTCATGAACTCTCACACGCAATAAGAATTACTTTTCAACAGCTTTTAAAACATTCAGAACCCATGAAATTATAGAAAAACTTTTTTTTTTTTACATTTTAATATCTTGGTTATCTCAAAATATTTCGTGCAAATTTTAACTTCTTAACAACTGGCGTTTTATCTTTAACTTGTTCCCAGGAGAGAGAGAGAAAAAAAAGAATAAATAATCTTTTTTACATAACATTGGCCATTGCTAATGACATACACAGTAATTAATCTAGCATACTTTCATTAAATAAATCAATTTAAGCTCAAATATAAGGGTCTATAATTAGGCTATATTGAGCCTCATCTATTTGTACCAGAGATTTTCTTAAAATGAAGTTAACACCTTTTAGAAAAAGATCACCTGGGGTAAAACTCCCCCTGCTACCCTGATTTGCATTTGTATAGCTCACAGCATTTTCATTTACATGTTAAAGCCTCCCCTGGAATCAGGGGGAGGGGGGTCATTGGGGGACAACTGCCAAGCAAGGCCCACGTCAATTTCCGACAATTTACGTCAGTTTTCAGTGTTGCCTGCAAATTGCCGCGTGCAGCCGCAAACCTGAAATTCCACGTCAATCTACAGTGCCGCATACTGACGAAAATCCCACTTTTCATGCAGTGTTAATAGTCTACTTTATGGGTGTTTCAATAAATTCTACTGAGCTACATGTTATGAGATCGGTGTGTGTCCTTTTAAGAGCGAGAGCGGTGTGTGTGTGTGTGCGCGTGTGCGTGTGGTCGAGAGAGCTGAAGGGAGAGCTATCCTCTCTGCTCCCTGACCATGATTGGACGAGCTGAGCAGGAACGGTCTCCATAGTAACGCCCGTAAACAAACCACAGCAGCAGGGAGTATTCTGACACTTGGCTACTTTTGACAGCTGTCACTTCCAGCTCCAGCTAATAGTTCGCGGGCTAACACTTCAATAGCCAATTAAAACGTACACAAGCACGATTACGTAATCACATTTAATCACAATCCATTTACATTACAATCAAACATGGCGGAAAACAAGAAGAAGTGCCGGCAGTACAATGCAAATTACATAAATTATGGATTTATTCCATCACCAGCGAATGTACATCTGCCGATGTGCCTGCTATGTGAGCAGGTTTTCTCAAATGAGGCAATGAAGCCGTCGCGATTACAGGAGCATCTGTCAAAAAAACATCCTGACAAGGCATCAAAAGACTCGGCCTACTTCCAGTCACTGAGAGATCAGCGTTCAAGGCGCCCTACGATCAACACCATGTTCGCTCGGAGCGTCAACCAAACAGAGAGCGGGTTGGTGGCATCTTACAATATAGCTCTGCTAATTGCAAAGGCCGGCTTACCGTTCACTGTAGGGGAGTCTCTCGTTATTCCTGCAATAAAGGAGGCGATCTCCACTGTCATGCAGCGCGACCCTGCGCCAGTCACCAAGGCCATCCCGCTCAGCAACGACAGTGTGGCCCTGCGCATACGGGAGATGTCCATGGACACTGAGCAACAGCTGTGTGCTACGTTGCGCGGCTGTCGCTTTAGTATCCAGCTGGATGAGACCACCACGGCCGACAACAATGTTCTCCTGATGGCCTATGTCCGTTATGTGTCCGGGAGGGATCTGCCTGAGGATTTCCTGTTCGGGGAATACCTGGCCACAGACACGCGAGGGGAAACCATCTTCGCCGCCCTGACGGAGTTCCTGCGGGAGAGGGACATCCCAGTGACGAACATCATCGCCTGCGCCACGGATGGAGCGCCAGCTATGGTCGGCAGATACCGGGGATTCGCCACCCTCCTCAAGCAGCAAGTCCCCCAGGTGTTGACAGTGCACTGCATACTGCACCGTCACAACTTGGTGTCCAAAAAAATGTCCCCGTCACTCCATCAGTCCCTGGATGTTGCGGTCAAGGCGATCAACAAAATAAAAGCCCATGCGCTTAATGATCGGCTCTTCAGACAGCTGTGTGGGGACAATGATGAGGCCTTTAAGCGTCTGCTGCTCCACACAGAGGTGCGCTGGCTGTCAAAGGGCAACTGCTTGGCCAGGCTGTGCGAGCTTTTCCATTCAGTAATTGAATTTCTCGACCAGGCAGACGCAACCTTGAAGGCCAAGCTGTGGTCCTGTCGCCATGACATTTTTTACCTCTCCGACTTTTTCGGGAAAATGAATGAGGTCACATTGAAGCTCCAGGGGGATGGGATGACGCTGGTCCACTCCAAGGCCACCATCTGCAGCTTCCTTGCAAAACTGGAGCTCTACCAACAGAACCTGGGGAGGCGACAATTCATTAACTTTCCACAGTTAGCCAAGGTAGGTTTTTAAATTAAGGCCTGTTCATACTAAGCAAGATATATAGGCTATATATATAATAAATATAATATAATATATTTATTTATTTATTATAGGCCTATATAAATATTATATTTAACTGTGCTTGTTCAGGTGTTGGATGAGCTGACGGATAGTCACCTGCTGCTCTACACCGACCACTTGAAGGCAGTCAAGGCCGACATGGCGATTCGGTTCAGGGACCTCCAGCAGTTAGATGTGCCTGACTGGGTGATGGAGCCATGGAAAGCAGATGCTGTCAGCTGTGAGCCCGAAATCCAGGAGAGCCTCATTGATCTCCAGAACGACGAAGAGGCAAAAGCAACGTTCCGGACCTCAGGTTGGCGTGCGATGTGGGTAACGCAAGGTCAGCGTTTTCCCCCGTTGTGGGAGAGGGTCCATCTCCTGCTCCTCGCTTTCCCCACGTCGTACCTCGTCGAACAGGGATTCAGCCAAGCGCTCCACATGCAGACGAAATACCGCAACCATCTGAACCTGGTTAGCTCTGGCGCTCTCAGACTGAAACTAACATCCCAGTGTCCAGATGTGAAAAAGCTGGCAGCAGCCCACCAAGCACAGGGCTCTCACTAGGTTGCTTTCAAAAAATAAAGCGTGTGCAGTCCTGTATAGTTCCCTTCTTTAAAATAGGCTTTTTTTTCTTCTTTTTTTCCTTGGTTCATGTCAGCATCTCAGTCCTCAGGCAATGACCGTTGCTTTTTCAAATGTTTAATACGCCTAGAGTGCATCAATTAACGCATGAGCGATTTCTGCACGAGCGTTTTTTTATTGGTTCGTTCACTGTTGTTCACGTGAAGTGTGCATGTTGTTGGCATCTCTGACTACATAAGCCTACTAAAACTAATTTTCAACAAATTCTGCTGTGGTGGTATTTTTCTTCCCAAGTTCCACGTTGCTCAATACACCTGGGGTTATTTTCAAATGTTGTGATATTGTGAAGTGATATAAACGTTAACCACTTCTATTCAGACTTAATATGCAATTCATTCATCATCCTCAAAGGCTGTGTGGCCTTTCTCTCAGTAGAAACACCAGTTTGACTTAAATTCTATCTCACAGCTCTTTGCAGAAAGATCCTAGCAACTCAAGAGCTCAAGGTCCAATTACAACTAAAATAATTTCCATGTTGTTTACCAGTTTCTCCAGGCATAGTGTTGAGTTATATACAAACATGACCTACTATATGTGTCAAAAACATTAAAAAAAATAATAATAATAACAAAAAAAATAATTAAAATAAATTAAAATCCATGCTTTCATTTCCTATAAAATGGTCAGATTTGCTCAGCAGCACATCATGTTGTTGGGGGCATAAATACAACTCCAATCCAATAAAAACAGGGACTTTAAAGCAAACGAATGGCTTCTCTCATCATACAAAACCCGATGTCAATTGAAGTCCTCTGGTCTTAACACACTGTTTACTACAAGAGCATGTCAAACACCAGAATATATAGTGGGGGGGGGGGGATGGATCATGGTATGGTCAGGGGGGCGTTTGTACAAAAAAGGTTGAGAACCACTGCTCTAACTGATCTCTAGGCATCCATGAATAGAAATATATAGAATACAATGGATATTCAATATATCAATTCAAAATCATGATCATTTGAGACATTTTTTTCAGCTAAAAGTAAAATTTGCCAGGATGCTCTACAGACCAGAAGAATGATGAGGCTCTGTCAGAACCATATGGTGTTATAACTATTCAAACATTTATAGGTCAGATTTGTAAGAAAGGAGATTTTTCAGTCTCGTTCCAAATTAAACACTGATCAAAAGTGTCAGTTTTTGACAAGTCCTTCTGACTCATAAATCAAATTAACATCATCTGATGTACTACTTTTTAAAATGAATATTAGTATTTTTGAAAGACTAATCAAAGTGTCTTGGATTTCTGTTCAGGATCCGAATGCTGAGTGTCTGATGGTAAAGGAGTTTTGCACTTCTTCACCTGCAATTTGATATTCAAACTGGCATGCCTGACATTGATATTCTTTGTCCGAATACTGGGGATAAAACCTGAGCTGTGACCCTGACTCTCTGAGGAGCACCATATAAAATATCCATATATAAATATCTTGAGACTGAAAGAGAGCTACTGCACACTCATCACCATCTGGTGACATTAAGAATCTTCACTGGAATCCAATACATGGATTTGTGTTGCAAATTATATTACTTGTTTGTGTTTTGTTTGCTTCTGTATTTGTGAGCAATAATGATATACGAGTCAATCTGCACGGGTCGAAGCCCAAGGCAACTTTTGATTTTATCCTGGGCAAACCACAGAATAGCCCTGACAGCTTGGAGAGTGCACTGCCATTGACCTGCCCTACAGTGACAGCGTGTGTATGTGTATGTGTATGTGTGTGTGTGTGTATGTGTGATCAGATGTGTGTATGGACAGCAGCACAGGTGACCTTAAACACATAGTCAGCCATTTCAAACACCAAGTGTCAGTCCTCAGCTGCACTGACCATCTCTATGTTATATTTAAAAACTAATGTTAATGTGTTAACCTGCTTTTTTTTTTTACAGCCTGCAGAAAAACATGAATGAAACAGACGAGGAGCACATTTTCTTTTGTTGGCTACTTTTTAGAGCATCACTGTAAAATGCGTATTTTGTTTTAGGGGATTTACCTAAATACAATCTCTGTGTCTTCTTTATATATGTTTCTGTGATATGTTCGTGTGACAGAGTTCATCGATCTGTAATACACATTGCACACAATGTGTCAGAGTCACTCGCCTTGTTTACATGATTTGTCCCCTGGACTGGAATGAAACTCATCCCTATGGTAAAGCTAACAGACGTGGGCTGAGGACCTGGCTTTTCTGATTTCAGCGACTGCTAGGCACCAGTCTAAAGCATATCAACACCACTGGTTTAATGCTATGCAGGCTGAACTAAGACTGGCCTCTAGTATCACAGCAAAAAACCTATTTGTATGTATGTGATGCAGGAAGCAGCAACCTGACTGCTCTGCCAAATCACTGCAGGCTTATTCTGTGAATACAGCTGGTGGTCGTCTGATCAACTTTTTCACCAGTTAACTAACAAGTTTTCCACTTAGTGTACACGACTGGTGCATCAGGAATCAATCAATCAGTCAATCAATCAATCAATCAATCAATCAATCAATCAATCAATCAATCAATCAATCTGTCTATCTATCTATCTATCTATCTATCTATCTATCTATCTTTATTTGTATAGCGCAAATTCACAACAAAAGTCATCTCATGACACTTTCCAAATTGAGCAGGTCTAGACTTCTACTTTGGAACATTCACTTATTTTTCAAAGTCACTTTAGATAAATGTGTTTGGCAAATGTTTTAGATTTAATTTTGGACAGAGACCGCAAAATACAAATAACGTTTTTTGTGAGTGAAGCATCCATTATGATGCACTGATCTACTTTGATGTGCAATCAGTGGGAGCACAAAATCCATCCTTATTTAGAATTTAGATGCATCAAATGTAAGATAAAGCAACATTATGTCACTCTACCATAAAAGAACAGCTTGAAAATCATTTTGATGGTGCAGTGTATTAGGGTGAATTGTGTCAATCCGTCACTTGTTTCGGCTCTATCTAACTTAAGTGAGAGGGTAGGATGACAGTGTTACATACATGTTTAGATCAAAATGAGTCTTTAACACATAACATTGTCATGACATAATGAGTTATGTTTTTTAGTTGGCACATGTAATGTAGATTGACAGATTGTTAACAACCCAATCACCAGAACACAAGTTGGCAACCATGGATACATTGAAACTTAATGAGACAACAATGTGCTTATGGTCTTAGGTTAGGTTTAAGCGCAAAAAATGCTTGGTAAGGTTTAGGAAAAGATAGTGTTTGGGCCTAAAGTAACTGATTTGGTTAACCGAAACATTGCTAAAGACATCATGAGGTCTTGTCAGGAGCACCTGGTTTCGTTTCCACAAACTGTCCCAAGGTCTTCTTAAAAATACCCACTAACAAATGTTGAACCCTAGTCTTGAACAGTGGTCAGTGGCTTGGCAAGTTTCTCATTAACAGCCCCTCCACCTCCAAATGTGATAGTCAGGTCAGAAACATACGTGAACGTGATATGACACATATTGAAGCAATGTCAATATGGTGCGTAGCTTATGACAAGTACAAATGTTAACACGTCAGTGGGTTGCAGAATCCTTAACTGCCAACATTTTATTCTGGCAACTGAGTTGGAAATTCTGGGAACATAAGATGACTTGTATCTCATGAGTCAAATTCAGGCCAACCCTGTATAATTCAAATACCAGGTCCACCCTGAAACACAGTTTGTATTTATGTTCCCATAAACTTGGACAGCACAGTCATGATGCTACAATATTTTGAATCTGACCACCTCTTAATACCAGTGATTTAAACCTCTCATCTATTTTCAGCCCCATCAAGCAACTATTGATGTTGACAGAGTTTTATTCACTGGGGGCTAACTGTATTTAATGCCATGACTCACAGTTCTGGGAATTTTTTGATGTACTCTTAACATCAAGTAAATTGTGGGCTTTATTGTGGGAGTTCTATGATTCATATTCGAAAACAAACAACATCCAGAGAAAACAGGTTCTCCTCATTCTCGCAGTTCAGGAATAAAAGAAGACGCTTCGTAAACTTTTTTGTCCGAGCGGAGCTGTCAAATGAGACATTGTTCCCTGACGGAGCTGACAGGACGCACACTGTGATTGTGGGTGTGCGTCAGGGATAAAATAAGCATAAGGAGCCATGAGCTCCACTGTGGTGTTGATCCAGTGAGCACCCTTGTTAGTTTGCTTACTGTAAACACAGGAAGAGAATTTGAAACTGAATGTTCTTTGACATCCTCTTCCCCATCTGTTTGTTTGGTCCAACGCTGGCTTGCTTCGTCTAGCAGCTTGTCTTCCCTATTGTCTCCCAGTTGCTTTTTATTCACCAGCCTCTTCCATCTTCTTGTACTACAATGAGCTACATTCACTCGTATGTGTGTTTTTAGGTTGCATGCGAGATCTTTTATTTCAGGTAAGTGAGGAAAATGAGGTTTTATTTACCAAAGAATTATCACCTGTCACACTCGTTGATCACATGTTCAGTCCTGTAGCCGTGTGCCTTTTTAATCCTCCTTTTCCAATAGCTCGTGGTCTCTGAGCCTGTGTCTGATATTGGACATACACAGCTAACTCATAATCTTTTTTCCAGGTAGTAGTGATAACTGTATTACACTGTGTCTTATTTTCTTTTCTGTTCACCTCCTCTCCTCTCCCTCCTCAGTGCTGTACCTTATCCCCCCGGCTCACCTCTGCTCCTTCACACCCCTCTCTGAACTCATCTCTTCCTTTATCCGCTCTGTTAGCTCTCGCCAGTGCCACCGCCTTTCTCTCTCTCTCTCTCTCTCTCTCTCTCACGTCCATCTACGGGCGCCTCTGTAGAAATGTTCCTCATAATCTCTCCCCTTTCTTCTTCAGGTTTACTCACACACACTCGTCCCCCTGGGGCAAGGTGAGTCAGGTGTGACCGCATCTCTGGTTCCAAGAGCGGGCCCGGGTTAAACAACAAAACACTCCAATCTCTACTACTCCGTATATCACACCTTCCCCGTGTCGCACATTCAGATACATGTTCTCATATCTTCCATGGCGCTTGTGTGCTGTGGTCGCCTTCCTATCACAGTCCAGTGTGTGAGTGAGTGTGTGTGTGTGTGTGTGTGTGTGTGAGGCTTCAGGTCTCTGCACTGTTTAGATTCTGTTCGAATCAGTGTGTCATGGAGCTCTGAAACACCTACTCAGCGAGTTCTTATGTGCATTTTCTCATGTTTTACTTGGAAACATACAGGATAGAACAATACTGTGTATGTATGTGTGTGAGTGTGTGTTTCATGTATGAGGGGCCACTCATGCCATAAATCATTCTGGCCCCCTCATCTAACGAAATTGGAGTAGAGTATATAGTGTACATTCCGCTCTCAGATACATTTTCACTATCACAATAATTGATTTCCATTGTTACTGTACAATCACTAATTTCGATCTTCATATTTTTTTATCTAAACATTTTGCTTTTATATTAATATTCCTGTCTATTATCACACATCTGTATGTTTAGCTATAAATACTGTATATATAGTGTCTTTATTTTGTCTCATTTAAATCATGTTAATGAAACATATGATGAGATTGTAAATGAGGATATTTTGTTTATCGGTTCATCTGGTTGCCTTTTCTATGTTCAGTAAGAGTATGTGTTCTTTTGTCCAGTTACAGGCTAGCTACCTGCACTCTTATTGTGAAAATGAATTTAAAATAACAGTAACATTTAAAATTTTCTTTACATATTGCAATATATCCTTATCATCATGAGTTCTTTTGAAACAATAGAACAATAAGAACTTTTCTCTGAGTCTTGTACATGTGCTTCCTGGTTTGGGAGCTACTTCCTGCTTGAGAAGGGAACTTTCTGTGCCAGTGAAAATAATGGATACATAAAAAGATGAGACAAAAGACTTGACTGTGAGTGTGTGAAAGGAGAATATGGTATGTCAGCGAGCTTAAATGAATTATGGCCTGTACGGCTCCTAATAAACACGTGTACCTTCAAATTTAGCTTCATCTTTAAGACGCGTTATTGCTAACATTCGGCCACTCCTCCTTCCACTGCATTCACTTCACAACACCGCTGTTGTTCAAATCATCTGCCTCCTCGAGTGGGTCTAACATTGCTCACGCTAGCTAGCTAATTTTTTTGTTATCAGTGTGACCTTTAAAATCTGTAACCAAGAATATTATACAGAATTTTCAAAATTATGAACTTTGCTAATACTGTAAGTCTACAAATACAAGGAATCTCTGTCTGTCTGTGTGTGTGTGTGTGTGTGTATGTGTCTGTTAGTCAAATATCTCTGCGGATCAGGATCACACTGACCTGAGACTTTCAACATGGCTGCTGCGTGGTTCAGTGGTGTGCATCTAAGCATTTGCTTGGACTGCAATGATACCGTAAATAAATTATTTCATAAATGCTTTACAAATTCCGCCGAGTATTGTCCACCGGAGCCAATCACTGCACACCGTGGCCACGTGCGCACCAGAGCCAATCACTGCAGAGCTCAAGCCCACGACATACCTGAAGAAACAAGCGGATTTATACCTGCAGCGGAGCGAGCTGGACTGGGATTTTGCTGGCGGTTCGGTCCCGTTCTGTTCTGTTCTGTGCATCTAAACTGACTGTTGTGGATTAATGAGATTAAACGAGTCCGGACCGAATCTGTTCGGGTCTGAGGAGATCTGGAGACGCGCGGGCAACAAAGTGGAATCGGAATCTGTGGATGTTCGTGTGTAGCTAGCCACTGGCTAGCAGCTAGCGGCTAGCAGTTAGCTACACGGCCCACCTCCCGAGGCGAAGGACCGGCCGCATCGGCACGTGCCTGCATTTAAATGTAAATAGTTACATATAACTTTGTAAATGTTTTGAATGTATGCACAAATTTAGCAAACAACAATTTATATTTGCATTATAAGTAAAAAAAAAATGGTTTGTTGTAAATATGTTTATTTGTGGTTTTCACAGTAAAAAAATCTAACTTTTTCTACTCGGATTTTATGTTTTTTTGTGATTTTAGGTCCATTGTGTTAATACAGTTTGTCAAAATAAAAAAAATAACTGTACAGTCACACATGTGAGGTTGTTCTGAAAATAATGACACCAAGTAAATAGTGGTGAAGGTGAAATATAATGGCAAAATCAAAAAAGTCAAAAACAGCCAATTATACCCTGGAATATCTGTCATGACTCTGGTTTTATGTCTCTGTATTCATGTTGTTGTGTGTCTTGTGTCTCATGTTTTGATTTTCCATGCCCTCTTGTGTCATGTGTCCTTTAAGTTCTCCTGTGTATTTTCCCAGTTGCAGTCTGTCTCCCTCTGTCTGTCAGTGTTTTGTCCTCCATGCTCCTCCCTCTCGTTACCTCACCTGGGCTCCTCTCTCCTCACCTGTTCCTTGTCTGGTCATTAGTCTGTGTATTTAGTCTGTGAATCCCCTGCACTCCTTGTCCGTTCATTGTCTCTGCCAGTGTCTGTTCATGTCCATGTTCCTGCCTTGCCTCCTCTCGTGTCTCATGGTATGTGTTGGATTTTGAGTTTTGCAATCTGCATTTTTGATTTTGTACTTTGTCCTTTTGTTTGCACTTTGTTTAGCTCTCTTGGTTGCTACTTTGCTTTTGTCTCGTTTTTGGTCTTGCTCCTTTTTGGTTTTTGTACTTCAGCTTTAGTTTTATTAAAGCTCGCCTTTTGTTCCCCTCATTGCTGCCTCTTGTCCTCTGATTATCTGCGTTTGGGTCCAACTCCTATATTTCCATAGTTCTTCCCTTTAACCCCCCGCCTGACAATATCGGATTTCACAACAAACCTAAATAGTCCTGACGTCCCACCTTCAAACACAGCCTCATTTGGCCATCCATGAAAAAGCTCCTTAACCATCCACTTTTTTATAGGAATACACTTTTCTTACGGACACTGCACTAGTTAATAAATAAAGGCAAGATTCTTTTGTTGTCATATAGGTGGTGTGTCTGTCAGTCTGAATGTGACACCGGTTCATGTTTAACTGGTGGCTGCAGTTACATCATCTTTTCTTACAATCTTATCTCTATCTCCCCCTGTCTTCATCCCTTTATTTATGCTTTATGCCCACCCCCTCACTCACCCACCTTTTCCCGCCTCCGTCCTCAAACCACAGTGGCCGCCGCTGTGCTCCACTTGCTACTTTTCTTGCATGTCTCCCTGAATGTTTGGATCGATAAGAGCCGGCTGCGTAATAGAATTAGGCTCTAATGGAAAGTACAAACTAGCTTTCTATTTACTAAATCCCTCCAGGGGGGCGCTGGGTAGGTAAAGAGCAGACTGTGAAATGAGACTGTAGTCGAAGATGTACGTGCACGATTTTTCCTGTGTACGGATGTGTGTGTGTGTGTGTGTGTCCATGAGGGGAAGGGTGATACTGTAAATAGACTTAAAATCAAGTCAAATTGGATTAAATTCTTCGGCTGCTGTCTCAATGTCAGTCAGATGGATTTTTCCAACAAGTGAGAAGTGAGGCTGAGGACAGTGGGAGTAAAAGAGTTCTCCGTTTGTCTCTAGAAAAGTGTGTTTGCAGACATCTCAGACGTGTCCAACAAATGCAGGATAGTGCAATGTCTTTAAGTGATAAAGTGAAGTTTGAAGTGTTTCTTTATGGATTGTGCAAAAATCTTCTCAAGCTAAATAAACTAGTGAAAAACTCTCTTGGATTAGCTGGAAAAACAGGCTGGCTTTGTTTTCCGAGCACATGAATGTTGACTTTGTTAGAGATATGTGGTTCTCACAGGACAGCGATGCTGCAAACATATGATGATCTTATGGAATATGATGCATCACTGCGTATTAAAGTAACCAACAGTTTATCAAATACTTGAAATCAGCACAACCTTAAACATCTAAAGCAGTTAAAATGCAACATACACATTAATACAGCAGTGATATTGGTCCAACCCTTAGATATTTCCACTGCTATGCGGACGACACTCAGCTGTATGTGCCCTTAAAAGCTGATGACAAATCGCAAATCACGAAGTTAGAGGCCTGCCTATATGCAGTGAAGAAGTGGATGTCAGAAAACTTCCTGCTCCTAAATTCAGAAAAAACTGAGATGCTGGTCATCGCCCCCGCCAAACAGAGACACCATGTTGACCAGGTGACCGTAACTCTCGACAACTGTGTTTTTTCTCAAAGCTCAACCGTCAAGAATCTAGGTGTTACTTTTGATTCTACACTCTCCTTTGATCAGCACATCAAAGAAATTACCAAGATCGCCTTCTACCACCTGCGCAATATAGCTAAAATTAGGTCCTTCCTGTCCACCGCGGATGCAGAGATCCTGATTCATGCCTTTGTTTCGTCTAGGCTTGATTACTGCAATGCCTTATTTTCAGGTCTTCCACGCGAGAGCACCAAAAGTCTTCAAATGGTTCAGAATGCTGCAGCCAGAGTCTTAACACGTACAAGAAAATTTGATCATATTACACCAATCTTAGCATCTCTGCACTGGCTCCCAGTACATCTAAGATCAGACTTTAAGGTGCTGCTGATGACATACAAAACTGTACACGGCCTTGCCCCGTTGTACATGTCAGATCTCATTAAACCATATATTCCAACTCGGGCATTACGCTCTCAAAATTCAGGGCTCCTGATGGTTCCCAGGATCAAAAAGAAGTCAGCTGGCTGCAGGGCTTTTTCCTATCGGGCTCCTTTCCTCTGGAATAAGCTCCCAGCTGACATCAGACAATCTGTCTCTGTTGACGCCTTTAAATCTAAACTCAAAACTCACTTCTTCGATTTAGCCTTTAATTAGCCCTGATATCAACTGTAAGCTTCTTCAGTGGGTCGGTGTCAGTCTCAATGAGTTTCTATACTACTAGAGTTACACTGTGCTGCCGACGAGAAACAATCTGTTTATTCTGATAAATACTGCATTTCTCTAACCTTTGTTTTTGTTTTCTGTTCCCACAAGCTGCAAGCTGTGTCACTCTCTATAGCTTTCTCCTCCCCTCCTCTTCTCTCTCCTCCTTCTCTTTCTCCTCCTCCCCTCTTTCTTTCAGGCTCCCTTCTGATGGACCACGGCCCCCTGGGACCATCTACCATTTCCGGGCTCCTGCTGCCTTGAAATACTGACTGATCTGGATCGTCACACCCCGGGCTCTGCTGGATCATTGCTCTCCTCTGCTTCACTATCTCCTCATATCTTTATTTCTGTAAATCTTGATGCCTCTCTCTGTCTATTACTAATTATCTTGTGTGGCCTGCCCTCTTCCAGGTCAACATGGTGGACAGGAGGTCGTCTGGCTCGGGCTCCACTTGGTGATGCCTCGTCCTGCTCGGTCGTCTCCTGGTTCCACTAACATTGCATAACTTGTATCAGATCTTCTGTTGATGTACCTTGTAAACTGTGAATTGTTGCTCTTTTCTGTACACGCAACATCTATTGCATGTCTGTCCGTCCTGGAAGAGGGATCCCTCCTCTGTGGCTCTTCCTGAGGTTTCTTCCATTGGTGTTTTTTTTTTTTTTTTTTTTTTTTTTTTTTTACCCTGTTAAAAGGTTTTTTTTCCATCAACATGTGAAGTTTTTCCTCACTCGAATCGAGGGTCTAAGGACAGAGGATGTTGTTCACTGTACAGATTGTAAAGCCCACTGAGGCAATGTGATTGTGATTTTGGGCTATATAAATAAAATTGATTTGATTTATATAGCAGTAAAACACTAACAAAGACTATAATAAGTAGTTTTGTCTTGGAAACTTAAAGTAAATTTTGCTGATAGTACTCACATACTTTTGGAAATACTTTTACTTTCAGTATTTCCCATGTTGTGAACATTACAGAGAAGTCACACATGATTAAATCTGGTCTGTTGATTTAATGGTCCCATATTATACTGTTTTTCATCAATTTCACACAGCTGTCAGAAGTCTAACAGCACTGTACTCAAAATGTATTGCCCCAAGCCCATCCATGGGCCTGAATTTCAGCTGTCTTAAAGTCGCTCAAGTGAGCTCTACTGAGAGCAGGCTGTTTCTGTGTCTGCACCTTTAAATGCTAATGAGCTCCGTCTGTCAATGCCTGCCTTGCCTGCTACACGCCCCTCTCAGGGAGAGGATGCTGCTTGTGCTAGTGGTAGCTTGCCGAGATGTTTTCGTTCAACCATACCAGTTTGACCCAGAATTGGACCCCGAAGGGGAGGCTCCTGAAGAAGTACAGACTGTGCGGCTGCAGCAGGATGTTTCAGACTGGTTAGTGTGTCTGAATAATGTTTTTTCGTAAGGGTTGTTACAGTTACTACTATGTAGCTAATGCTAGCTCCTGCTAACGGTGAAGGTAACTTATAGTTCCTCTGCAACTGTAAATACTATCAAAACGTGGCGACACTTACCTGTTGCTCGGGTGCAGTTGCTGGGTCCTGTATGGTTGGGACTGATCTTTTTACGAGGGTCAGTGTCGAGGCAAAGCCAGCTTAGTACTGAGCCTCGTTACTGAAGCAGTTCGATGTGAAGTGGTTAGCACACACAAACTTACATGAACCATAGCCACCACGTTGTAGTTAAAAATTAAACGCAACCACTGTCTCTTCTGTTGTTCTGTAGCTGGGACAGAATATAGGCACTGATGTTGATTTTTACAACCAACACTCAACCAAGTAATTTGCGTGTCCAGCTCTGAGTGATGACATTGCGAAACACTGCTATCTTACCGCTGGACACACCAAACTTCACCTTGGGGATGAACGCCCCCCTCTCGGATATTTCCGGGGAGGGGGGGGATGTTTTTGTGCAGAGGAGGCCGGCCTATGAAAACCTTTAATAATCTGCTACTTTGGCTCTGATGCAGCATGCGATCAGCAAAGTAACTCATAACTAATGTTATCAACTAGTGTAGGAAATGAAAGTACAAAATTTAAAGTTGTAAAAAAAATGGTTTACATTAAAAGGCCAGTCCAGAAGCACAAACATCCATCATTTGTTGTGTGGTAACAATAACAGGCGAATTACACTTCATTATATGCAAAACATAATGCTGGTAAAATATCGCCATTAACAACGACGTATTCTCACACATTTCCCCAAATCGCTGCCCGGTGGCTGCTGTCAAACAGCACTCAGAGAGATTATAAAGAGATTGTATTCAGACAGGAGACAATTAAAAATGACGCAATTAGAAAATATCGTTCAGTTCTGTATGATTTTCGTTTGAAACAATAACGTCGCTGCCAAAGCGCAGAGCTAACAGCACACAGCTAAACAAACAATCCATCAGTCCACTGGGCAAAACATCACAGTCGGGGTTTAATGGAAACTGAGTTGTCGCTTCAATTGCTTTTGTCGTGGCAGCGTTTGGATCTGACAGCCCGGGCCTGTTAAATGTGAACTGTTCAAAATAGTAGTTGTTTTATCACTGTGAGTTTTTCCTTTGGCTCCGTAGTCACTTTATCCTTCAGTCAACTTGCTTAACTCACCTCTTGGCTTTTCCTTGTCTCTTTTGTACTCCTCCCCTCGTCTTTCCTCTCGCAGTGGAGAGGCCCTCTGAACACCCTTTTGTTAGTTCTGCACTTTCTCGTCATCAATCCCGCTGTTTCTTTCTCTCAGACGTCGCATTCTCCTGTAGCGCTGAAAGATGTAACACGACCCCTTTTTGGAAGGATGCCTCAGCGTGTGCCCGGACACAACTGATGAGAGACGCACACGCAGACGTTCACGCACTTATCCACTCGACACATGAACACATGTCCAGTCAACTGGGACTATGAATGTTTCATAGGAACACAGGAGGGCGCAGTTCAGGTTTCAGTTGTAAAGGTACACGTGTGTGTGTGTGTGTGTGTGTGTGTGTGTGTGTGTGTGTCTGTGTGTGCGCTCCCACAGGTGTGTAATAAAGTGCGGATGTGTTGTCGTGTCACCTTCACGCTGACGGTTGTTTCAAACAGAGCGCAGATAGCGAGTGTGCGGTTTGAGCCTGTGGCACTAATCGCTTTCCTCCAGATCCCTCCGTTGCTACAGGTACCTCCAGGACTCCCCCCCTTATCTCTTCCCAGAGAGATGGGTGTGAACATACACCTTCACACATAGACACAACCACTAACACACACACTCCGCTAGGGATGTAGCCTATCTCTTCCCGGCAGCCCTGGAGGCTGTGGAAACCTCTATCAATGCTGTCATCCACGCTGACACACCTGATTTAAACAAAGTTTCACATGACTTTTCAGGTACAATTTGTTCATCTTGCCACAACTTCTAAAACCAGAACATTTTAATATTACCACAAAGCAGACCGCCTGCATTAGAGCTGTACCAGAGGCTGAATTTTTAGGATTTGAAGCCAACAGGCCAAAAGCCGAGGACATATTCACATGAGAAATCTGTAAGCAGCTGTTTGTGAAATAACCGTTTAAACGCATAACATATACATTTAAATACAATATAATATAATTTGCCGTTATCGCAACAACGTGACTTATTCATTTCATTATGTTAACAAAATGAGCTTTGTTATCCTGACATCATGAAATAATCAGCCTGTCATTATGAGAGAACAAAAGGTTGCTTCCTCTCATTACTCGTGTTTTTCAGAGGTCAGGCGTGCCATATCATCTTGACAACTGTAGAAATGGTTTTAAACAACAACAACAACAACAACAAAAAAACTTTTCAACCCTCCCCCCTCACAGTGTTTCCCTGTGGTGTTAGCAGCGTTAGCAACATGGCTACCGTTAACAGATCCCAGAAACCCCCGATCTCAGTGCCATGAAAGGCAGAGAAACACACAAGATTGTATAAATCAGTAGTACTGATGGTGTCATTCTTCTACAGTCATTGCGCTGACTTGGACTTGGACCAATGCATATAAGCCTGTGCCTTCACCCCCCGCTCACATCCCCCTCACTTAAAATCAGTGGGGGTAACATTCTTACAGGAAATGGAAAAAAGTTCATCAAGAGTTCACATGGTCTGCAGTGAGAACTGTGTGTGTGTGTGTGTGTGTGTGATGGTCCACTCATCATCGAGTTGTTTAGTTGCAGTAAATTATCTTGTTATCTCAGATCAGCCTTATGTTTCCTCGTGATAACAAGACAGATTGGCGCGTTATCGAGAGAAAACGAGGTTTAGGAAAATTGCAAACTCGGCTGCTCTCAGCAACTGTAGCCCGGGCCGTGGTGAGAGTGAAAAGCACTTTGTCAGGTGCATTCGGATGCCAAAAAAAACCACAAAAAAAACGAGCTGGAATAGTCCGCTCCGTCTCTCAGTAATTGTCAGTGGTGGGAGTGTTTTTGTCCTGGACGGGTAAATGTTTTCACTCTGCGTCACTCTTCGGCACAACCGGGTGCCATATTTGTTGTATAAACACGCAGATTATGTCAAATTGATCCTCGTCAACACTGGCTGTTGACGTATGAAAAAAAACATCCGAAAAATCACGCGCTACTGTTCCTGTCCTGACTCAAACAGCAGCAATATGACTCACGAGGCTCTGAACCACTGTGTTTCTTACCCATCTCCCGATGCTGTCTGATCACTTTGCTTTTTTGTTGTGATGCGAGTGATGTGAGTTGACGTGTCAGGATGTAATGCGGTGGGTGACTTTGACAAAAGTTGGTGACGCATCCATTGTTGATGATATCAGCTGGCCAGAAGAAAAAAAAAGACTAGTTTGCTCGTTGATTCTTGATCAACAGAGCGCATGGAGCACCCGGCTTTGTTTTTCTTTGTTCCTCCTGCTAATTGCCTGACCCAAGCATTGTATTCCCTCACAAGTGCCAACCCCGACAAAGCCTGCAGTCAGCAAATATCCCCCCTCCGTTTCCAACCGTGTTCCCTAAACCTCAATTATTCACAACTTATGAATAACGCACTTTACCTCAAGCTGGCAAGTGGGGGGTATTTTTGCACATTGGGCCTTGAATTAGTCATAACCGCACAATGGCAAAACATACAATTTTCATGCCTGGAGCCCTTTTTTTTTCAGTGTGCAGTGTATAAAAAGTGCCATAATAAGTATTTTGCTGTCAATACATGTATGCTTGAGCTTCAAAGGGACTCGCTGGGCCGCGTTTTCAGTGCGACCGCCCTGGCATGTGAAGGAATGTAGTCATGTTTAATTGATCTGAAATCTCCGCAGCCTCACTCTTCGCGTCGCGCGGATCAGCGTTATTTCTAACGGCCCGGCACACATTAAAAGGGCATTTTCGGAGCGCGGGGGCACTTAAGTCGTTAACCCGGACATTGTGAACGCTGGAACGACTGTGACAAGGCACCGCATACAATCAGTCCCCCTACGACATTCTCACCAGAGCGGCACTGATAAGTAGAATAATTGATTGTCGGCTATTTTAATCATGGATTTGGTCGTTCCTCGGGCAAAATAGTCTTCTTATATGTGAGGATTTGTGGCTTTCCTTTGTTATTGATGATAATAAGTGAAGAATAATTGGATTGAGACTGTTGGTCGGGGCAAGAGAACTTACTAAAGGACGTCACTTTGGGCTCCGGGATGATGTGAAGAACCCTTTTTACAATTTTTTGACTAAACGATTAATCACAAACAGCCATCATAACGCTCCGTTCAAAGCTACCACTCTCCATTGGCAAAAACAGTCATTTTTACTTTGAGAACACTGGAGATGTTGGATTGGCTAGTTTGTTTGATTCTCGTGTGACGTGTGTGTGTGTGTGAGAAATTGGCTGTCAAATAAATCAATGATGATAAAACACTCATTAGCCGCAGCGCTGCGTCTCAGTAGAGTAAATAACAAATAAGCGTAAAATAGCCACTGCGGGCCTTTATTTATTCGCACCTGTCATTTTAAGCAGTGTTTGATGAATGACACACAAGAATTGAGATTTGGCATTCCAACTAAAGCCCAGTGATGAGAATCACTCAGACTTTTTTGTGGGAAAAAACAAACTGAGATTGACACTTTTTTGGAATGGGGTTAAAAATGGTAAAAAAAAAAAAAAAAAGAAGAAGAAGAAGAAGAAGAAGAAGAAGAAGCACTAAACACTTGCAAGAAGGAATCTCAAGTGTTCATGAGGAAGTTAACCGAGAGCTCTGACCCCTCTGTGGGCGAGGTCAAGGCAAGTAAGGGGAGAAAGAGAGAAGCGTCCTTGAGATTTCTGACTTTTTTCTTCTCTTGAAAATTGCTCAAGCTGATTGATCGAGTATTAAAAAGGTCGACGATGACTCTGGGCGGCTGGCAGCTAATCAATGAGTCGATTAATCGCTGCAGCTCCACTGTAATGCGTACTTAAACGCAATACAATATGTTTTGTAATGGGCACTCTGGCAGCGTGGTCTGTAATGAATGCTATGATTTGTAATAAGTGCTTGATATCATGAACAACTTCCGTAATATGATTAGCGGAGGAGGAACGGTCAGGAGAGGTGAGCCAGCACTATAAGGCACTACACTGTGCTCCGCTGCTGCATCAAATTTATAGATTTTTTTTGTTTTTATATTAAAAAATTCAACCAATGACAACATGGGAAGTTTTTTTTAAAAAAAGGTTTGGATCATGTCCCTGGTGGATGTATGCTCATCTGTCATCTGTCTCCCCAACAGACTCTAGATCCGCCACTGATGATTTGTTGTTGCCAGGACATGTACACACAGGATCATAAAGTCTTCTTAGAGATTTAAGAATTATATTATTTGATTTCTAATTTCTGAGTTTTGCACAGTGCCCAAAAGCTGAAAATAAAATAATAACTTTGAGGAAAAAAAAAAAAAAAGAGCGTGATGGCCAGATTACAGTCTGCAGCCAAGAGAAGTTCTCAGCTCCCCGGACAGCGCGTGTTCACTGGAAGCTCTCCATGGTGCTGAAAGAATATGAAAAACGGTGCGAAGGAGTGTGTGTGGTATGGTGTGTGTGTGTGTGTGTGTGTGTGTGTGTGTGTGTGTGTGTGTGTGCGCGCGCGCGTGTGTGCGTGTGTAGTCATGGCTCCGACTTCCAAATAAGATTTTCCATCCCAGCTCATTTTCCATCTCCATTAAGCGTCTCTGGAGACGGCTCCCCATCTTTCTCACTCAGAGTTGACTCCAACACCGCCACAACACACAGCCATCTCATCGTGTGCCAAGGCATCGCCACCCACTTTGCCTAAACTGAACCGTGGTGCACTCCCTCCACCGCACCGCACCTCCATCGCACCCCTCCTCCTCCCCCTCCTCCTCCTCCTCCTCCCGCCGGTACCGCTCAACTTGCTCATGCGATGGTGCGTTCGCTTGTCCGATCTCATGAGGACATGAAACGCAGATCAGCCGCCGCTCTCTCTGTGCGTGCGCGCGCGTCTGTGTGTGTGTGTGTCTCCCGTCACAATGGTGGTGCGAACTGGTCCTCAGCACGCATCATCAAATATTTAATCCGCCGCGCACCATTTTTTTTCCCACAGATTGCCATCCGCGCACGCCACGGACACGCACACTTTCCATCGCCCCTCTCTCTCTCTCTGTATGTGTGTGTGTGGTGTTACACTCATTTCAGTTCAATTCAATTAGTTTCAGTGCAGTTAGGGGAGTGATGCACAGCTTTAAGACGAGACGGAACTGAACAAATGTGAGCGTTTCCTAGATAAGCAGGAGGCTATTGACCATGTTCCCAAATCTCTCTCTCTCTCTCTCTCTCTCTCTCTCTCTCTCTGTCTCTCTCTCTCTCTTTCTCTCTCTCTCTCTCTGAACTCTTCCTCGCTGAGAATCCAGCCACACCACCAGGTTTTGACGCGCCGGAGATAAATTAATAACCCCCCGTGGAGGAACGTGGGAATAATTAGAGGAGATCCACTTTTTTTCCCCGAGCATCTCTAACTGGAGGAGGTTTAAAGATTTGTTTTGAAATTGTTTCTTGTTTTTCTTAACCCGCTCATTTTCTTTCTTTCTTTCTTTTTTTTTCTCCCCCCGTCGCGATCCTCGGGTGAACCTCCGTGTGGGATATTTCGGCTGGACGAAGCGGCTCGGCTTCGGTCTGAGGCGCCCCCCTTTTTCCATCGCGTGTTCTCCACCGGTAGGAGGAGGAGGAAGAGGAGGAGGAATGGGGATGAAGAAGAAGTGAAGCCCGTCTACTGTCGGAGAAGATTGCATTTATTTATTTATTTTAAGCCCGCAGGTGATTAACAGTTGAAAAGCAAAGGCACGCCTTTTGGATACATCCGTCGGGGAATAAACAAGTTGAGACGTGGCGTCGGAGATCGAAGGTGTGAGAAGATGTGAAACGTTCATTTTTTGTGTGTGTGTGTGTGTGTGTGTTTTTTTTTGAAACGAGGGAAATGGAGAAAAAGAAGAGAGGAGATGCCACGTCGGACAAATATTTCGTCTCCTGCTCCGTAGGATTCTTTATTTATTTATTTATCTATTTATTTTGCAGTGTGCTCAGTCAACGTGACCGCGGTTAAAAAAAAAAAAGTGTTGCCAAATTCCTTAAGCGCACACATCTTCAAGTGGAACTCAAACACAAACCTCCTCCGGGAGCCTCTGATTAAAACTTGGCGGCTAGAGGAACACGGTGAGAATTACATTTGAGCTTCTTTTTTTTTTTTTTTTTTTTTTACCTCTCTCTCTCTCTGTCTCTCTCTCTCTCTTGGCTTTCTGGAAATGTGAGTCCGCCGGAGACCAGTGCGCACCACGCAGAGTCGCCAAGGCTGCAGCGCACAGCCCAATTTTTTTTTCCCCAGCGCGGGGGAAAGCGGGGCTTCGCACCGCAGCATCTCCACGACGCTCTCGCCTTTTTTTTCCCTTCCCCCTGAGATCCGTCCGCGGGCAGCTATCCCCTAAATGGCCAGTGGATACTGATGCTCCATGGTGTTCGCCGGCCAGGTGTCTCAGAGAAGAAGGCGAAACCTCGGCTGTTTGGCTCAGTAGAAAAAAAAAAACCAACCCTGGACACACCTTTTTTAATGTCAGTCAAGGTAAGTTTGGCCTATTTCTCACTTCAAGTCTTGGCGTGATCGCATGTGGCTGTATTGATTCCCGGTGCTGTGGTGTTTGCATATTTTCCTTCTTCTTGAGGAAATGATGAGAGAGAGAGAGAGAGAGAGAGCGAGAGCGCACAGATGAGGCAGAGGTGTTGCTTGTTTGTTAAACCTGTAGCCCCGCTGATCCAACAGCTGATTTGTCGTTTTTTACATTCAGATGTCTGCAAAGAGGGTGACATGTTCAAATGACAAAAGGGGTTGCTGAATTATTTTGTTAGAGCTGAAACCAAAAAATCTGAGCCAACATCTCCACTGGTTGTGCGTTTTTTTGTTTTTTTTTTTGGTTGCTGCGTGTCTGTATTCCAGTGACAGTCGGCAGAATGTTGAGTCCATCAGATGGACTCCATGTAATGAGGATTGTGATTCAACAGCACAAAACATGATTCTGTTCTGGTTGGAGTCCGAGCAGCAAAACGTGTTTGTTTGTTTGTTTGTTTCTGTCCATGGTTGTGAAGAGATTTCACACAAAAGTTGTTGAGGGGCCCTCCTGCAATAAAGTCTTCTCGCACTACCTGCTGCAGCCAAGAAGACAGCATTAAGAGACTATAATCATGCCAGAGGACCCCCTCTTGACACACACACTCGACCTTCCTGTTTCGTCTATTAGCTGATACTTTCGAAGGAAGAGAGCAGCGGCGGGCATCAGATCAGACAGGCCGTGATCTCACTGGAGCGAACCCGCCCCCTCGCTCCTCTCCTCATCTTCTTGTTGATGGGAGAAATTTGCTGCCACGTAAACCTCATTACTCGTCTTGCACCAAAAAAACCAAACCAAAAAAAAAAAAAAACACACAAGCTGTCGTGGATCCAAGCACTTGAGGCGCAATGCTTCTAAAAGCATTTCTTTTAAGGATCCAGTCAGAATCTTCTCGCTGCAGGGTGGACTTTGACTCCTGCACTCTCTCTCCACCAGCTCGTCATTCTTTCTAGAAATGTAAGCCCACTGTCTCGCTGCACCCCGGAGTAAGTGACTCCGCATAAAACTGCCATCTTAAAGTCTACAGCGTGATATGATTGGATTGCGCCAACACACACACACACACACACACACACACACACACACACACATACATTGCCCCTATATTGCTCCCAACTGGAGACCTCCAATCTTCTGTGCCTGAAATGGATTCTTTTTGACCATGCAGCTAACGCCGCTGGTCACTCCGAGGTCTTGGAGCAAATGAAATGCCCTGCGACTTCACAGTAGGAGGCAAAATAGCAGCTGTTTTAAATGAACTGTGACCCCTTTAAGTGACCCCTTTGAACAAAGCGCCAACGAGGCTGATCACTCATATCCGCCTCCCCCTCTCCTCTTCTCTTCTATTGTCTCTGCAGTGGCGTCTGTCATCTTGCTCCTGTTTTTTCGAGGAGCCCGGCTTCAGCAAGTGTCTCACGTTGATTAACGCTGTTGTTTAAGGCGCTGGGTCAACGGCACATTTCTGTCCAAAAGTCAAGTGCCGGTAGTTGGATGAGATCCAGTCATGTTAGCCTCTTTGAACTCTGAAAACGTCTCACCACCTCAATACGTATATAAAATTGTTTTAATCCAAACTATGAGAAACGCTATATATCTCTATATAGATAACGCTGCTTGTATAAGAGATCAGTGATGATCAAATGTCTTATCCGGGGGATGTCAGTGCCACTCGATACACACCGAGCGGCCCAGGAGAGGACGTTCAGTACCTTCTGTCCTTGAGTCTTCTTTGCCCGTTCTGATCTTTGGCTGTGACGGTGTATCTTTATGAGCAATATGTTGATATCATACCGTATAATATTGTGATTTGAGGCTACATATTGCATTATATTTTGAATATTGTTATTTTGTGTCAGGGCATAGACGTTGGTGTATTTTATGATTTCAAAGGCTGCGTCACGGAGGGTTCCACTCCACGTCAGGTCGCACAGCACTACCATTTATGGAGGGCTTTTGAGGAGATTTAAAATTATTGCGAAAGGCACTGTGTGTCGTGAAATAGCCTAAAAATATCCAACCCAATCACCGGGACTCATTTTGGCATCGTAAGTTTCTGCAAACCGAGGATACGTTGAAACTTTACATTTCTTAGTGTTGCAACTTTACGTTTAGTTTTCAGTTTTATCCCGTGATGATGCTGTGCTTACGGTCTGCTTAGGTTTAGGGCAAAAAACACTTGATTAGGAATAGGAAAATATCATCTTTTGGCTTAAAATACCTGTTTTGGTTGCCACAAAAAACAGCTGGATATTGTCCCGAGATCCCGTCTTTAAAACATCCTGTGGTGTCACTCTTACAAATGTTGAAACACAGTCTCAAACTGTGTTCACTGGCTTGCCCGCCTTCTCGTTTGTGACTCCAACATCATCCCCGCCTGCCTTCTGATACGGCAGTCAGATCACTATCATGTAATGTTAACGTGATATGACACGTTTTGTGGCTTTTCCCACAAACTCACACGGCTGATCGGCTGTTTCCTCTCTGAAAGAAGAAGCGAATCGCAGCAGCCGATTAGAACAGCCTCTGCATCGCTCTGCACAGATCTGATGTAACCTTCCTTACATTATGATGTTCAGAAATATAAATGTTTTTTGGTTTTTTTTGAACTGTATTAGATTCAATTGGCCCTCTTTTAATTACGTCGTCTTCATTACGCCGCCTACTTGCTGTTATCTCAATGACCCGATACCTAATAATCAAATAATGATTGTGGATGGAAACAAGCACCCATTTTGCGTTCTCACTCCAGACAGGAAGGTGACAAATGCAAAAAAAATAGATAATAAAATACAGAGCAAACACGGCAGGGAGCAATGTTGAATGAACACCGGAGGGACGAGCACTGCACGATGGCGACATGTCTCTTATACACCTGGAACAATGTGCATTTGCAGTTTAATCCCGGACGCACATACACACGTATACTTTCACGCGTGAGCACACACACATACACGAACAGACACCAGGTTCTGGCCTGTGAGAGATCTGGGATTGTGGTTCGCTACAGGGGGCAGAGAGAGGGCATTTATAGTTCTTTTGTAGCAGAAGTTCACAATGACCTAAAAGTACCAGGGGGTGGCACAAATGGAGAGAAAGAGTTTGTGTGTGTGTGTGTGTGTGTGTGTGGAGAATGTGATGGAACGACAAGCGGAAGAGAGAGAGACTCGGAGGAGAAGAAATGCAGGGAAGACGAGGAGACGATGGGGGGGGGGGTGGACAATGAGAGAGGAGGACATGGAGCGAAGCAGGAGTGGAAAGGTGAGGATGAGAAGGTGCAGGAGGTGAGAGGATCTCAGGGGTCGGCAGAGGAGAAAGGGGAGGGAAGAGATGGGAAAATGGCAGAGGGCTCGAGGGTGCACCGACGAAAGGGGACAGCGAGCGGGACGGGAGCATTATTCAGTTAGGTGAAACGATCGGCTCACGCTTGACAACTGTGTGGCGAGGGCAGCCACATACTGCGCCCTGAGAGCCTCCAGCGAAGGCCAGAGGAGGCGAGGGAGGGAGAGAGGGAGAGAGAGAGAGAGAGAGGCAGACGGAGGGAGAGACTGGGAGAGCGGAGAGGAGGTCCGGTGGCTGCGACTGTCGATATTCTGCGACTGGAGAACAAAGAGGGAGGAAATGTGATGGGTGGAGGGACAAACACCAGCAGCGAGAGTAAGACGCAGGAAGGAGAGGGAGCAGAGGGAACGTGTCTGGAAGCAAAAAAGCGACAGACTGACGACGGAGCCGCGTCCTCGCTGTCTGACATGGTGGAGAGCTTGTTCAAGAGGTTTTGCCTCCAACAGTTTGAAAACACTATCAGAGGCTTTTTTTCCGTCCGCCTGCTTGAAGTGCGAGTAGTATAAATCAGGTGGTCTTGACTTCAGAGCTACCTCTCTTCCTCTGACCATGTGTGCGTTTCTCTTTTTCTTTTTGGTAATGTGAGTCACTGTGAATTCCACAGGCTGTTGACTCACCTACACCTACCCGCGGGCCCTGCTATTGTTTTTCATCACTGAATGTGATTGTGACCAAAGGTGTGTACAGTATGTGTGATGCAAAGGGGGCGATAAAGCGGCATAAACATCCCAGAAAAACAAAGAAGAATTTAAGTGCGTGCGCCAAATCACACTTGAAACCGCAGCTGTACAGTTGAGCCGATCAACTCCGATTGCAGGTTTTACAGCTGCGAAAGGAGTTATGTAACGGCGTCAGAGTTTCAACAGGCCGTCCAAACGAATAAAACGCACAGACTCTTCAGCCATTAGAAGCCTCAGAGGGATTTGATAAGGACTGCCGCGCAGTTTGACAATTATGACAACACAGCGCCGTAAGATGTTTGCAGAGAGGAACAGAAGTTTGGCATCTGGCGAGGGAGCCAGACAGACACGAACCGAAGAGAATACCCCACAACCGATTCAGCGGCTCAGTATTTGTCTTTCCATTTGCGCATTTTTATCTAGAAGTACGGCTTGGGAGAAGGACAAACAGGCTTTTATGTTCGTCTGAGGTAGTTTGTTGTCTTTGTCAAACAGAGCGATTGCACTTAATGGGAGATGGAAAAGGCCTTTTTCCAAATAAGTACAGACAAACAAATGTTTAACTAACAGAAAGAATACAAAGAAAAACATTTCCTCTGTCAGCGGCTTTCGTGGATATTTGCCTGATGTGTGAAATAAAGCACTACGGCTGGCACTAGCAACAGGTAGTCCTACAGTACATGTAGACAAACGAGGAGATGGGATCTTTGCTTAGTACCATCGATCAAAAGAATGTCATTTCTGGTTCTACTACATGCGAAATGTGGCCTGTGCTGCCAAATCCGACGAAACTTTGCTTTGGAACACCTGCTCATTCGTTCCCACCCCAGTGCCTCAATATAAACCTCCTTTTTTTTCTTTATTTTCCCCAAAAGTTTTCTACAAGATTCCCTTGGAATCAGGTTAGAATATTCAGGTCCCCAAATGTACAATAAGGTTTGCAGCAATCACTCCTCCCGTTCACTCAGTCAACGTGAGGCATCTTGTATCTCTCAGGGCAACAGCCCTTTTCTGATTTGAGGCTACTGTCCCCGTGCCGCGGCACAGTACATAGAAAGACCCTCAGAAAATACAGACACGGAACTCTGTTGTAGAAAGACCGTGTTAGAGATCCCCCTTGAAACCGGGACTTGCTGAAGCTGCAAAAAAAAATTAAGCATATCTTAAAGCGGCTACAAGTGAACCTCGGCTCTCTGTTGATACTGGCGGTCCCAGTGGACGAAGGCAGGATGAGCGCCGCTGCCTCGTGTTTCACAGATCTCGATATGTGCAGCATGGGCGAGGGAAGGAAAAGACAGCTAACTTCTATTGTTGAAAACTTTTTTTTTCCCAACACATCTGTTTGCAGACAGCATAGTGATGAGGTAACGGTTCTATTTATGACCACGTAATATATTATCTTGATAGACGGTCTTCTCACTAATAGTTCTATATCAGTATTACGCAAGGCCGGTTAAAAGTTCCTTGTAGAACATTCGATCCCTCTTCTTTGCATATTTGTCTGAAGCAAAGTTGTTCATATGCGCTCAGCCAGTCACGATGCTCGCACTCAACCCTAATGGGCCTGCTCTTATAAAACAGCAGCAGCTCTGCCCTTTCTCTTTGACAGCAGCAAGGTTGGCTTCTTCAGGACGTCAAGGTTCCTCCCGGCGGTTATTTTAGTTTATTTATTCTTCCAATAAGCCTGAAACGAACAATACATATTAACCATACGCTCCATAATTGCCTTACTTTAGCTTTCGGAGCTCGACAGATGGTGGCTGTTGGTGTCATGTCTGAAGAAGCGAGTTGCTGTCCTCATGACAGAAATAATCTTAAAAGGCCTTTTACTTTTAGCTGATTGTTGCTCTGCTGGAAATGTGTAAATAATTTAGAATAACACAGCGTGTGTGGTTTTTTTTTACGTTCAGGGACAATCAGCAGGCAGAAGAGTTGTAAGATTGAAAAAAAATGTATATTCGTGGCCATGTTTCCTGTGATGTCACACCTGGAATTAGACGAAAACAGGATATGTACGTGTGCGTCCGTGTCTATGCATGACATGTTTACATATAGGCAGGCCTCCGTTTGAGTGTCTCTATAGTATCACGTTTAATCCAGGTGTCACCGTTCAGTGTGCTCAGGTGCAGCAAACCCACACACACAAACACACACACACACACACACACACACACACACACACGTCTGCGGCTAATCTCCGTTGACAAGCAGCAGTCGCCCCTTCACACAACATCCCAATTATAGATGATTGTATGCCGCGCAGCATGTGAGGGTGTGGATTTACCGTAACTGGGTGTGTATGTATTTAAAATGGCGTGTTTGTCATGTCGGGGATTATTGTGCCGTCCTCTCAATCCTCCTGACAGGTGATTGTTGCTGGTTAAGCTGCAGTTAGCTCAGTAAATAAAAATCTTGCGTGGGATCTGGAAGTGAAGGTTAAAGTTGTTTTTTTTGGAAGTATTCTTGACATCTTAAACTGGTGTGCAAGCAGATAAATGAATACTAAATCTGTCAAAGTGATGTCATTGTGCTGATTTAATTTGGTTTATAATTCTAATCATATAAACAAAAAGCACTGATGGTCATACTGTTTTACTTTGTTTATATGTGGCGGACCCTGCAACCTTTCTAGCTTCAAACAGTGTTCAGGATACCTTATTGTCCTCTGAGAAAAGCTTGTTTATTCAGTTATGGAAAGAATAATAACCTGATTAATAAAATAATGATACTTTGGAGTTAGTGTTTTTACCTTATTCATTTTTTAAACATTAAAATCTAATTTGACCAAATACACAGATCTCTTGAGTAAAAAATAGCAGCAGTCTTTGCCAGAACCACTGCTGTGGCAGTGGTTAGCTTAGCTTAGCACAAAGACTGGAAACAGAGGAAACAGCTAGCACATACAGCAGCTAACCCCAGTGCTTTAAGTGGGCTGGTACTGACCGATACGCACTCTTTGGCGTTCCTGCTTCCTCTTGCTGCCCAAATGAACCAATTAGGTTGTTTCCACAGAGCTGCAGTAGTCGTCGTGGCTTCTGTTCTATTAATTCTGCGTGCCACAAGCTTTTTTTGTACGTGGTGTAGGCCTATTTATTCCTCGGAGATGAACAGACTCAGAAGGGAGCCATGTCCTGCTTATCCACAAACACATAAAAGGCTACATGTATTAAATTCATTAGGTTGACATGCAGACGAGCTCTTTGTTTGATTAGATACGAGCAGCGGAACCAAAGGAACCTTTTGATTTATTTTGTAGCCTCCGTGATACGTTGATTGAATTATGGGCACGACATCTGGCGGGTCCTGTCGTTTAAACCAGGATGCGGATCCTCTTTCTTAGAGCGATGGGCACAGATTCATGGAGATCTAGGTTGAAGGCTTTGTCAAGTGAACCCAACAACACTAACCATTGCTTAGCCCACTTAGCTTGAAAGTTAGCCAGTTCGGTCGGGCACTGGAATTATCACCCACAATTTTCGAATTTTGACCACGACACAGCGTACACATACAACGTTGTAGGAGCGTTGCATCGCTAGTGGGCCAGTCAGCCCAAACAGCACACCCCTTTTGTCTGGAACACTGATATTTCTGTATTTCTCTCTCTCTCTCTCTCTCTCTCTCTCTCTCTCTCTCTCTCTCTCTCTCTCACTCACACAAACACACACACACACGCACACACACACACACGTGGTCCCTTGGCGTGCCTCTTCCTCAGCTGTTTTGTCACCTGTCAGGGCTGACACCAGTACGGAAGGCCGTCTCAGGCCCGCTGTACCGTCACTAAGTCATTTTGACGGACACCACATCCCGCCGTTCAACCTCACTCTGCTCGCTGCTCAGTGATGTGGACAACCTCCCCCCCCAAAAAAACCACCCTCACCTCCCGCCACCAAGATTTGCGACCTTTTGGACTCGGAGTGGCACTTCCTTAGCGTTATTGTCCTATGATGTTCTGCATGGTTGGCGGCATGATTAATGGATCATTTAGCACTTGTGAGGGGATGTCTGGGGTAATGTAGTAGAATAATGTAGCTTTTTAAATTCTCATGGGAAACTGTTATGACAATCCTTTTTCTTTTTTTTTTCTTCTCAAATTAGTAAAGACTCACCTGTTGCTTGAAAAGAAATTCATACCTACAAGATGACTGACAGCCGGAATTGTTGCAAATTGCCGTAATCTTTACACGGCAGCAGGCGACTTCTCGGATGAAAAAGGAAGGTCACCATCCTGGACGTTCCACGAGATACTGTGAGATAAGCTGCACGTTAGGATTTCTTTCTGAAACCAGATGCAAGCCTTCACGTAACATCATAGATTTTCCTCACGTACTGTATTTTGACATTCAATTAACAAGCAGCATCTCATTTCCATTGGTAGATCTTCAATCAAAGCTAAGACAAGGAACAACAAAAGCGGGGCGGGACGGGGGTTAATAGACGGGGGTTCTGCTCATCGCGGTGCCTCGAAACAATTAAAGCAGCGAAGTCAACCTAGGGGAGAGAGGAAACAGCCACCAGGTCTCCCGCCGAAGTGTTTTGTAGAGAGTGTTAAAACCAGAGCAGCTTTGAGTAAGCTGTTAAGAGACCCAGGGAGACATTTGAGGGGAGTCAGGGAGACATTTGACCGGATGATACTTATTATCTCTGGAAAACAGCTCTCTGCTCTATCGGCGTCTATCGCTTGCTCCCTTACCCGACGTGCAGGCTAAAGAGGAACAGATGTACCGAGGCTAACCTTTCTGCGGACAAATCTGTAGCTTTCTATGTGCCAGCAATTACAGTACAAATAGCGATTTAAAATAATGCTTTCATTCCAGGCAGCTGGGAACCTGAACACTTTTGACTTCCAATGGAGCGCCACTCGAAGTCTGTGAAATCTGTCTGCAACAAATGGCTGCCTACGTTACCCACAATGCAACGTAGCCACTGAGTGACATCACTGGAGGCAACTTTACATGCATCTACCTTTCGGAGCAACAGAAGGCGTTATACTACTTTTTTCGCATATGCAGTAGTCCTCGGTAAGCCCTGTAAACGCGCTTTAATCTGTAAAGTTGGTGAAGTTACCCTTTAATCGGATGACTCACTTCGATCAGTTTGAGGATTTTGTCTGAGTTTATTTATTAAATGGTGATGACGTCATACAACACACACTAAGAGTGTCCTTTGGAAACCTCAATGAAATGCTTTGAATGGAAAAATAATATCTGGTTTTACACACTTCCACCATTCTCTCTGTTCCTCTTGTGTTCTGTCAGTTGCTTGTAATTTAAGGGGGTGTGTGTGTGTGTGTGTGTGTGTGTGTGTGTGTGCAGATAAGTAAGACATCTAAGTGGAGGTTAGCACAAAGCAAACTTTATTTTGGCTCGAAGCCCGTCATACTCTCTGACTACATGACGCTCCCCCCCACCCATCTCTGCTCTGACAGTCTCATAGTGGGAGAGCGTTGCAGCCAATGTCTTTCTCTCTTCCTTCACGTAATCGCTTGTAAGGTCATTGCTTTTTTGCCGTCATTTAAAAAACAGCAGCGTGATCGTGTTGGACCCCGTCATCGCCGCCTCAGACATTTTTTTTCTCACCGCGTCAGTTCTCTGCAGTCGTCAAAGCCACCGGCGGCAGTAATGCCGTTGTCATCGCTGTAATTATCGTTACCATCATTACGAAGCAAAATCTAATCACAGTCATCTCGTCGTCTTTGTTCACATCTTTGGATGGGTACGGCCCAGAAGCAGAAAAGCTTGGCAATACGACATTACTTGTCTCACATTAAACCAGACTGAGGGAGCTAAATATGCTTCTGCTGACGGGAGAGGCCTGTCAGGAATACAGCGCAAGGAAGCGTCGGCCATGTTTTATGTCTCGTGTGGACATTTTCTCTGCTTTTCCCGTGAAACCCTCCACATTGTGTCCACTCTCTGCATCATAGTGGCAGAGGACACACACACAGGCACACACACACATAAATACCAGCACTGAGAGCTGCAGGGCTGTAAATGTCAGCCTTCACTCTGTCTATTTGTTGATCAATTTGATTGATTGTGGACTCTGTGTGTGTGTGTGCGTGCGTGCGTGTGCGTGCAGCCGCCACAAATTGTCAAAGCAACACAGGCGCACAGACATAAAACAGTTCAATAGCAGCGACTGATTTTTAGTGTTTTGGAGTCGTGCCTCTCAATCTATCAATCTAAATATCCTCCTGGTACTTATTATGTGTATTGGCTTTCCTTTCCCGTTTTTCATTTTCCCCTTTCGTTACTCTGCGCACATCGAGACGATTGCCCCCAGCAACCAATCACGGCGCGGGCACTCGCTGATTGTCAGCTTGTCAAAATCGCACGCGCAGTGAGTTTGCCGGGAAACAACGTCACCCTCTCCCGTGACATTTGAATCCCGGTTCCTTCTCGCTAAGTGACACTGGCATGTTACAATACATTAGCCGAGGATCATAATGATGTGAAGTTGGAGTTATGGAATATGAGTAATTGCTGCGGTCACGGTACATGACATCTAACATCAGCTGGAGGACACTGATGGAGTTCCGGAAAAAAAGGAGAAGCCCCGGAAGGCTTCGCGAGCATGTGCGTGTGTGCGCTGACGTTTTGGGGCCATAGGAAAAAAATTATGTGGCGATGCGTTGGATAACTGACGGTGCAGACTTAAGACACACTGAATTTTCAACTTCTGCGTGTGTGTGTGAGAGAAGGAGCAGTGATTTGATGATTTGTGAGTGGGAATAATTGGCTTCAGGAAGTCTATCACCATCTAGAAAGAAGATATCTGTCTCATTACGCCTGACATTACACAAAGCCAACTTTCACAAATAAAGGTAAAAAGATACCTCCACCGGTAAACTCCCTTTCATATTTTATTTCCAATTTAACATCCTCTGTCGACTTCTGCCGAGTTCTGAATGGTGTCATTGTCTACAAAATACCCTCTGTGCCCTTTTTAAAGTACTAATGTTTCACATCACCTGGACCTTTCATCCTATTCCAGAAGCCAGTCCAGATGACGCAGCATTTCGAGAGTATCGAGAGTATCATGTTGTATTTGGGAGTGAAACAGGATAGGTCAGACGGGACAAAATGTTGCAGGGAATTTGATTTGAATGTTGAAAAGTGGGCTTGTGTAACAAAGACGTGGAAGGAGACACTTTCCATCCTGTTTTGAACAAACTGACTAATTATTCTTAGTTCTCTGCAACTTACTGTTGAAGATTGGGTTACTGGTTGATTCAAGCCTACGTAAGCACATAAAAAGAAAAGGCAAATCATTGGAAGGTAATGGATTTCTTTTTTTTTTTTTGGCACATATTGTTGAATAAGTGGGAAATACAATGATATCTAAAAGGATTAAAATAGTTTTCAAGTAGGCAGCATGTGCTCGGCCCATTTTGTGCCGTAGTTGAGTCATCAGGATGCTTTCGGGACTGACAGAGTCACAGAGGATGCCATATCCACTGCCCTCCGCTCAGTCTTCATGCACATGGGGGAATAAGAACTGCTACATCACGATGCATGTTTGTTGACTTCAGCTTAGCATTCAGTACAATCTGACCCATGTCAATTTGAAACAGCCTAAATGTTCCTCATACTGTAAGTTGCTCATCTTTCCACATTGTCTGTTTGCTTTGCTCTGACTCTCCTCTCTCCCTCGACCACTCTGTTTCTCACCCTCCACCTGCCTGATTTGCTCTCTCTCCAACACTAGCTGTGTATTGTAAGCATGGGAGTGTGGGCCGACAGACACACGGAGCTGTTGTGGTTGTTGATGGTGATGACGCCGCGGTTCCTTTGAGCACCTCCCTGTCACACTGATTCATCACCCCTGGCCACAAAAAGCTACCGAACGACAAACGCACACACGTCTTTACAAAGAATAGGCACAGGCCTTTTATGCAATATGCAGAGGCACAGGCGGACGCTGACAAACACACATGCGGCGGTACCAATGTTTTGTCATGCCCCTTGGAGCTTTTCACTCACTCCATTGTAATCCCATCTGTTGCAATATTAGATGATCAGAGCGAGACAGGTAACATATAGGAAAAGTCAACAATGTGCACATGCGATGGTGGCTGGGGTTGAGATTGTTGTTCCACGTATAAGTCAATGTTGATATTTTAACTTACGTGTGCAAGTTAACTTCAGGATTTCTGGCAAGTCTCATACAGATGGTAAGGTGATCGAATGTGCCTTTTGCATCTGTATGAGATGCTGAAGAGCGTGAGTGTTATGCTGTTATTATTTTCGCTGCTATTAGGAGTTGAGCACATGAAGATAAACAGTTGGTACTGCTAATTTTCCAGTCCGGGGGCCATTAACCATTACAGAAGAATATGGTACATTACGATAATACAATGTTGCATTCCCTTCAGGGACGGAGAGAGGAAGCAAATATGCAAATGTCAGAAGAAAACGTTTGCGTCATTGTAAGACTCTGGTTGTCTCTCTTCCTTTTCCCCTCTCTTCTCGAAGTAAAGTAACATTTCCCCCCTAGCTCCAGTCCTCAGTCTACGTTACAGTAGCACACAACAATAAACGTCACCTCTACCTATCGCTGTTGCAGTCAGGTTGATAAACAGGAGGGAATCTCAGCTCTCCTCCCATCAGTAAACAGCTCCGAATCAGAGCAGAATTCAGTGTGACGCCAGGTGTTTATTCCTCTGGAAGGTCTGGCTCTGCACTCAGCTCTCTCCTCTGTAGCTAGCTGGCTCTAATAAGTATTTTGGTATGGAAATGTGGCCAGATGTGGTCAAAGGGAGCTGCCCCTTGTTCTAGGTCATCATAACATCCCTGTAAAAAGGTGTAGTGAAGTAAAAAGTAGATTAATGGCTCAAAAATATAAAATACTGAAACGTTTTTACTCATACGATTACACAACGACAATAATGCATTCACAGTCACTGATGCAGACATATTTTTAATGCACTCAAACACACTCACACCTGCATAGATACATATACATAAATCATCTCCTTCACATACACACGCACACACACACACACTCCATGCAAGATGTGCTGACACATTGAAGGCACTCTGTCCTCTCTCCCCCCAAGGATTCTGGTAATTAGATTCCTACAGGCCAAGTCTCTCAATTTCACTGCATTTAATTGGAAACACACACACACGCAAATGCACACACACACACACACACACACACACGCACACACGCACACACACTCTCTGAAGGCTCCACAGGTCCACGATTGTTGATCACAAGCGGGGACTGTGCCGCTCTAATAATTAATTTCTACGCTGGCCCCCTTCACACGCCTCATTTACCAATCAATCCCTTCTTTGTTTTATGAATTCTATTAAGTGTGGTCTGCCAGCACGAGGTGGCGCAGTAAACGGAAAGCGAGGGTACAGTAGGGATGCGTTTCTTGCTGCACGGCGGAGTTAAGCCGCATATTAAGTGTTCACGGATGGGTGGGCCGCACGGAGGTGAGCGTGTCGAAAATGTCTGCATGCTAGCGCACCCCCCTGAGGTACGTGGGCAGACGAGTAGGGAACAAGGAAGACGAGAACATCAAATTCCACATGCTGTTCTCTGCGAAGCATGACACTGATTGACACTGACATCTCAGCCCAGGGCTTTCTTCAGGGTTAAAAGCTCTGGTGCAACTGGATCCAGAGAGGCATTTTGGCGTGTTTACAGTAGTCGATCAAATGTTCGATGGATGGAGTGGAATAGAGTCTGACGTAGGCGTCATGGCAACAGTGGACTAATCCACGTTCACCTAGCTCATTAAAATGCTGTTTCCTCCTTTAGACTTCAGTGGCCTTCTGACGCTTGTGACTCAAAGCAAATTCCAATCAGGCCATATAGGAAGAGTATGACATTTTGGGAATCGTGCTTCCTTGACAAGAAGGTCGATACCACTCACATGAATATACTGTAAAGATGAAGCAGCTGGTCACTTACAGCAGACTGAGGAAGGAAAAAAGTGTGTCTAGCAGCACCCAGGCTGTGCGACAATTAGTATTAATCAATGGCAGTAAAATCCAGAAGTACATCAGTGGCCCAACGCTTCATACTAAGATTCTGCAGGTACACCTCTAGCGTCATTTGGGTGGTTGGCTGACACAAACACAGGACTTCCACCCTTCTTTTTTAGGTGAATAACATTTTGAATCAGTGGCTCGCTTTGGGACTAAACAGTCCCGGGGAAAACTGTTGAAAGCAAGCCTGTGAATAATCCTCAGGAAGTGGGACTTCACATCCAGAGTCATCATGGCAAGATACTACAAGTATAAGTGTGAAAGTACACGTGGGGTTTCTTTTGTAACTTTGGCAGAGCGACCCTTTAAGGTCACCGGGGACCGTGATCATTACATAACACTTTGACGGCTTCAGTAAATGAGAGAAAGACAAGAGAGGGTGACAAAAGCAAACTGCTGCTGACACCTTGCTCTGCGGCGGCAGCATCTGTAGAGTGTATACTCCACTGGGACTATGACCAGAGACCATCTGTCATGCAAACACACACACACACACACACACACACTGACAGAAGACCCGACCACCTAGAAAAATACAGAGTGTAGATGGATGGATGGATAGACGGACTGGTCTACTGGGACAGCACAACGAGAGACACTACGAGCCAGACATTCTATGAAGTGCCCCAATAATGGCGACGGCCTCTTGTAATTTTTCAAAATTATTCTTATTATTAAGAACTGGAGCAAGCAATTAAGGCAGACGGTTTAATCTGTTGTGGATGCCGACACAAGCAGTGAACTAGACCATGAAAGCTCTCTATTTTTGACGACACTTCTCATCCCTGGAGAGGCAGCTAGCATCCTGGGGCACTCTCACTGCTACACACACACACACGCACACACACACACACACACACACACACACTCAAACATGTAGTGTTGCACCCAGTGATGGGAGGCTATATGTGGTTGTTTAAATGTGAATATGCTTCAGGGTGACACACTGATATCGAGAGTGCAACGTACTTGTGCCTGTCTATCCCCGAGAGCTTTTCTCAAGATCGGCTGTTTTACCCAAGGGTCCCTTTTGTGTTAGGACATGAGCCACCTGAACTTCTTGTTCTTCTCCTTCATAGTGCTGAATGAATAAATCTCCAATGACGCTGAAAAAAAAAAAACATTTTGACGTCATGGTTGATGTCACATATGAGCCAATCAGTGTTTTCTTTGTAATAAATTACATCAATTACATCTCTTTATTGTCTTTGTGATCATTGGTTCTCAACCTGCGGGTCACAAGTCAATTCCAAGGGGGTCAGCCAAGGAACCTATAACAAGACGGAAGGGTCACTGTGTCACTGAATCTTGGGCAGCCACCAAACAGATTAAGATGAAGACAACAAGGATGACACTAACATTCATTAAAATGGTTTAAAACAAAACTGGCTTTTGTCCGAGTTGAAACAGGACATGCAGTCTCCGCTCGCACATAAATACCCAGGCACACACACTGCGGCATGACTCAACAACAAGGAAAGGTGGCTGACGCTCATCAGATGTTTCTTAACGACCCAGCGTTTCCATAAAGTTTCAGGCATAAACCACACCTGGATTTTTTCTCTCACACACGACGAACACAAACAAACACACGAGCGGTCTCGCAGTCGAGGCGCCGAATCAAACATGACTCATTCACCAGCCCGGGAAGACGTACTGTAAGTGATGTCACGCTATGCAGAATGCACCCTGCGACGCTCAGGCTCAGCTGGAGCGGCCTCTGACATATAGAGAAATGCGTGTCTGTGTGTGTGGGCGTATATGTTGATGCAAAAGGTTTAATGTGTTTCGACATAGGCATTACTCCTGAAAAGACAAAGGTCATTCTCTGGAGCGGTGAGACGTCACATCGGGCTTCTGGCTTCGTCTACAAAAATGTAACTGAATGCCAACGGACACAATCCTTAAAAGCAAAAACAAAAAGAGAAGTAAATTAAGTCCTGTTCCTTACTCAGTCGACATCTTCTTTAAGCCATGTGTGTGTGGGATTGCATCGGGAGACCGTCTGAGTAATGAGATGGAGCAGAGAAACATTAGTATTTTTAGCCCCGTTAGCTTCACAGAAAAACAGGGTGTTTTGTGAATGGCAAGTTATCTCTCAGACTGCCTTTTAAGCTGCGCCGCTTGTTTGGGGGAACTGCAGTGGAGGGGAGAGGGAGGGGGGACGACAGGAAGAGCGAGGGGGTGCTTTCTGAAGGAGAGGAAAAAGACAAGAGAAGAGGAGGAGTGAAGATCCTGACACACACACACACACACACACACACACACACACACACACAAAGGTTGAGAGTGCAAAGCTGAAGTTCATTGTTGCTTCCAAGTTATGCTGTAGGCAGTGATTTATGTCGGTGTGGGTCTCACCTGAACTCCGTAGCACTGCTGCAAAACCGAAAAGCGATGTTGTGCACTCATACAGTATGTATGTACGTCCCCCTTTATCGACCCATCCAATGACCGCCCGGCTTACAATCAGGCCTCTTGTCAGTCATAAACCAGCCATTCCCCTTGTTGTCCAATTCCATCCCTTGTGCTCCAACTTCCACCAGACATGTTAAAGGCTGGCATGGGTGTGTGGCGTGAGGTTGCATTTTCAAAAAAACAACTTGCGTAGTTAAGGATGTCCCCAAGCTCCTACCAACCATATTAGTCCATCATGTTCACTCATGATGGACTAATATGGACACATGTGCAGACACACATGTAATCTGTATGTACTGTCTAGAGCTTGAATTCAGCTCTATATGCTACTGCTGTAATATGTTTTGTCAAAGGTCATAACAAAAGAAAAAAAGAGAAGAAAAGAAAAAAGTAATTTGCAAAAGACAAGAAAAGATCAGAATGAAGATTTTATACTGTGGGTAATGGGGGCGGGACTTGATAAGCTTTGGCTTCTCCCGCTTTTCCCTTTCGGCCATGTGTGTTGTATTATTTGAACAATGATGAAATGTGATGCTTATGAATTGACATGTCCGAAACAAACAACATAAATAAATAAACATGACCTTTCTGGCTCTTTCAATTGTGTGCATTTTCCATTCCCATTATCATCGCCCCCTGCTGGTGCTGAATGGGTTCACCTCTTAAAGGGTAACTCCACCAATTTTACACATTAAAGTGTTTTTTTACATGTTAAGCAACTAAAATATAAAAGTTAAAAAAAATGAGTAACAAAACCTTTTGTGGCTCCAGAGGAAGCGGCATGTAATCTCGTGAAAAGACATCACTTAGTGGCACTCAAGTTGCATTGTGGGTAATGTAGGTACCAGTTTTTGAAAAGGAATTTTAAGAAAGGTTGTACCTCTGCTGTCTGGATTTTTTCGATCATTTGCTTTTAAACGGTCCATAATGAGAGAATAATTAATTGAGCGAGTGAGTTAATCAGTATTTGACATGCTGGCATTCAAACTGCTCAGAAAAATCCACTAGAAAGAAAGCAAAAAATCTGTCTCAAGAAGAACTTTCTATTTTTCTAAGGACGATGCTGCATCAATGGCAGACCTAAAGGTAAAGTGAGGAGAAGAAAATAACACGGCGCTGCAGCAGGAAGATGCAGCACAAGGCGGCTCTAACTTTAACTACTAAGACGGAGGAAGGCATCAGTGCCAACCTCTCGTTTTAATGAGCAAACGCCGGGAACATTATTAATGTCATGAGTCTGCTGCTTATTGAAAAGCAAAAAAACCCACTAAGGTGCAGAAAAGCTATCTCAAGCGGCGAGGCCGAAGACAAAAGGGGGGGAAAGGAGCAAAGATGAGAGAGAGAGAGAGAGACGTCAGAAATGACAGATGGAGCGAGAGGTTGAGATGCAGCGGGGGGGGGAATGAGACACGTATTGAAATGAGGGGAGACCTTTGAAGATCAGCAGGTGAATCATTCCTTTGATAATTGAGTTGTCGGCTCTTCATTGTGGGGCTCGGCAACGCTGTTTGTGATTGTGTGTGTGTGTGTGTGTGTACGCTGTGTGCCTGTGTGTACGCTGGGTGTCTCCTTCACCCATTATAATCTGAGATGCATTTCAACCGCGCATTCAAGGCGAAAAAGTCTTCTTCTAGTGGTTAAAAACACGAAGGAAGACTTTTATGAACAATCCAATGAGTCACACAAAACGCTCTCAGACGAGACGTTTTCGTTTTTGACTCACAATCAGGACCAGCTGAGGTGATGTCATGCACTAGTGACGCGCCATTAAAACCATTTACCGAGCTGCGCACACATTTGTAGTATCATCACATCACGTCAGCCTCTCTCTGTGCATGTGTTACTGCCACCATGATGTGTCATATGCGTCACATATAGGGGCCTAATGTGGGGCCGTCGGGAAACTTCAAAGGGTATTTCATCTCCACTCTTTGTGGATGATTTGACGCAGTCACGCTGGATTACGTGTGTGCATTTTGAGAATTTCTTTGACATGTTTGTACATAAATCCTTCCCAGTGTGTGTTCGCACGCACGCGGACTCTCTGAATGGTCCGACACCTACAGCGCTCAGTCAGCTGAGCGGATCACGCGCCCCTCGCTGGCAGCTTGGTGGACAGGAGGAGTCGATAGCTGGGTGTTACAAATCCAGGCTGCTGGCCAGCATGTCAACACGTGAGAGAACCAACCCCAACCCTCTGCAGGAGGACTGAATGGGTTTTTAATCAACGATTATTTTCATATATGTAGCATAGCATTTAAGTTAAGATTTTAAATGATTTTCTTCTCGGGAGGACTGCAACAGGATGCTGCTATCGTTACAAAATGCACAAACATGTACGTTTTACAGTTTCACATGTGTATTGAATGTGAAGCATAATCTTAACATATGAAAAGAAACACATGCCACACATGAACTGGACATTTCACAGGAGCTTTTTTTGTTATGTTTGTTTTTTTTTTGGTTTTTTTTTTTATAGCATGAATGAAATTCACACACTCAGTTGGCTATTTCCACATTTGGAAAGAAAATATTGCTTGAAATCACGTGACAAGTGCTTTTTTCGAGTGTGAATTACACATATTTGTATGTGTTCACACGCAGGTAGCTCTTTTTACATGTGACAAAATCTACACGGGAAAGTGCAAAACTGTCACAATTCATCTGGTGATTGGCTTTCTACTAACAAAACATTGTACATGAAATCACACGAAATGTGCGCGTTTTAACACATTTTCCCCTTTCAGTTTGCTACATGTGAACTGGCTATTTTCACAAGTCATTGGCTTTTTTCACATACAAATGAAAATTTCTGCATGTGAAATGTAAATCCCACAATCAGAAATGTTCTTACATATGTGACTGGCTTTTCGTCTACATGTAAATAGAAGATCGACGGCTGGAAACAAAACAATGCATGTGAAATGACAATAATGCTCTTCTTCACATGTGGGTCGCACATTTCCATATCATTTTACGTGATATTTTCAATTGTGAAGTTAAATTTGAACATGTTAAATAAAGTATCGTGTATGAACTGGACTTTTGAGGACGTTGCTGGCTATTTTATGAATGAACTTTTCCACATCACATTACAGAAGAATTGACGATGTATATGTGATTGGCTTTTTGCACATGCGATTTAGACAAAGACATTTTATAACCAAAGTCACGATGCTTCATAACATCTGTGCATTTGTGCTGCATCAGGCAGTACGTACAGTAGCGTAGTGGTCACTGACAATGATGTCATATTTACAGCATGCATACATTAGTCCACTCAGCCACCACGAGCTCTTTGACAAATAGGCTCCGTGATGAATTTGGTCTTGTGGGAGATTTCAATATTATGTAAAATTAAACTGCATACATTTAGTTTGACATTTATCTAAGGTCATTGCTCAACAGTTTTCTCTGCCAACTCTGGGGTAATTGAATTTCGGATGCTGTTTTGCCTACAGCCATCCATGGATTACTTACAAGGCACGCAGAGCACACGCCCACGCGGCCCAGACTACCCTGGGCTCAGAGCGCCCGGCGAGACGGTATGCAACAGACAATATGGCGATTAATAATGAGCGTCATATGTGTTTATGATAATGTGGCTGCGGTGCTGAGAGCTCTTACTCCTGTCTTTGCTTTATCACTTTGAGGTGACTCCATGTTCTCAGTATTGATATTTTCTAGCCAGACGCGCATATCTGCAGATGTCTGCGCCCGGTTTGAGACGTCTTCAAGAGATTTTACTGTCGGAATAACTTATCTGACTGGGATGAGGGAGAATGTCTGGGGTGTCCAAGGCTGAACATCTTGAAGCGGTGCACAGAATACGCTTTGATGTGTAACCCCTTAATGCCCTTTTTTATTTTCACAACTTTAATGAACAAAACTCAGCGGTCAGTAGAGAATGCAACAACACATGTATTACAAATATCCTGCCACTCATTGACCTCTCTGTCTCACACGAACACACACACACATGCTCTGTATCTCTGATCCCAACTGATATTTTTGTAATAAAGCTTCCACATCGGATTCAAAGCTTTGATGTGAGTCTCTTTGTTTCTTAACTGTCGTCTCTATCACACAAACACACACATCGGTTGCCATGAACTGTTTCAGCTCTTGCAAAAGATCTGGATGTAAGAGCCCTCTCGTCTGTTGTCCGTGCGCTCTCCAGGTGTGTTTTGAGGCCCAAATTGATAAATTTTGTTTGTGTTCCTCGACCTCCTTAACCCACATTTGTACAGAACATCAGCAAATTCGCCTTCACGTACTGTACATGTCTGCCAATGTGTTTGTGCAAGGGACTGCTGCGATTGGTGGAACTTGCAGGCAACTGCGACGATCGGTCAAATTTTTGGATAAATGGAAGGAGATCGGTTGAATTTGCATTTTCACATTTATTTAATTGATGTGATCCCGACGTCGCAACATGCCGGAGGGATTGCTCAACTCCAAGCCTAAGAGCCTCTAATGTGCGGTTCATAGTATTAATTCTTGTTGCTGTTATTCAGTTCAGTAATGCAATCTCATATATGTCTCCCTGTGAGTGTATGTGTGTGTGTGTGTGTGTGTGTGTGTGTGTTTGTGTGTATTAGCCCACATTCGGTCCTAATTGTCAGAAATGTCAAGCGGCGTCTTATCAGTTTATTAACTAATGAAATCCAATCAGCACATCCACATGTGCACTATGAGGTGTTTGTGTGTGTGTGTCTGTGCGGACGTGTGCCCTGAATCTCGACTAGCTTCGGTCTCGACGCTGGAGTACAGCTAATCACTCCGCTGCCTCCCAGTGGACAGCCTTAATGCATTTAACCACTCCTGAGGGAGCCGCTGCCTGACAGCGTAGAACGGCCTCTCTGCCTGCTGTCACGCCGTCTCTCCCTTCTGTCTACCTTTTTTTTTTCTTTTTCTTACAACCGCTTTCCCGACATCGTTTGTGACTTCTCTCCTGTCTGTTTTTTTAAAATTTATTTTTATTTTTCTATTTCCATAAACGGGTCTTTCTAGCCGACCGTCTACTTTTCATCCCAGCAACCCAGTCGCCTTTTCGTCTGTTCCCTGCCTCCTCTGACGCTTTGAGTTTGAATCTAAATCGTCCCAATCAAGTTTTTAATATCGTCATCTGGTGCGGAAAAAAAAGAGGCATACTGTTAGTGCTATAACTGAGAGAACAGGATTTATTAGGTTAAGAGAAACAAGGGTTGAAAATGAAAAAAATATATGAATTGATTCTTAATCATAATTTTCCCGAAATTATCTACTTTGCTTTTTTTTCAAACCATTTTTTAATTCGATTTATTTCTTGTAAGATACTCCAGAGTTTTAAGCTCGGGGGACGACACAGCTGAATTGTTTCAACTTAATAAATCGAAGAAAGTGCCGCTTTGAAAAACAGGCGCTGTCGTTTTTTCAAATCTACTTTTACTGGCACTTTCTTTCATCGTTCGCGTCTTTCTCACCCCTCCCTCTGCTCTGCGTGGAGTTTGGGCAGGTAATCATAATTCAGTACCACTAGACTTCACGTTTCGCGACGGTCCGCTCTTCTTGTCTTTTGCACAATGCTGTCGTTTGGTCAATTGGACGGCGATGAGCTGGAATGATTGTGTAGGCCCAAATTGTTCAGCTCCTCGACACTGCAGAAGCACTCTGTTTTTTTTTGTGAGTGTGTGTGTGTCTGTTTTTTTTTTTTGGGGGGGGGGGGGGTCTATTTGAGTCTTTCTACTGGAATATCCACCGCAGCTTTTCTGTTACTGAAGTTATGTAACACGCACACACGGCAAGTGGGACCTGGATGATTCATCTAAGTGAGCACCTGAGCGTAAAGCGGAGTGTCTCACATCAACACTTGTGGTTTCGTTAAAAAGTTAGATGGCATTAATATAGGTAGATGGAGCGGATTAAATCTACATGTGACACGTACTATAATGGTATTAATTTGCCTAAAGACAATTTCATGTTCGAGGCGGTGCGTTGTGAATTAACAATGGAGGAGTCCAAAATGACTAACAAGAGAGGAAAGCAACGTGCTGTGCATGTACTCGTGCCCTCCTGTTCCTTTATTCATGGCTCTGTCTTTAAAAGAACTCAAAACACACAAATTCTGCGTCTACTTCATCATCGGCGGGATAAGGAAATGTGGTTCACCGCTTTGAGCACAAATCAAAGTGTAAATATTAAGATGATATGTTCCCGGAGGCATAACTGTGCCCCCTCTCTATTTTACCGTTCATTTTACGGATACGTCCATGCCTGTTTCCACCGGACTCCGTCGGAGACAAAGCATTTCGGCAGGATTCATAACCCCTCTGTGCGAGTGTCAGTGACATAAACCTCATTGAACAGACCTCTGGTGATAACTGTTTCTGAAGTCTCTAACATCACTTCGAGCTAAGCGGCATCCGTCCCTCTTCCGAGCTTTCTCAATCCCCCAGCCTCTTACATCCAGAGTATTCTTTCACTCCACAATGTGGCACACTGCCTCTGATCCCTCTCTCTTGTGAGACTCTGCGCTCCTTCATCTCCATCTCCGCTCATCTCCTCTCCGTTTCCCCTCTCTCTCCTCAGCCTCAGTTTGACCTTCAGTCTCCTCCTGGAAGCCCAGCGCTTCCTGCTACCTGGCCCTGCGAGGAGCTGAAAGAAGAGATAACAACGCTGTGGATTTACTGGGATTAGCATTTTAGCTGATTTATCTGCTTCAGCTAATTAGTAAGGCACTCTTCACTTTTGTCTGCGGGAAGAGATGGAGATGTTTTGGTCTGCATTATCAAAGCTGTGTGGCGAGATAGAGCGATCCCGAACAGGAGGCTAATTATATTCAGGTGTAGACAAATACCTGCATGGCTGAAAACGTGATAGCATTCAAGGAAACAGTTAAACACCAAGGTAAAGTCCCCCATTGGACCTTATTTTGAAGAAACTAACAACAACATATATTTACAGTATATGGCAGTAAATGGTTTGAATTGTGCCATGAAAACACACGATGTCTGTACATTTTTAAGATTAGCTGCAGTTTATCAATGGTTGAAGTATAAGAATTTGACAAGTGCGTAATTAGAAGGAAACCCATTATCTGAAACCTGGTAGAACCGGTACTGCATGCTAGTTAGCTTGCAAAAACCTACTTAGCTAACTCTACATTAGCATAGACTCCCTTAATACTTTTGATGTGTCAAGGTGCGGCCATGTTGGTCTTAGCGACGTATGTTTTGTTGTTGTTTGTTGCAGAAATAGTAAAGTACGCTTTAGTATGGTTTAGTGCTGTTCAGTGAACCAAGATGGCCGTCACAGTGACACAGAAGAAGCATTAAAAGAGGTGAAAACCACTCCAAGTCTGATCATGTTAGCCACTGAGGCTACGCTGAAGTAGCCTAACATCAGAGAGAATTCTGTAGGCTAGCTAACATAAGGGACGTGGAGAGGCAGTTTTGAACACCATGCGTGTTGGGCGTGTTGCATATTTTTGCCATCTTTAAAGGCTTCTTCGACTGTTTTATGACAATCTGCAGCTTTCTTGAATTGCAAAATTCGCTTTTAAACCGGCAAGCATAAAAGGCTATCATGTTTGCTAATATGCTAACATCCTCACAACAGCTCGCAGCATTTGCGGACATTTTTAAAAATGTTAAAATGAATTTGTTTGCTTGTTCTTGTGATTGATTGCGTAGCCATCAATGTCCCACGGAGTCGTACGGTTTCTTTGTCCAGGGAGTCAGACAGCAGCTGGACGACCGTGCAGTGCAGTTTATCATAATGAGACCAGATCTATAAAATACGTTTCTGTCTTTTCCGACTTCCCCACTACGTGTCTTCAGTAAAAATAGTGCACTTTGGTTTGTGAGTCACACAGCAGGAGGAATCACTGTAACGAGACATCGCCATAAAGATTATTACTTTATGAATCAACGATCGGTGAGGGTGGTAATCATGATTAATTGGACAATATTCCAGTAATGATGGAGACGGTCCATTTTTTAAATAAAAAAGGAACTGAGGTAGACACCTACTGAGAGCTGATTCCGGCTAACTTACCGTTCAGTAGATTCCTAATTGAAAAGCAACATTTGGCAGAGAAAGACGAATAAGAGCTCTAATGAGAGAAGACACTAGTGTGGAGAGAGAGAGAGAGAGAGAGAGAAAGAGAGAGAGAAGAATGAGGTGAGAATTAGATACTGCTATGGGCTGAGAGAGAGAGAGAGAGAGAGAGGGGAACAAAACCAAGAGAGACATTTACAGTAATCATTTGAGAGATGGAGAGAGAGAGAGAGGCTGAGAGAAAATGTAAATAAATCAGCCTATGTAAATAAGAGTAATGTTGGTTTCAGGTTGGGGGGCAGATGGGAGCACTAACAGCCATTTGTTGCCGACAGGACCACCCTATATCTCCACCGCACCTGCGCGCCACATTAACACCGACATGACCTCAGCACCAAGGGTAGATAACCACATCACGTCAGCTCAGATTAAAAATCAGCCGGGCACAGCCAGAGTCTTTTCCCAGTGGCAAAGGAAGCTTTTAGGTAGGAGGCAGATTTTTTAGGATTTGGGGTTTTTTGAGCTTGTGTCCTCTTGAGTAATCCTGTGCTAATTAATGTCCTTCAGAAAGCTGAAGTTTTCAGAGTACTTCTCGATCATAAAGTGGGCCATGTTGCCCTCTGTCAGTGCCGGATTAGATTTTGTGCGGGAGCGTTGTTGTTGATTTGGTCGTCAAGGAGTCCTCCAGCATCCCTCAGAATAACCTCTGAGAAGGAGAAACATCGAAGCGAGGAGACAAATAAATATTTCATGATAACATGGGAAAAAGTTGGCTTTCCCACCGTGCTGCGGCGGCAGACTGCTTGGCAGAGCTCTACACCGTTCCTCTACAAGACCACACGTTAAAATGCTTGTTTTACTTCTCCCAAAGATCATAATACGGATTTAACCAAATGCAGTTCAAGGTAGAACCTCAAACACCCAGAGTCCGCCCCCGATTCCACCAGTTTTTGACTCACATTAGATTGAATAACTCATATTCTTGATAAATCAGTCCGGGGTAGCAAAGTCTTTTAATCCATGCTGCGGCTGTCATGAAGCCCCGGAAGGCAGGACTGCTGCTTTGAGAGATATGCAGCTGAACGTGATTGATGCACTTAAAAATTAACACTTGGTTCCTTTTTTTTCTTTTTTTCTTTCTTTTCTTTTAAATGAATGCACTTCTTAAAACAGATTTAGTTTAATCAGTCACAGGCATTTTCCCTCTGTTCTCTCCTTTGCTAAAGTAGCCTGCCACATGCAGAGCAGCTGAAGCCAGCATGTGGTAGACAAGCAGCAAAATAATAACAGAAACATAAAGAGGGACCAGGAGCAGTGGATTAAGTTGAGTCTATGGTTGTTTCTGCAGTGTCCCGATATTCCTTTTTCCCGCCAGACTTATTGCAGACCACTCACTGGCTCTTACTCAGAAAAAAGCGGGAATGTGGTGTTTTGTTGACCGGGTTCTTATATGTTGTTGCTTCGTCTTGATGTACTAGGTGTGCCAAGACACCTGCAACACCTGCGCCTGTATTCCTAAGCACAGGTGCAATGTAAAGCACCACAGATTTTCGAAATGTAGCGTACACTTTTTTGGTTATATATTCATTGGTGGCCTTGAATACGTCTTCCTGTCGGTGACATTTAGCAGTATTCTATTGCCTCTTTCTCCCTGTCGGGTGCCACTCACTGCTTCTTCACACAGTGGGGGAGAGTTGAGGGTCATCTGTCACCTGCAGGTGATGCACTGACTGGGGATGAATACCTCCAACAACCGGTCTACCTCATACATCAACAGTCTTTGGGTCCAGATACCAGATGTGTCTAGACCAACGTGACAGATGTTTACTAGCGTAGCATTGAAACATTAGGCTGACGACGTTTCTTTCACCTGTTCTAAAGGTGAGAAATGCGTTCAGATCAGAGTTAGAAAAATTGTGATCGCCCGAATTCATTTTCACACCATTATGTATCATGACAACACAATGCAACAGGTCTTTGCTTTTGGCCGCGTGATCTGCCACTGCACAACATAAATGTGAACTCGCACACAGGCGGACACACTCAAAGCACATACCGGGACCTCCTTATCTCTCCTCTTGTTCGTCTCTGGAGGGGAGGCCGGCACTCGAAACTTCATGGCCATCTTTTTTTGCTCGACTCAACTTGGCTCTCTTCTCGATTTCTTCCCTCCTTCAGTGGAGGGTTTCCAATGAAAATGCGGGAAAAAAAAGGGGCTGCCGCATTTTCTCATGAAAATACCGTACTCTCTCCAGCTCTGCCAGTGTTTCATCTTCATCTGTCTCGCTGTAGCCCTTTTCTGCATTTCCTCTCCTGTCTTCTCCTCCCCGACTCTTCACCTTCACCACCCTCCAGCTTCCTCCCATCATCCACTCCGCTCTCCAACTCCTCTCCCTTGACGTGAGGATGCACTCAAGTAGCGTCACAATCCTTTATCTTTACGAGTGGTCTTCCCTTTGTTCGTGTGTGTGTGTGTGTGTGTGTGTGTGTGGATGTTGGGGGGGGGGGTCTGGCGATGCAGGCGAGCCACAAACGCTCCAAGAGCCATATTCAAATCTCATTTCACACTGCTGAGGGTGAAAAGACCTGACACAGCACTCTGTGAGGGGAAAAAAAGGGAGGAGTGGAAGAAGAAAGGAAGAGGGCGAGGATGAGAGGGAGGACTGTGAGAGATGGGGAGGAGAGGATGGTAAGGACAGCGCCGAAAGTGGAGGAGGAGGAAGAGGAGGAGGAGGAGAGCGAGGGACATGATGTGGGAGACGAGGAGAATAATGGGTGTTGGCATCAGAGCTACCTACAGTATGGTGAAAGGGTGGAGGCGGGGAGGTGAAGAATGAATAACACACAGTTGATTTCTAAAAAAGGGGGGGGGGAGAAAAGGAGGATGGAGAAAGGAGAGGGTGCACAAAGAGGGGTGAGAGAGAGAGCAGAACATCAGGAAGACGAGTTGTGATGGATCCCTCACTGCCAGCAAGCAGTCGTACTTTATTTCGCCGCAGTCTCTTTTCTATCTTTTCCAAAATCACATCTCTCCACCTGACTCCCTCCTCTTTTCTCTCAGGTGAAGCTCTTCTTCTTCTTCTTCTTCTCCTTCTCTTTGGCTCTCCACAACCCAACTCCCTTCCTCTCGCTGGCACACCGTGCATGTTTATGCAAATGAGGTAATTAGGAAGCTGCTCGGCTTCCTCGGAGCTCGGAGGTTTCAGAGGAAGAAGAAGAAGGAGAAGGTGCGAAGAGAGAAAAGAAGAGGAGAAGTGGACGGATGAGGATTTTTTGCTTTCGGTGTTTGTTTGAAAAGAATGGCCTGCCAGTGTGTGTGTGTGTGTGTGTGTGTGTGTGTGTGTGTCAGCATTACACATCCATACATTATCACATATTCTCTTTAAAGTGCTGTATGTTTTCTCTGTGAGTGTGTGTGTGTGAGCGTGCGCTTTAATATGCTCCCCTGTACTCTCTCTCACGCCTCAACTGTCCTGAAACACTTCGGCTCCCTCGCTTTTCTCTCTCTCTCCTCTCTCTCCCTCTTCCTCCCTCCTGCCTGCCCCGTCCGTCTGTTTTTGTCCTCCTCATCTCTCTGACATATCCACTCATCTCCTCCCTTCTCTCTGTCTGTTGTCTCTCTCTGTTTCTGCCGCGCTCGATTTAGACGCCTCGCCCCCCACCCCACGTATTTTTCGTCTGGAGCTCAAACTTACCCCTTTTCACCCAGCCTCGAGTCTGTCCCCTGTGTGACCCCCATGTCTGTTGAATCCCTATGTTTCGATTTGATGTCGTGGCATTGAATGGTTAAGGGGCTGGTTAGGTTTTGTTAATTGACTATACATAAAGATCGTCGCCATGAAAGCCCCCTTGAATGCGTTGTGGTAACCACGCATTTAAAACGATAAGATGGTGGCAACTGATGGTGTCAAAAATACCGAAGCTGGAAAAAGAAGACGTGCAATCAGATTTTCTGGACTGGTTGGCTTCCTCCTCCATCTCCATGCGTACATCTCGATTCCACAATGCACGTCTCTGTGACCTCGCATGTGGTGCGGCTCCATACCCCGTCAGGAGCATTTCAGAAGTGGAGCACAGTGCATGCATGATATTGTTGCCTTTTCAAATGGTGTCTACCATTTTTATCAATACCTTTTTGTGCTTCTACCGTGAGAGTAGGCTACATAGTTAAATCATTTCTCTTTGTCTGTTTTAACTGTGTTTTATCATTATTTCCGCTTCTGTTGCACTTGCACATCCCTAGCACGTGGTGTTTTACTTTGAAAACTGACTGGATGCTCCAGGCCGCTCCTGGGTCTGACTTCCTGCCTGACGTGATGCGGTTTTGTGTCCACTTCCATCAAAGTCACATCACGTGTAGGTTCATATTCTCAGCGGAGAGCTGCCTCTGGGATGCGACCGGCGGATCGCTGTCTCGAATGGGATGCGATCTGCTCCGGCAGGTCAGAAAAACAAAGCGGTCGCGCCCCCGTGGATTCTGGTGGTGACACCTAAATGTGTTGTGCGATGTCTCTCACAGCCTGTCAAACCTCTGTGCTGGAAAAGAGGTTCGCCTCCGTGCTTGTGTCTCCGTCTGCATTTCTTGTTCTTCTTATCAGCTTCGGTCTCTTGCCTCAGATCGCACTGGAGTTATGACTAATCAGATACGCCGCATGCTGCGAGCGCTCAGACACATACATGCAAGCGTAAACACACTCTGGCAGACGCATTACTGTAACGTGGCGCAGGAATTATGCACAGGCTAATGAGGCCTCACGCACGCATTCACATGGACATGCGCTCACATACGTGCACTGTCAAGGCGGCTCTCATCTCTCGGGCTTGTCTCCTCGGGCTTGATATCAAGGCTTTTATCTGCTCCCCCTCCCTTTGTCTCATGCTCGCTCTCGCACACACAGGCGCAAAGTTCTACGAAAAACACATGCCCACACGCACACACGCGCACGCACACACAAGTCACCTCACGCCCGAATTTTCAAACTTTGGATGGCAGCTTCCTGTCATGGCATGAAAGCAGCGGGGAAAGAGATTTCTAAACGGGGAGGAAGAGATGGTGAAGAGACGGGGGGGGGAGAGGAGATAAGGAGCGCTGACAGATGTTCAACTCGAAGCTTTTTGCCCCACAGAGGCGAAGAGGAGGAATGGATCCGTCCTCGCTTTTCTTCTCCTCCTCCTTCATCAACTTCCTTCTCCTCCCCGTCTTGTTTCCCCCCCCCCCCCCCCTTGTAAAACCCGCGATAAACAAAACTGATCTCTTCCCTTTGATCACAGGGCGACGATGCTTTTAGGTAAATTCAAATAGAATCCAACAAAACGGAACAGACGATGAACAGGATAGACTGGCAGCCCCCTCACAGACAGCCTTTCAAACGGCGGCATGGCTGACAAGTTACCCTAAGTTCAGCTTCAAGTGAGCGAGGCTGAAGGCTTCACACTCAGACTGAATCAATGGAGGCACAGGGCCGCTCTTGTGTTTTAAATTAGGAGGATAATAGTCCTTCTAGCCAATTAAGGAACACCTGTGACAATGATAGCACCCACTGTCCTCATTACTGTTACTTACCCGCTACCTAGCCAGAGCCGGTGTGTGTGTGTGTGTGTGTGTGTGAAGCAGAGGAGGTGGAAGGAAAAGCACTAAATCTGATTGAAGGCAGGATCTTACACACAGAAACGCACACACACACACACACACACACACACATACATGCACTCAGCGCATATTATCCGAACACCTGCAGCCGTGCAGCAGCGTGTCCCTAATATGAATTGATCGCCCTCCGTCCCTCCGCCACCGTCACTGCAGTCAGGAAAGAGCGGGCGACTACACTCGATCTGGCTTTGGAGCTGACAACACACACACACATTCTCACTGGAGCCGACAGGCCGCGGAAGATGCACTTGCACGTCGGGCCTATAAGATTGACCGTTTGTTTTATTTAGCCCGCCTACAAGTATGAGCTCTCTCTGCCTCGCATCCGGTCGGGCAGCCTGGAGGAAACGTATGTCATTTATCAGGGTGAAGGAATGACAGCCACAGCTCTAATAGTAAATCATTGGCAGCATTATTGGACATCCCCTCCCTCGCCGATATGGATTTGTGTCGGGGAAGCTGGGGGAGCCTGTTATAAATCAGTCAATAACACACACGAGTGTGTGCATGCGCAAACTTCCGCAAACAACCCCCCCCCCCCCCCCACCCCCACATCACTTACACTGACACACACACACAAACCAACACATCAGAGATGATAATAAATGTAGTGATAACCAGACTGTGACAGGAGTTGAGTTTTTCTACTGTGGATCACCCGTGGTGTCGATTCTGCTTCCTGTCCTCTGCAGTCCTCGACACTCATTATGAATCATGTTGAACAGGATAAAGGGACGGATAGAAAAACATGTCATGAAATCACATTCATGTACCTAAGAATTGTTTATTTCCAGGTTGATTCCAACCAGAGGAGGCTCGTCCATAGAGGCAGAGGAGGTTGGTCCTCCTCTATTTTTGAGAGGCAAGAGGAAGATCAGTTTTTTTTTAAGAAAGAGTAACTGGTTGAAATAAATCATTACCAAATCTCAGTATCATTTATGAAATATTATATATATATTATATCATAAAAAAAGTTTCTTCTTTGGAAGAAAATCCACTTAAAATGGTTCAACAGCGACAGCTGCAGATGGAGGAGACAGAGCAGTCTGTGAGAGGAGCAGGGAGCAGGAAGGTGGGGGCTAGAGGAGGACGGAGGGCTTCTGTCCTCCGTGGGAGGGATCTCCTTCCATTCACTCAATGCATTTAGGATTTTTTCATGCTGATCTATGATTGGCTAAGACACGTAAAATGACGCGCTAAGGGAGGGCTTTCTCCCTTACCAATCAGCAACCAGAATACAAGATTGACAGCAGGTTGGTCCAATAACAGTTCCCAAATTTCATTCTCACATTTATACAACCGTAAACAAAAAATACTTCTATGTATTTTACAGCTTTCACTGCCAGCCATGCTCGGACAAGAAATATGGAGTTTTCGTTTCGTTCGTCCTGCTGGAGGACATAAAGTTAGCGGCACGACCGGGACACAATACAGAGCAGCAACACAGTTGTTTTAGGCGATTGTGATGAGTGTGATGTCCTGTGCTGTCGTGAAGTATGGACATTGACTGCTGCGGTAGCACAGTGGGTAGAGCAGTTACCTGCCACACAGGTGACTGGGTATTGAATCCCAGAAGGGGTACACATTGGTATTTTTTTTGTCTTGTATATTAGCCCACTGTACATTATTAGCCAGCCGGGGACACACCGGCCCATGTTAACCGATTGTGTCGTTCACACACCAACAGCCAACAACAACAGCCTTTTGCCATTTAATATAATATTTTTTAAAGAAGTCTTGTAAGTCATTGTTTTATTGCTTAATTTTCATTGAATATAAGAAAGTAGGGATAAGAAGTTGACTTGTATAAAATAACATGACACCGTGGACTGGTTTTCCTCCTGTCCTCCCCAATTTTTTCAGTCACCAGCCGCCACTGATTCCAACGCTTACCAAATTTGTGATCACAGTTAAGAGAATGGTGTGGTGGATCATGTTGAGTCCAAACCAGGAAGTAGACTTGGGACAGATCCGATCCAACATCGGATAGTGACATAAGTCAACATTGTATTCAGGAGGCAGGGCAGATATCCAACTTCAGAAATCAGAATCAGATTGGAACTGAAATCTGTATCATCTGTATCCACGGAGATAAGGCTGCTTTAATCTACAAGCTAATCGGAGTAAAAGTATGGGAGGACAACAGATGATACACTGAAGAGTGAGGAGGGAAGTCAGTGAGTTTGACTAAATGTAATGTGAGTAATAAAACCTTAATGCATCACCTCATCCATGAACATCTGTGCCTGAGTCACGTCAGATAGATTTTCATCTCCAATGGTGGGTCTCTAATAATAAAGACAGCGACTCCCAGGATCAGACGCTACATCGATGCATCAACAAACACTATTTGTCTTGACTGTGAAACCCCTAGCGGCTGAAAATTACATGTTGTGCATTTAAATGAAATAATTGGGGGAGTCAAAAAGTGAGGTCAGCAGGTTAACAGCATTGTCCCACGAAGGCTGTTCTTAACAGAGCTGTTTGTAGTCTTTAGTCTAGCCTCCATTCCCTGTTCAGTGAGCCATGATCCAATTTGCAGGTCTTAGCCTCTGCTCGCTTCTCTGCGGCTCATTTCTCAGCCTGTCTTTCGTCCCGCCACCCGAGGAATTCGTATTATTACACTTGAACTTTAGCATGACCCAGACTCTGAAAGCTGTTAGCATGACAATAGTGCTCATCATTTTAGGCCCCTTCACGGTGTCACGGTGTTGATAAGGATTTACACATCGAAGGACTCGCCTGAAACTAAAGACACAAAGATGCACTCTAGAGATCTACTCAAACAGCACATATTCCAGGATGGTCTCGGCTGCTTGGCAAAAGCCAATGTTGTTAAAACAGATTAAGCTGATGGGGCCACTGCTTCAGCGTAATTGACTGGCAGCCGCACTCTTTAAAGATGATTTCTGACATAGAGCTCAGTATCATCATCATCATCATCATCATCATAGAAAGAGAGAGACGGAATGGCCGAGAGAGAGAGAGTTAAAGAAGAGGCAGAGTAGTAAAACAAGTGCAAAGATAAAATGGGAGGAAAATGAGATCAAGGGAGAGGGGCAGCAGAGGGGGAGAGGAAGAGGAGATAAAGTGGAGGGAGAGGATGGGTAGAAGTCGAGACAGATTAAGAAAACTGAAATGGAAGCTGGGAATTCAGAATTCCAAAGGGAAGATGCGAGATTAAAGAGGAATCCCATCTTTCATCCGTTGCTCAGATCATAAACTTAATTGCTGTGAAGACCAAAAAACTCTGTATTTGACAACACAGTCGAAGCTGGTGGGGCTGTCAGTTCCATTAAAAACTTGCAAAAAGTTTGCCTCGACCGACAGGATGTTTGCGTTCTGTCGACACATGAAAGCACGAGGGCACATTGGATGAACAATGCATTCTGGCTTTTTCAAGAGAAAAGACATGAACCGCTCTCTCTGTTGCTAAATGTTTGACTCATCTGAATCCCCTTAGTGGAAATTTATGTGTGAACTTTGCCTTTCCACATGTAAAAATATAATAGTTTTCCAATGTCATGATTATTTCCTTATTTGAACGAAAGTTTGAACATAATGTTCCACGTGACTTTGTTATCTTCAGAAGGGATTTTCCAAATTTTTTCCGGAAATTTACACATTAAATTTAACATTTTCGCATATCTGTGTTTCGTCCATCAACAGTCAAGTCACAGTCTTGGGGAAACAATTTAAGAATGGCTGAGTTCTATGGTCGGCGCCCAGCATAGCGTGCTGCCATAACATTAGCTTACTAGCATTAGCGCCGTCAACGTGAGCTAGTGTTAGCGACGTGAGGTCGTGCACAAGCTGGCCACCATATGGACAACAGAGCTGCTGTGGTGTGAATGCAATGAAAGGGGGAGATGGAATGACATATTTAGCGGCTGAACATTATCAATAACACCTTTAATTACATACATTTGTAAATGATTTGCTTTCTTTCACGTAGACTGGGAACTTGTCTGGCTCAGTTCACTCTTGCACTGGACGGCATTGGCTTGTATCTATTTCTCTGCCAGGAGCATCTTTGAGAGGTTTTCTATGATGTGGAATAGTTTTAGTTATATCTGCCATAAGCTCAAAACAGCCGGCGGGTGCATTGAATCGGGCGTTGATTCTCTGAGGCGACAGCACTGACAGTCAGCACTCAACCATGTGTCATTTTAATGCTGCGATCATATAAATATATGACTATGCATCTTTAAATTTCAGCAGCCTGGTGATAATGATGCAGGTTTATTACAGATTTTAACTAAAGTATATATTCATACGTTATAATCACTTTTATATTTTAGAAATGTTGGCGCACTATGATTTCAGTGAGGACCGATGAAGTGGTATTTTCCCAGAGCATATGGCTTTTAGGGGTAAATCTGCCCACTCGGCTGCTCTGTGATCCATAACAAATGTCTGGGCCAATCTGGTTATTCTGTTGAGTCAGGGTAATACTGCCCGAAGTCTTGTGGTGTTCAGAGAGAAACCCAAACGCAGAGAGACACGGGAGATAAGCTGAGGTTTAGGAAGGTTTTATTTGTAGAGGACGGCTGGGAGTTGAGAAGCGGCGGTGAATGGCGTGGGCAGGCAAGAAACGACAGGCAGATTGGCAGGCAGGCAGGCGAGCGAGCAGGCAGGCGGGCAAGATAAGGAATGATCCCGAGCACAAGGAGAGACAATTAGTACAAACTTGGAATCAAAACACGCATTACTTATTGTTAAACTGGGGAGGGCTGAAACAACGATCGGATGATGAGTGGATGGAGGGTAGAAACGCTGTTGAGCTGATGAGCTGATGGAAGGCAGATGTGCAGGCTGAGCAGGTGAAGTGAAGGGGCTGCAATCAGGAGGGAGCCAGGAGATTGCCAGGAAGAATGCAACGCCCACCACACACACACACACGGAGGAAAACGAGGCCTTGTTCAGGCATCCAGCCCAGATGCATTTTTTGGACATATCCAGACTGTATAAAGATTGTTTTTAGAAAGTCTTGCCACCCAAAAAAAAGACAAGAAATTTTTAGCCAAACTGGATCCAAGCCACGTTTGGAGGTGGTTTGAAATGCGATTCCAAGTGAATATCCAAGTGTCTTTTGAGTCACTCTCAACGTAACAAACAACGACAAAGTCAAATCCAGACTGAGGGGAAATGCATCAGAGCCTCTGAGCAGAATCCGTGCTGTCATGAGCAGCGTTTTGTCTGGTGCATAAGAGGAATTCTGCTCCAGGATTCTCGTCTCCATTTCTATTCTTCCGCATTGGAACGTTGCATTGTTTTCACCTGCAAATGGCAGTGAGCACAGTCTGTCTTAAAGATCTGCTTTGAAAAACAAGTCTGATTGTCTGAGCAAAGCCCAGGAGACACGGGGGAAGAAGGGAACACAAGGGAAATAACTGAAGGCATGGCCAGGACCGTGACAGAAACAAAGCAGGAGATGGGTCTGACACCCATATGTCAACCACCAACTGAAACACCTGTAAGTGTCTGGCTGCGGCTGCATGTTGACAAACCAACGCTGCAGTGGTTGCGGATATTTTAACCCACATTAGGATGGGAATTTTAACTGCAAAGAAGCAAAGAATGAGGAATATGCCAAATACCACTGCAGTTACTGGGCTTAAAGGTGCATGAAGCAATTCTGAGGAAAGATAGTTGATTGCCGAGTCTCATTGACAGGTTGTCAACTAAAGACGACCTTATTTTCTGACCTGAGAGGATTTCAGAGGGCTCTTCTTCGCTCACTTACTGTAGTTTTCAAACAAAATACAGTGGATTTATCTTTGCAAACCTTTGTCATGGTATCTTTTAATAATTGCCCTCTTATTTGTTGCTCAAAATCACCAGCAAATGGACGCTGACATCTGATGTCTGTGCTGCTGATGCTGTCTGTCACACTCACATTGTAGCCAAATCTGACAAAACCGCAACGCTTTTAAATGACTGAAGCCATGCCTGCTGCCCTCTGACAGCCTGTCACAGATAGAGTTGATGCAGCAGCATGCTCTCCGCCTCGTTTACTTTTTTGGGGGGGTAGAAATAGCAGGTGCCTGGCTCCAGCAACAATGGCTGAGCCAGGCAGATGCACTGATTTAGTCTTGCTTTTCTTCCAACTCGTCTTTATGTACTCTCAACGGTATGATATATTGGATTTCCCTAAAATACAAAGTACAGACTCAACCAAGAAAATGGTCCGGACTGTGTGAAACCGTAGCGGCCAGGTTACATCACCGTCTGTCTCTCTCCTCTGCTCTGTGTCGTGAGTTACAGGACTGTGTGTCTGTTTGACTGAGGGCGGGGCTGGGATGCGTGCACACAGAGCAGAGCGGAGAGGCAGAGAGCAGGGCTGTGCCGATGTTCGGGCCTATTTATGTGTGGTTTATACTATAGCTGCCAATCGGAAAGCAACATTTTGGTTAATCTGATTCTCTTCTCTGTTGTCGCTAACACTCACACTCTAGCACACTCAACTGTCGCTGCTCTCTCTTTCTGTATGTCTGTCCGCCTCTCTCTCTGTCTTGAGGGAGGGAGGGGCCGACTTTGAATGATGAACAAAGCCCATGGGTCCTTATTTTGTTGTGCATGCCAGGCTTGCATAATGCAGTAAGCTATATAAGTGACGTAGCTGAAAAGACAGAAACTAGTCATTTAGAATAAACGATGAACTTCAACCGCGGGGCAGTGAATATTTCGAGCTGTCCTGTAAAGTTTATCAAACCGCTTGAGATTGTGCAATAAAGGCGCTTTATCATCCTCTAAAGTCCATTTGTGCTGACATATTTAAATATTACAATGGCATTAAACTAGACATATTTAGTTTACTTGGCAAGGTAAAGATGCCGAGCGGGAATTATGTTCCTCTCCGCTCTGTGAGAGTCACATTTATCACATTTTAGAAACTCTATTTTATGGTGCTGTCAAGAAGCCAGCCATCTTACTCAGCGTCAGCTCCCCCCCGTCACTGGCTGGTTCATAAATACATTACACTCTCTCAGTGAATATACTGATGGTCTCAGTAACAAAGTAGTGTGTTGTTTTGAACACTCAGCGATAGGTGTCAAAACTGGTTTGTCTCAGGTCACCGAATGAGGCATTGCCTGACACAGCTGATGAGACAGGTTTGTGTGTGTGTTGTGTTTGTGCATGGGGTGTGCAGCATAAGTTCTCGAGGGACACCCTGCCCTGAAGTGATTCTAATGGCATTAGCTACTGTCTGAATGGTCCAACGGTGCATTATGTTTCTTCAGACACACACACATACATCTGAGACAGTACCAACCACCAGGGATCTGCCCTGCATTTTCCTCATATGCTCAGCGTTGCCCTGCTCATTTTGCGGCCCAGTCGCACGCCACCGTGTGCGCACACGTGTTGGTGTTCTCAGGTGCTAATATTGTGTTTTCCCCGCTGTGTTTTGACACTGCAAGAGAAAGAATTTAAAGAAATGTTAAGACCAGGCACTGCTGTGCTAAGTTGGCATGACAGTCAGATCCCTGGCTGTCAGTGAGCGCTGTGCTGGGCTCAGCATTGTCCCAAATCACCTGACACACAGAGGCACGCACGCACGCACGCATGCACACACACACACACACACACACACACACACTCACAGACTCACTTCCAAACTAGCTGTATTTTTTTGCTGAGGAAAAAGAAAAAAAATAGCCCATCTTCTCCGACAACTTTCAGCACCAATCTTTATAACTTCTAAAACTCATAATGCAACATTACAGGGAGGCTCTTTTTAATAACTTTTCCCAGTAGAAACTCAGGATTATGTGCTGCAATGTGTCAAATACAGTATCACTTCATTCCAAGACGTCCTGAATCCTTGATAAGTACATTTGGGCTGCCTGGCAGAGCTACAGAACTGGCTTCAGTCACACACATAGTGTCAATGGATGCACATGTTCACTACAGCAAAAATGTGAAAAATCAAGCCTCTTGTATAGACTTAAAGGATGTGTATCCACTTCCAACTTTAGAACTACTGTGCAGTCAACCTTTATTTCTGTCCTTGACTATGGAGATATTCTGTATTGTCAAGCTGTCCCATCAACAGTGAAACTTTCCGTATCGTTGTGCACTACGTTTTTTGTCAAATCAATAAGAACAGTCTTCTCATGTTTAACATTTATAAAACTCTGCTGTGGAAGTTACCAAACCATCTCATATCTCTTCCCTCATTTAAATCTTCTAACTTAAGCACAGTAATTACTTAATCTTAGATATCCCTCATGTACGCACTCCTGTTGGCAGAACTGGGCTCACGTACTAAACTCTAATAAACGGAATTAACTTTGAACTGCTGGAGTCTTACGCTCCCCTCCGAGATTTTAAAGCTTTGCACACTGATGTGTTTGTTTTTTGTTGTTTGTTTTTTATGATGCTTGTAATGTTTTTTTTTTTTTATTATATAAATTCCTTGTTTATTGTGAAGTTATTTTGTTTCTGTTTGCTTTTGCTTCTTGCCCTCGGGTCTGTCTTGAAAAAAGAGATCTTAATTTCAGTGAGAGCGCCCGTTTAGATAAAGATTAAAAACACGGTATCCCTTGTTATGTAAAGATATATGGAGTTATTGCTGCTGATCTGAAAACCTTCCTCCGATTTAATGAGTGTGATGCTGGCAGAACAGAAAAGCCCAAGAGGTGGAAGGTGGTGCATGTTGGATGCACAACAAATAACTGGATAGATGTGAGCCATTGGAGATAACAGAGATTACAATCTTTACATAACAATGCACACATACAAACACATATCTTTTTAAATACCGATAATGCCCATATATATAAACATCATGGCACTATAGCAATGGACAGTGTTAGAGGTAACACAATACAGTAATATATTACCTTCAGCAGTGACAGAGTAAATATAACGCTTTTCAATTGGGATTTGTGGTGATAGTATTACTGTTGCTGTGTCCAATAACACATAATGAGCTGAAATTTAGACCCACCTGGTCGCTTGCATCCCATTTAGGCTTGTTCAAAGGTGCTAATAATGATATGAATGTATTAAGTTTTGTCCCTCAGTCCCTCACTTCATTCAACAAACACCAGAACAGAGAGGGATTCATTCCGATTTGCCAGCATAGTAAGCAAAATAGGCAGAAAAAAGAGGTGACTCTGTACCTTTGAAGGTGTCACGAAATCCTCATTTATGCCCATTCCTTAACAATTTATATTATTTTTAAAGAGGAAGAAGAAAGTAAAAGGACTTTTTTCATAAAATTAATGTGAATGTTTGATCGCTTTGTATCTGCCAGCAAAACCAAAACTTGGACAAGAGATGTGATTTCTATTCTTCCTGCCCGGTGCTCGTTGGTATGTTTGTTTTTTTGTTTTGTTTTTTTGTTTTATGTTGCTGCCAATAACGTGGATGTCTCTCCATCTTTTTCTGTTTAGTTTTCACCCCAGGACAGGACGTGGAGTAAAACAAGCGCCCCCAGTTTGGAAGGCAGATCTGCTCTGCCTGGTCAGACGGATTGAGTTCTTTCAGTTGCTTTTTTAAGCCCAGCTGAACACAGTTTTTTAGTCAATAGAGACCAGGCTGATCCAAAGCCATGGTTCTGAAACAATATTTATCTGTTTCGTTTCATAATGCCTAGTTGTACTTCTGAGGTAACTAACTCACACATTTTAATAACTAGTAATATGTTATACATTTTGCAAGTAACCTGTCTAACACTGGCACTGAGTTGTCCACCCACCTTCAGCAGCTAAATGAGATTCAGATTGCCTTTTACACCTGTGCTTTTCCTTCTGCTAGTCTCAAAATGTCCTCTTTAAAAGTACACTTAGTGCATCTGTGATTCCTCTTTACACTTTTCATTTAGTTTACACAACGAGAGTTCTCTGTAATTTTAGAAATCAATGAAGAACACTGGAAGCTCACATGATGGTTAGTCTTTGGCCTCCGATTCCTTATCTCGAGCCTTCACTTTTCAGCTCATTCGGCGACTCACTGAGATTCATTGCTTGTTCCCCCTCGGGTATTATACATCAGATTTCTGATTTCGGTGTAAACATCCCAGCGAGGGCTGAAAATACAGCTCTTCGCTGCTTTTTTTTTTTGTTGTGTCTTATATTCAAATTGGCAATAAGAAACGGCTGAAATGAGGAGTGTGTTGCCCAAACCCCTCGTGGATCCACAGTATGTTTTTTTGCGCTGTTGTTTCCATCCAACCTCTTCCTGTGTCTGTCTCAGACTGTCGCAGTGAGTGTGTGTGGGAGGGGGAAAGCAAGTTTTTCCATGGCTCATCACAGCCTTTAGCTCATGGTGCAGCTAAATGGGTGACTGTATATCCGCTACCCCAATTAAGGGTGTTAATGTGTGAGAGTGTGTATGTTGAGGAAGTGTGAATTTACTTTGCGCGTGTGCGTGCACGCGTCACAACACAGCAGCGAAGCATGCCTTGTGCGCAGTCTCTCTCTTTCTCGCTTTTTTCTCTGTGTCACACACACACACACACATGCACATTCATCAAGCGTCATCGGAAAGCACACTCGAGAGGAAGCGTACAGGAACACTGTGAAAAGACAGTCGGAGTAAAGGAGCAGCGATTTTATGGTGCAGAAAAAAGTTAAACATGCAAAGCAAATTTGAGAGTAATGCCGTTTTTTTTCCCCCACTACACACACACACACACACAACACCCTCGTCCAACCGTTCCTGCTAAGCTGTCTCCTGCTTAATTGTAGTCGCTGGTAATAGCTGCAGGGTCTCTCTAAGAAGCTTTGTCATGGGAAATAAAACACAGCAGAGTAAGAATAAACTTCCTGCCTCCACAGGAAGCAGCTGTTGCCATGGTAAAGCTAATTCTAAAGGCTGTTATTTATTTATTTTATTTTTTTTGAAAGGCGAAAAACAATAGCCCGTTTTGAGAGATGGCACGTATCCGTATGCGCCGGGATAATAAACGGATGCACAGGTAGAATAACAGATGATTATCAGGCAGAGGCTCGTGTGGCGTTGAGGGGCGGCGCGTGACTTTCCCCTCTTTCTAATGTTCCTGATATCTCCACCTGGCTTCAGCATCTCGTCAGAGGATTATCACGGGGCTGTGCGAGATCCCAGCTACTAAATCATCGCTGTCCTATTTTCTTTGCTTGTAATGAATAGCCTTTAATATCATTATCCTATAAAAACAAAGTCTGCTCCCCCACTGGCACTTAATCCTACTGTCGGATTTAGTGCAAACAAACACATTTGCTGGCACGCGCTTGACGCACATGAAGGGAATCACACCTACGCATGTATGTTTGAAGTTATCTGCTTATGTTTGCTTGCAAAGACACACATATGCCAACAGCACATTAATTTCTGACTAAAGATAAACATTCACACATGATCATGCAGCTGAAAATAATCATGCGAGTGTCTCATCTTCATAATATCTTGCCTGTGTGTGTGTGTGTGTGTGTGTGTCTATGTACTGTATATGTGTGCAAGATCGTGCCCACCGTATGTCCGGCTCTGCACATGTCCTGCCTCTCCTTGGCTCCTTGCCTCTTCCTGGCTGCCTCCTTTGGTGGCCAGTTAAGAGCAAGAGTACTAGCAGCAGTCCAGTACAGTATAGTCCAGTATAATGCCTTCACTTATGCGCCGGCTGCCAATCAATTAGTTGCACGTAAACACCGGATGAGCCAGAAAGAGAACAGAGTTTTTGGGGCCGTTCTGTGTTCCTCTTATATTATTCCTCATTTGTCTTTGAATCCTTAAAATAACACGTGATACTCCTTGCCAGCAATGAGACACGCCAACACTCCTTTTCCAAACAGAGATTCTGCAGTATTTTTACATGAGCTGGTGCACTGTGTGAAATTGCACACTGAATTAATGTTGGCCTTAAAGGTAAAATATACAAGAGTTTTAGTTTAACACATTCAAAGATTAACTAGAATTATCAACAGAATGTGAAGAAATCACAGCGTTGAAGCTATGTCAGACATATTGGTACTGTGTGGCAGAGATAATGAGGTTAGCATGCTCAGCAACTTAACACGTTTGGGGGAAATGGGGAGCACAACTGCATAATCTGGAAAAAAAAAAAAAAAAAACTTTTTATGGTAATCTTAAAATTACCTCCAGTGATGTCACTCAGTGGCTAAATTGCATTGTGGGTAATGTAGGCTCCAGGTTATAGAAAATAGGTCACTGATCTGCATTACACTTTAAGACTCATTATGGATAGTTTAAAAACAAAGGATGGAAAATATCACCTTTTTTAATTCCTTTTCAAAAGTAGATGCCCACATTACCCACAATGCAACATAGCCACTAAGTGACATCAATGGAGCCAATTCATCAGATTAGAAGCAGCTTCCTAGAACCTCAAAAGGTTTTTTACTAACTTGTTCACATATGGTGTAGTTCTCCCCAAGACCTGTAAACACACTATAATGTGTAAAATTGGTGATGTAATCCACAATCCACACAAAGAGAGTAATGGGGATATAATGACCAATGGATTATATTAGAAGAGGTAGAACAGCCTGGAAAATCCAGAAAATTGCAACTATTATGCCAGTTATGCCCAAGACAGGTCAGAATGAGTCACACCTCCTTTACTTTAGTGCTCTACAAGGGACTCAAACAAGTTTGTAATTTGTTAAATGACAAATAAATAAGCCTTTAAAGGAGAACTTCGGTCGATTTAAACATGCAGCTTCATTGCTCAAGCTACCCTTGACTTGCCAGTACCGAAGACGCGAACACATTTGGTCCAACCATTACAGAGCTCCGTGAATGGAGAGTTAGCATTAACAGCTAACAGCATGGGGTCAGAACTTTGCACTGTGTTTTAAGCGTCTTAACATGCTCCACATCTCACACCAAAAGTTATGCAACATCAGCAGACACCTTACAACACAGCACTGTAGCGTGTATGACTCAAAATGAATAAAAAAGTAGTTAAAACAGTGTGTTTGTGCAAGCAGCCACTTACCTGTTTCTTGACATCGGTGTCTCCCGGTAGCTAGGCCAAACTAGTCGATCTGTTGAGCGTGCGCTTACTCCCTCACTGGCGAAGACGGAAACATATTCCAGCATTTTTGTGTTTCAGTTCATAATGTACATGTTCATGTTACAGCCTGTCATGAGCCATGAGCCTTACAATAGCCTGTTAAGCCTGTTGAGCGCACGCTCGAAGGATTGACTAGTTTGGTCTAGCTACCGGAACACACGGATGTCAACAAACCGATATGTAGCTCCTTGCACAAACACACTGTTTTAACTACTTTTTTATTCATTTTGAGTCATACACGCTACAGTGCTGTGTTGTAAGGTGTCTGCTGTTGTTGCATAACTTTTGGTGTGAGATGTGGAGCATGTTAAGATGCTTAAAACACAGTGTAAAGTTCTGACCCCATGCTGTTAGCTGTTAACGCTAAATCTCCGTTCACGGAACTCTGTAATGGTTGGACCAAATGTGTTCGCGTCCTCGGTACTGGCAAGTCAAGGGTAGCTTGAGCAATGAAGCTGCATGTTTAAATCGACCGAAGTTCTCCTTTAAGCACTATATCATGATATAACAATATCCAAACTTAGACAATAAGATATCATACCATGATGACAATGTAATATCAATTTATTGCCAGGTGTATACTGAAACATGCAAAAAGCATTCAAATCTACGTGTATAAGTGGGTGTTTATGTGAGCTATAGTCACAGATAAAAGTGAATCCATTCATGAGTTAAGTGGTTGGAGATGGAAGAGCCATTTCCTCTCCCACAACACCGTGATGGGCCTAAATGAATCGTCAATGAATGTGCAATGACTGTTGACATTGATTTACTCTCCGCTGTAGTGCCCCTCTGCGTTTGCTTGATTGTGAGAGGTGATTGTTATCAGTAAGCAATGTATTCTGTTATGCAGACAAGGAAGTTTACGACAGGAGAATTTGCTCTTGCGGGGCGAAGAGACGGCGAGAGACTGATGGGAGGTCTGGAAAACAACAAGCATTAAATATCTGTGAGCTGTGAGGTGATGTTATGACACAAGGTGGTTTAGTGGTTCGCGGGAGCGACTGCGGAGGCAAATTCCTGCTTGTCCGATCAAACTTTCAGGGAATAAACGCATTCAGCTAATATTTATTTGCTGCAGTGCCAAAAACTGCATGTTAATTCAATCAAAGCGGGCATTTTTTTCCTCACGTCTAAAGTCTCTCAGAGATCTGCGATGTGTCAAACGAATGCGGTAATCATTTAATTCCTCTAATCCCGCTGTCATCTCCTGTTGTCTTGCAGATTTCGGCTGGGTTGCCATGACGAGCGAGGAGTGTCCTGTGCCGCTGGGGAGCATTTCCTCAGCAGGGCCAGGGCAGAGCGAGGACTACGGTTCGGCGCATGCTGACGACATCATCGAGGAAGTGGGTCCGGGTGATGATGTCAGTATCGGCAGTGACCTGAGCACCCTTGTGGTGCCCTTCCCAGAGCTGGCGCCTGTGGTCTTCTTCTGCCTGAAGCAGACCACCTGTCCTCGCAACTGGTGCATCCGGATGGTCTCCAGCCCATATCCTTTACTTTGCCAGAACTGGCCCTTTTAACCTTGAAGATAATCTTTATCCCCAAACTACCATCAGTCTCTAATTGTTCACCTGTCTGCATTTCACTTCGAACTTCATGTTCAGTTTCAAATATGAAGCTGTCCTCGTGCAGCGGTGCACTTTACAAGGTATTTGTTTTAAATGTCTGCACCTGCCGCTGTTAACCACATCTTTAGCCTTTTCTGTTCATTGCCGCACCGATCATGCGGCGCTCAGTCCCTCTCACTCCTCCACCCTCTCATCTGCTCATCTAACACCAGTGCTTCCCTCCCCTCTGTATCCTGTCCCTCTTTTTTTAAGAGCCTTTTGTCGCTGCTAATCCGTCACCCACTCTCGCAGAGTCACAATTTATCTCCTTTGTGATATCTTCTGTCTATTGTCTGTTTTGCGTTCCTTTGAAACATCTTCATCCATCTTGACTCCGACCACCCTCCCATCCACCCTCACTCCTTTATCTTGCAGATTTGCAGTACAGCAGACATCCCTGAATCTTCTCAAAGTAAGTGTGTTTGACATCCTCATACGACTCCAACTGCAGTGATCAGCATTGCACTGCTTGAACAATAGAATGTGTATATTTGTGTGTGTGTGTGTGGTTTTACTTTGCGTCCAGAACAAGCAATTGTCTGTTTGCGAACTGCACTGACAGTCGCGGTGGGACAAAGGATGATCCTTTCACATTAGGGACCGACAGGACCACACTGGGCTGGCTGCTGTGGGAATGTGTGTGAACGTGTGTGTACATCGCAAGTAAAATATGACTATGGCCCTATTTACTCCCACTAGTCGGAGTGCAGGGCTCGGAGGATTGCGATGGCAGTGTGATGTTTGCTTGGTCAGTCGGTCGGTTCAAATCTCTCTGAACACATGATTTATTATTGTCATGTGTAAGGAACAGCTGAGCCTTCAGGGCAACCAGCCTCTCGAGCTTTTCTTGCACTTTTTCATTCACTGCTGTTGAGATGGTAGTGCATTTATTTTGAAGGATGTTTTTGTACTTTAAATGTTTCTTCAAATGTCGCTATGATGCAGGTAATGCATCCTGCACAAATGGTGAAAATGCTCTGCTCTGTTATGCTTTTTAGTTTTTTGTCCTTTTATTTAGGATTTTATGTCAGTTTCTTGTGCATGTGAAGGATTTTTAAACTTAAAAAGGTCAAAACACTGCTCCTGAAAGACTTCTCAGAAGTCTCCTTTAATTCTGAAATGACTTTATGACATTTTGCAAGTCTCACATTCAGATATATTAGCCAATATGGCCAGTTTGCCATGTAAAAAGGGATTTAGCACAGGTGCTCTGTTGTTAGTTGTGCTGGCTCAGGCATGTATGAGCTGACCAATCAGAGTAGACTTTGTGTTTAGGAGGCGGGGCATTAAAGAGACAGGAGCTAAAACCGAGCATTTCAGACAGAGGGGGAGTACAGAGCTGCTACACCTGACAGTATGAGAAATCTGATGTGTTTTTTGAGCACTAAATCATGTAAACCTATTCTAACCAGTAACCCAAAATAAAATAATGAACCTGAAAGTTAGCACAAAATGTCCCCTTTAAAATCAATCTCTTTCTCTTCCAAACTATTTGTGTCTATGTCTCTTTAGGCCTGACATGCAAAAGCAAAACAAACACTGTGTATCTAATAAATAGATGACGTGACACACTGCAAGAACTTTTGACTTTTCCAACAATATATCATAATGCACACATCCATCCATTTTACCACTGTTCCTAAAATAAAATTAATTGCATCCAAGGTTTTCCAAACCCAGCAGCTGTTCAAAGGGGAATTAAGATTTTTTGTTTTGTTTTTTAATTTAACATCAGCAAAACAAAAAGATGCACATTTTAAATCCAGTAACTAACGAAGGATTGCAATCTGTAATATTTCATGCAATGTTTATCCAAAGTGTGTGGTGCCAGACAGACTTTGGCTTCTTTAAGATTGCAGGATTACTCTCTCTCCTAACAACTGCCTGAATAGTTTGATCAAGATACTTTGTTTGGCAGTAATTATAACTTTTATATTATCGACTAATCACAGAAAACTTTGGCTTTACACCACTCCCTAAACTGCAATAAGTGATTAAGTAGAAGTGGCAACAAGAGTGAGAACTTACCAGTAAAATATCCATACACTATGTCCCCAATATATTCAGTAATGCAAATACACAATGCAATAAGCTATTTGCTGGTTTTTTAAACTTTTGAAACTGAAGACTTCGTTCCACCATCATATGTTACCTCATCACCATGCATCCTCTAAACAGCTGTATTTAAAAAGTTTAAATACTATTCAAAATATGTCGCACCTTCCTTCCAGTTTAAGTTCTTAACCACAGGAGGTGCCAGAATCAGCAACACCTTTAAGATCTTGAGCTGTTGTCGATTGGTGAGAATTGAAGATTGTGGAATGAGGAACTCAGGTCAGTGTTAATGATTTGAGTTTGAGCAAAGGTCTGAATGTAGACAGAGGCTGTTTTTTTTTCTTAAAGTATTAAAGGAATGCCTTGTGAGTTGTGAGTTTGAAAAAAAAAATGCGCAGGGAATTGAAACTGTATCACAGACAGACAAATGGATGGCCAGAAAATCAGGAAGACAGAGGCAGACTGTCGGCAGTCAGACAGACAAAACTGGACGGAGAGACTTTCTGTTTGCCTTTCAGACTCCATCTTTGATGTTTGGAGGAAAAGAGGTTTGAGAAGGATTTTACACTGCCTGCTAATGGCTCAGCTCTACTACTCTCAGTTGGCCCCACGCCACAGGGTACAGACATGCCTGCGCATACGCACACACTGCACACACACACTATCCAAATCTTATTTCACATCGTCTTAACTTCTATTGCAGCTCACTGGTTGCTGGATGCCCAGGGTGGCTGCACTGTAAGCATGTTAAAACAGAGACACACCTGTCCATGTGTTTGTGTGTGTGTGTGTGTGTGTGCACGCGTGCATGTGTAGGAGAGAGAGAAGGTGCCGGTTGAATATAAAGTGAGTTTGAGAAAGGTGAAATGGATTGTCTGTGTGGTGGTTTGAGGGATGTAGTTGAGGTGATTTTACAGTCATGGAATCAGCTCGGAACACACACACACACACACACACACACACACACACACACACACACACACACACACACGGCGATGAAAAGACCAAGCTGATTTCTAAAAGGTTACTGTTGCTTATTGTGACTTTGATAGTTAATAAATTTTTTATGCTAGCTGACATGTGCACTGTTGGGGGAGTAGCTGATTTCAATTGCATAACTTAACATAATGAAATTTCAAAATAAATGTAATTGTCATAATTTACTGAGAAAAAATATGTAATGAGATTACAGTTTCTAATTAAAATATTGCTGATTACCACAACGTTACATCTGAATATGTTATTTTTCGATAAAAATAATTATGTTGCTTCGCATGTATGATTTGTATAAACTGTGCTGAAATGACTTAATTTAGCATATGTCCAGACAACACAGGTCAGCAAAGCTGTTGGAAAAACAGAATACAGTAAGCAGCATTAAGGAGGTAGTCTGGTTGTCTGGCAGCAAATTATTACATATTGCTCAAGTACTGTGAGGTTTACACAGCCTTGTTTAAGTTCAAATTTTGAGACTTTTCAGCTTCATTGTCCAGTTTAATTTGATTTGTTTATGTTTTTAAGGTAACCAAAATGTAAGCAAATGTTATAAGTGACATTACTTTGATGAAGTACCCATTACATTTTGAACAGAGTAAATAGAAACCTTAAAGTAACCTTCCCAACACTTCAAGTGTGTGTTTGTGTATGTTTGTGTGACCTTGTGTGTGTGGGATGGCAGCATATTGACAGGCTTTGTGCCTTTACTTGTGTAGGACTAAGATAATATGTGTGTGTGTGTAATAAGTGTGTGTGTATAAGTGTGTCTGTGTAGAACTTGAACTGGAGCAAGAGTTTGGTGTGTGATGTTTGGTGCACTGGAAAAACTATTTGTACCCCTTTGAGTGTGTGTATTGATCGCACTGGAGTAGACAGTACTGTATATATAGATGTGTTGGATCGGTTGTGAGTGCAGCACCTTTTCTGTGTTGCTTTTGAAGACTTTGATGATGATTACGCGGCGCCCTACCGAACCACAGTGATGCAACAACAAGATAAGCCTCATTTCATCGTCATCAAGCGGTGTTTGGCCTGTACTCGGCGCAGTTTATCTGAAGTGGATTTTTATTTTGTCTAGATGTATGTGTGTGTGTGTGTGTGTGTGTGTGTGTGTGTAGGGGGCAATGAGTGGATGTTTCACCATCTCTTTGCAGATCAATAATTCTGTTCACCACACAGTAGCTGTGAGAGGCATTCAGTGACACACACACACACACACACACACATATACAGCGATGCTCTCCCACGCTTGCCTGCAGCAGAGCACCTGGAGCACCTCTCTACATTGCACCCCACACACTTCTTCGCCCGCTCCCTATTGTTCTTGCTCTGCAGAGTGCACATTCACTCTCTATATGTGCCATACAGCAGAGACGAACCCTAATCGTTCTCTCATTGTATTCAAAACTCATTTTAAACACAACTCATTTCAAACACACTCAAAAATATGCTCTTGTTCTTGTTCCGATGGCCAAATGTTTTAGCTTCACTCTGTACAGTGATGTACGTGTAGAGTTTGACAGTAGAAGGCCGTTTTCACATTCAGTGCTGACAGTGTAAACTTTCTGTGCTCATTAAAACAAATGAGCATGATTTGTGACATCACAGATAGTTTGAAAACATTTTTTGCATTTTCATATATTCTGGAATTTATAATGAGGAGGAAGGAAGGGTGGCTGTTAACTTGCACAAATCGTTGCACAAATATTAGAGCGTTTTAATGTATGCCTTAAAGGTGCCATATGCAAGAATTGGCCAGCTGTAAAATTCATAATCAAAACACACAGGGAGCAGCATGTCAACTGAGTAACCGCTAACTGCTGCTCACAGTAGCTGCCTTAGCTATTTAGATTGGTTAGCCATGCAGCTAGCGGTTCGGACTGGGAGCTCTGGGACCAGGGGAGTTTCAGTGTTCACACGGCTAGCACAAGTGCTACAAACCAGGATGTGTTGGGGCTAGCTGGTTAGCATGTTAACTTCAGCAGGTATCTCTGCAACCCATTTTATAGACGTCATAATTTCAGAACTGCTGTTTGCTCACACTGTGTCGATAATTTCTGCACATTTCCAACACCAATTCCTACATATTGCCTCTTTGTTACACCCTATTAATCATTTTCAAGTATGTTGATAGCTGGTGTGAGGTATGTTTGATTTCATGACCAACCAGTTACAGCTGACTTTGCTTGTCTCCTATTCCGCTCCCTTTGCTCATTTTCGTCATTGTCGCCTCCTTTCCCCCGCCTTCACGCCCTTTGCTCACATGCCAGACACATGGCACGCGTTAAGCCTCATTCTCATTTTCCACTTCTCTATCATACACTTATTTTGACATTTCCTCTCAATTCAAAGAAGCTCTGCTCTCTGCTCTGCTTCACGTCGTACTTGGAGAGATGCTGCAGCAGCTGTTACTCCCTGTCAGTGCTGATAGCAGATCAGATGTGCACCCCATCACGGCCCCACTCACCTTTGATGGATTCATTACAGTGCATCGAAAGGCACATATTTGCCTACTATGGCATTCTGCTGCATGCACACGCAACCATATGCATTGCACTGACTGACTGAGTCAAGCACTATGCATCATTTGAATGTACTTTTTTCTGAGTGATTACATTTTCTGAGACTTTTGAGAGTGTAATTTCAGATAAATACAGGTCACAGCTTTTATCCTGTCAGTCCGTCGTATGGGAGAAGGAGAAAATACTATAATTCCACGCTCAAGATATGTGTTTTGCGTTGTGTCTCAGCCGTGCAGTGACGATTATCCCTCATCAGCGTGTTATTCTGCAGATGGAGATGAGAACGCGTCGGGTCACTTGAACTCCATTATACCTCAGATAGCGCAATTAACTGCATTCAGTGAAACCTCACCTGTCAACAGTTACTCACCCCAGTAGACATTTGTATGAGTGTGATATACTGGCTTGTTTCAAAGAACACCTGTTTAAAATGGGGTCTTATGTGATTGTCGTTTTTTTTTTTTTGCCTCGCAGCTTTGGAGTATTTCAGCTTTGTCAGCATACGACAGAGGCGTTTTCTATTGTGTTGCACTCCGTTGAACATTCGTGTTTTGTCTCGGACCGCGTCTTTTCTGCACGGACCCACAGTGTGGGTTCTAATTGCAAAGCAGGGGCAATAATTTCAAGTGAAAACACCGGTAATTACTCCCAGCATGCAGCATTTCAGAAAGGGAAATGTGCTGGCGTGTGTATATGAGTTGTTTAGACGAAGAGCATTGACTGATGTATAGCTCAGGGCGCCGGCGGTTGTCTCCCCCCTCACACACACACACACACATCTAAACATCATTACAGCTATGTGCGCATCACTATATTTTCCAAATACCGTCTTCTCTATGTCGTTTTTTTTCTTCCCCTCCCTGAAATGAGCTTCCTCCTGCCACTCTCGCATGTTTTGCACCTCTCTCCTCGTCCTTTTTTTTCCCCCATCAGCTCCTTCTCCTTTTACCACCGAAGAGTTGATGCCAGTATCCATCCCTCTCCTCACATTACCTCACCCTCTCCCCTTTTCTCCCTCTGATTGGCTCCTGCAGTGTGCGAGCAGGAGTGACCGGCCTCTGTGGCCCGTGGTCCTCTCCGGCCCTGACAGCTTGTTATCTCCATGGTGACGGATGGCTGAGGCGTTGCCGTGCCTTGCTCTTAACTACTGCTGAGGATAGAGCGCACACCTGGGACACATCACCCAGCCTCTCTCTCTCTCACCTCCCTGCTCTCCCTCCTCTTGCGGGTTTCTCTTTCTTTGTCTCAACTTTTGCTCCTTGCCCTTCTGTTTTCCATAGACTCTAGCCGGGGAAGTTGCTGTAGGGCTACACGGTAGATTGATGCCTTTTCTTTTGCGATGACACTTGCTGTGAGGTGTGCCACTTGACGGATGTGTGTGTCTGTGTGTGTGTGTGTGTGTGTGTAGATGCAGAATGGTTGTTCCGCTTGTTTTGACAGACGTTCTATTAAAGAACATCAAAAAGGCTGTCTTTAATTCACGGCGACAGTCTCTGATTCGTCTTCGTTCCGTTGCTTGTTCTCTCGTCTGTTTTCTGTCATTCCTTCCTCTTTGTATTTTGCTCTCGCTCACGAATTAAATCACTCCTTCGAAGCATCAGTTCTCCCTTCCTCGGGATGTTGTCTCTTCCCCAGATTTCCATTTACGCCTTCATCTTGTGCAATAATGCGAGTGTTACACTTATTTTAATGAGGCCGCGCTTCAAGTATGAACTGCTGTCCTTTTACCCCGGGGAGAGTCTCCTTTTTTTAAAAGAGGTGCAAACATTAACGAGACAAACCTCAGTTAAGGATAAATAAAACTCATTAGAATACTAATGCTTACGCTTCCAAAATAAATCCCAGTGCTAATGTTAATGCTCGCGCCAATACTGATTCTAATAATTCCCGCCCTCCCATCACTCATTCTCACTTCTCTCCTCTCCTTCCCATCCTCCCTCTCTCTTCTCCCTCAGGTCCAGTCCAAACTCCATTAGTGCCTGTTCTGTGTGAGAGAGGAAGAGGAGATGAGAGGGGAGCATTGGAGAAGAGATGAAGGGCTTAAAGTGACTCTAATGACTACTGTAGTACCAAGCCTCAGTGCATACACACTCTGTGTGACCTCTTTTACATGCATCACTCTTTCATAGTAGTTCAGTTGCACTGAACATGTGCCTTTTTACACCGTGGCAGCTGGAAGTTCACAGTATGTAAATTTCCTAAAGATAAAGAGGAACACTGAAACGGTGTGAGTAATACCTGGTTATGTTACCCGCTGTTTATTTCCCTGAACACACGCAATATTTTTTTCCAAGAATGAAAATCAGGCTTTTCAAAAAAATCTTTAGAAGGTATATGAAATGTGCCTCGCCGGCATTCCTCGCAAGATTTTTTGAATAATGAACCAGGACGCACGCATGGTGGAGCTCGTTTCGCATGCCAAGTAACCACAGCTCATAAAGTTTACATACATTAGTCAGTTATATCTGACTAAACATGACTAAATGTCTTCCTCCCAGAAAAAAAAACAAACAAGGCGATCCGGTGCACTCCAGCAGCACAACGCATAATGACAACTAATGTGATGTCATGTAAATTCACCACAGAATCTTCTTCAGTCCGCCTCTCCACGGACCTGCAGTGTGTTTGTGAACAGTCTCGCGGCCATCTGCAGCTGCGCACTCAGTAAATTAGAAGCCACTCGGTCTGTGGCATCGATATGCTTATTGACTATTTATTGACTGCATGTGTTTGACTATTTACATGTGTTTGTTCCAAATACTACGTGCATGCATCAACACATGCTGTGTGTGTGTGTGTGTGTGTGTGTGTGTGTTATCATGATCCACCGCTTATCTATTATGGATTACACCGACAATGTTGTTGAATTGCAGCCATAACTAGTTTTCATTGCTGCATTCCCGGAGGAGAATCACGTTCAGATGGCGTTCTACACCTACGGCGTCGGCACTGTCTTATGCTATGTGCTGTCCTGTGTATTGGAGCAATACCTTAGACATCAGCGCCTATTTGTCTGAACTCGGCGACGGCGGGGCAGATTGCTTTTGGATAAACTGCGCAGATAAACGTCAGAGGTGCACGAACAGAAAAAAAAGCACGTACGCACGCTCGAACACACACATAAGCTTGTTTTTTTTTTCTCTTTCTCTTTTTGTTTTCCATCCGGCATCGTCCCATTCCTGTCGCCTTATTTTTCTTTTTTTTTTAAACTTATAAAAGAGTCATGTCTTTCTTTTTATGTCAGCTCAACTCAGATATATTGCTTTACACAAACTGGGACTCTTGAGAGAATTTAATAAGTCATTTAATGGCTCCATCACCACTAACTGCAGGGTACATTTTATCCAAGTGAGTGCTTTGTAGTTTGCTATTTCTCATCTATTATCCACAAAGTGCTATATAAATTGTATGAGTCATTCTGCACTGGCGGTTCGTCTGTTCTGCGCTTCCGACCTCCTAAAAAAAAATTCCCCCCAGAACAGATTCGGAAAATTTTTCGAATACCCTTTCCCTCAAAAATTGGATACATGATTGAAGGAAGTCGGAGCGAACGCAATAATGAGCCCGAAAACGAGGCGATGGCGGCCGACGAGCTGTCAGGTCAAGTTAGGGAAGAGGCCTTTGCAAGTGCTCAGTCAAGAATCCTGTTCTCAAGTGCAGACGATAAAACGTTGGTGGAAGCGATATTTAAAGCAACATTACGTAACTTTTCCCCTTCAAATAACAGCTTGAAAATGATTTTGATGCTACAGCGTCTTGTAACAGGGTGAACGTGTCTCTGTCTCAGCCACTCTGCTCCCCGATCACTTGTTTATCCACTGTGTAACTTTGGTGAGAGGGTAGGATCACAGCGTTACATGGATGTTTACTTCAACACACAAGTTTTTTAACACATAACACATTGTTTTGGTTTTGGCATCATGTGACCGCTTTTGATTTATGGCGGACGGACAGATATCGGCTTTCATGCATATCAGGCAACAACACCATCTGATCTAATAGATAGTGACGTATGACATGATAGCTTCTATGTCTAGGCTGCTGTAATTTGGGGTGCAGTGACCAATATTGTAGGGTTTATTTAGAATATCTGTATTAATGAATAAATATTGGCGGTATGTCCACCTTTTTGTTACATTTTCCGTACTGTTAATCCATTTTTCTGGAGACATTAAGCGAATGCTACGGCAGTTTTTTTTTAAACTAAGGGTGAGGAAGGGTCCAAAGAAATTATTAATAAGGTTGAGAGGGCTTTTTAAAGAAACCAAAATAAAGATAGCCTGCCCAACCTCCTGTACTCCCCCCCCCCCCCCCATCCAAGCAATTTCTTACAGTTTATAAATAATGAATAAATTGCATAAAAATCCTTCACTTGCAGACACAAGCGCGGCTCCCGCTGCTGTCTGGCGGCTGCAGGTGTTTAATAATACATGATAAACAGATTATTAAAGTGGCACGTGGACATTAAAACTCAGCACAGCAATCGAGGTTGAACCTCTGTGGCTTTGGAAAGTCTGTGTGCGGATCTGCACCCAATTTTACGTCGTACTTTTTTAAAGGAACATCTTTCGTCCTCACTTATCACTTTTAGTTTGTCTCCTGCGTGGTGCACTGGCTCAGCGTGAGCAAGACGTGTACGTGCATGTGCTGGATTATTTATACCGAAAAGTGAATCCAAAATTTTTCTGGTTAAAGTGATGCTGGAGTTTATTAATAACAGAATGGAAATAAATTGTCGACAGGCCCGCTGCTTAGCCTGGAGTAAAAGACAGAAAAGAAGTTCATGTCTGGCGCTAAAATATGTAATATTTAGTCCGACACCGTATTCTGCCTCTTCTGCTCCTTCTGAACAGAAGGGCAGCGCTCCGTGGCGCCATCCTTGAAACAGAGGGATTGGAACAAAAGCAACAAAAGCTTACATGTTATTAGCTGGAATATGAATTCTATGGTTATTACTAGAGGCAGCTGTAAAGACAGCTACAGATAAGCAAAGCAATAATTATTCTACTCCACATTTCCTTGTCTTGTAGGAAGCTAAACTGCCAGCAGACAGAATTACTAATAAATCAAATGTGACAGCTCTCAGTGCGTCCTTAACTTTGTGGAATACATTTTGCCTTTTCAGAATACATTCGGCCATGCTTCGCCTTCGGCTAACGCTATCAGAGCAGCGGATAGAAAACTCTGCAGCGTGCTTAAACATGTCAATCCACCGAAAAAAGTATTATATACACATATATTTTTAATTGCAAATAGGAGGCGATTAATTCCAAAATGCGATAGTCAGGACTTAGGGAGGGGGGGAGGCAAAGCCTCTAACCAAATGAATCATAATATTTGAACAAGTTTTGAAAGTGCGTGTGCAGTTTCTTGCTGCTTTAAGTGATAGAATGAATTCGGGTAATAACGAAGCTCGACTTTGCCGTCAACTGCAGAGGTGGATGAGTGAGGTCGAGCCAAAGAACAGGGTGTTTTTCTGGAGGAGGACAAACAGCCACCGTGAACCCCGACAGCCGCTTGAGTCTTATTTTGTAGGTTTTGTAGGAAGTGTGAGGGGAGCGTGAGTCACTGAGGGGAGGTTTATGAATATTCTGCTTTTTTTTGATTGATCATCAGTATGTTTGGGCAGGAACCATTTGCCCGCTCGCTGTGCGGGCTTTGAGGTCTGCCCTTCAGTAATGATTACTCATGAGCACATTAGCAGACCAAGAAGGCTCATTACAATATCAAGGACAGCAGCAGATCACACGCCCTTTCAGCGCCTTTGAGCGTCCGTCTTTGTGTCGAGGCTATATGCGGCGTCGGCGTCACGTTACCAATTCACGGTGTCACAATCAGGTCGGGGGGGCTGCTTTTAGAAGATGTGCTCCAGGGGCGATTTAGTAGCTCAGTTGATAAGAGCGTGCACCAAACGTACAGAAGCTTCGTCTATGCTGCAGCGGCCCCAGGGTTTAAACTCGCGCCTCATCCTCCAACTCTCTCATCCTGCTTCCTGTCAAATCTCTAGGCTGCTATATCTGATAAAGTCATCACAAGACCAAAAAATGAAAGAAATAAATGTATTCTCATACACAAATACCTCTTTAAAATGCAGTCAGTGGCCTAATCCAAGGACCACAATATTTAAGTAACCTGATTCACGTAAAGCATATCAACATAATCAGTCGTAATGTAGCTGTGTTTCAACATTTCTGCACACGTTCCCAGTAATAGTACTAAACTAAACTACTACTACTAAGCTAAAAGCAATAAGTACTTTTACTATCTGAATACTTCCTCCACCACTAGGACGCCCATCTGGTCACCAAAACCCGTGGTGGCTGCAGTGTAAAGACTACCATCCGAGGCCTCTCTGATGGAGGAAGCGAGTCGGAGGCTTACGGCCGAGCCGGTGCTCACCTGAGAGAGATCAAAGCGAGTTCCGCGGCACTGACAGATGAGGGAATTTAATTTCTTCAAGGCGCTCTGGTATTAGAATCATTTCACGACTGCCTTAATAGTTGGGGAAAAGCCTAAGATGAGTACGCGAGTGGAGCAGAGGCCCATTGTGTGGATCTCATAATGACACGATAAGGAAGCTTATTGTGAATTGTGACTTCCTCAATTCAAGTTGATGCTCATTTCGGTTAAACTGATTTGGAATGGAGGGAGAGAGGGACCGAGGAGTGGACCCGCTCGGAGATTTGGAATGAAGTTTGGCAGTTTTAATTTTCAGGTGATTTCCTGGCACTTTGCGTGCACGCACACTCCACGCAGTCGGCCGAATGGGCAGTGCGGATGCGTGCAAATGTACTGCAAACACATGTGACACCGAGAATGAGGGAAATGAGCGTGAGATGAGAAGGGAGAGATGAGAAGAAAAGGAGGGGGAAGGAGGAGGAATATGGAGCCGGTGGATGAGAAAGGGTAATTATTGTTCAGATACACAGGGAGGGACGGAGAGGGGCACTGAGGCGAGACACGGACTGAAGGACATGCTCATAACGTCTCCCCCCGAAAAGACAGATAAAACAGAGAGAGAAAAGATGGAGACGAAAGAGATGGAGGATAGGCCTTGGAGACAGAGAGGGAGAGAGAAGGGAGGGGAAGAAGCGAGGGACTGCTAGTTGGCACTTTTCTTGAAAAGGCAGAGCGTGAGAAGGAGACAGCGTGAAGGAGGGAAAGAGAGAGAGACAGAGGAGGAGAAAGGGAGATAGTTAGCACAGTGGCAGAGTGAACTTTTGCCCAGTGCCTGTCAGCGCTCGAGGACGGCAGAGGACGGGTGGCGCGTACGTGCATGTGTGTGTGTGTGTCATGTGTATATGTGTGTGTGTGCATCCTTGCCTCCTCCTGACAGTGAGGAGGAACATGAAGTCTCTAATTGCTCTGGTGACTGCAACTTCAGACCTCTCCCACAGTGAATTGGAGAGAGACAGGGAGTGGGAGGGAGGGCAGGGTAGCACTGAGATCAGGCCAAAAAAAGACAGAAGGTCTGAGGAACGGGGAGAGGAGCTAAATGAAGTTCCACTTGAACTGCGCGCAGAGACGCTCAAATGGACGAACGACAGGGACCGGACACCGAATGATGCATCGGATGCAAAAGAAATGCATGCAGTGCTGAGAGAATACACCCTGGCTTCCTGTGGATCTCCCAATCTCCTGCTTATGCTGGAGTGATTGCGTAAGATCTGTTATAAATGACTTTAGCTCCCCATTGTAGGAAAAGGGAATGGTTTCGAAGGAATATTAGGTGGATTGATGTTGTTGTAATGTTTGTGTAAAAATGTTTAAAAATTTTTTTTTAAAAAGTGGTGTGGTGTAGCGATGACATATTTTTGGAGGCTAACCGCGGAAGTTAGCATCGCCCTGGTTCCCCTGAAAAAGCATTCTCCCAACGGTTGTACTAGGATAGGTGGACCCAAAAGTTAACGCCAAACGTTGAGTACATTTGAAAGGTGAATTTATGGATCACAAAAGAAATCGCCAGCAGGTAGAGGCGGCGAGCTGTAGCGGGTGGCTACCAGGGTGGTGCGGGTGGAGACATACGCAGGTGGCTGGCTCAGGTGGTCAGGGGTTGAGTGGGGTGGCGAGCGGTGGAGGAGCTGGTCCACAGGAACTGTCCGGTCACGCTGGAGGAGGAGAGAGGATGGATTAAGGATACTGGCGAGAGAACATAAAGAAAGCTTCCTAAGATAAATACTCTAGAGACACTGAGGCACTCACCACTCTCATATCATCAGTTTGGCTGCAGCAGGTGGCGGCTGTCAGAGAAACGGGTCTGCAAACCCACCGAGGACTACGTGCTCAGCGCCAAACAGCAGACAGAGTCAGTGATGAGGCGGTGATTATAGCGTGCAGCGTAAGAGCCAGACATTTTCCCTCAGGGGCTGGTGGGGACCACAAATGATTGATAATGCTGGATGTTTAGGTGAGCAACACTTCACTGGCACCGTCCACTTTGAAGATGATTGAATGTCAATGTTTCTAGATGTTAGAAAATCTGTCATTGCAGGTTTAGGGTAGGTCTGCTTAAATCTTTGGAAATGCAAAGTATACAAGACAGATATATGAATAACTGTAAATACTAATCAATTCAGCAGTAGTAGGGAGAATGTGGATGTGCAGTGCAACACTAAAATATCTGCCCACTTCCAAAAATACCCTGCAAACCAACATTTTTGAATGATAGAAATGTTTCTTTATCTACATTAAAGTGTTGTGGAGGCAGGTGGATGCAGTATGTGGATTGATTCTTCCCGCACCTTGACCCGGTGGGAAAATCATACATCCACAGCCCACACCTCCACCACCTCCCAGACCTCCGTCCATTGACCCTCGCTCTCTCCTGGGGGTGATAGTCAAAGAGGGAAGAAAGACATGTAGAGAGAGGGGCGAAAGAAAGAGAGAGAAAAGCGTTGGTGACCACCAGGGACCCGCTGAAATGGCCCTGCTTTGTCACTGTCACACACACACACACACACACACACACACACACGCACACACACACACACACACACACACACACACACACAACTCTCTCTCCTTCTCATATATACACATAATCCAAGCTGTCAGATGTATGTTACACATATATGGATCACACTCAGCCTAAATCCTTCACCAGTGTTTTTCCACTAGCTGTGGTGTGAGAGTGCATGTGTGTGTGTGTGTGTGTGCGTGTGTGTGTTGATGTGTGGGCGGCATCTGTCAGGGTGGATGCTAAAACCCTTCCTCTGGCCAATGATAAAAGCTCAGCCCTTGTGTGTGTGTGTGTGTGTGTGTGTGTGTGTGTGTGTGTGTGAGACCACCCAGATGTTTGGACATTAGTTGACTGCTGGTATCTGCAGCTCAAATGAGCCCCGAGGCTTAGGTCATTAAAGAGCAGCTTTAAACTTACAAGCACACACACACACACACACACACACGCACACACTCCCCAAGTAGCTGAGTTGGTAGGTTTCTTCTAAAACTCTAGACTGTCGTGTAACTGCATCAGCACCCGGCTCACTGACATAGCAGCAACAAGCTCAAGTGGTATCAGCTCAGAGAGGGAAAAATGTTCAAGGGGAGAGGAGATAGAGACGAGGGGGGGGGAAAAAGAGGGATAGAAGAGAGAGAATGAAGAGGAGAAATAAATGAGGAGATGAGGTGACATACATGTAAATATGGCGCATCAAGGAGAGAGGAAAAGAGCAAAGACATACCATTTTCTCAGCAATAAAATGTTTTCGCAAATGACAGATTCGTTGCATTTGGTGGTTGCGCACGTATCACATCGACATTATGTGTATGTGAGATGGCGAGGCTGCTGAGAGACGGCTATTTGAGACCGTTTTGACACCAGACTGGGTAATTTCAGTGACTGTCGATGGAACAGGCAAACACGGCAGGAACAAACCAGGTATTTCAAGATGAAACATGATATTTTCATAACCCTTACAGAGAGCGTTTTGTACCCTGAAGGATAGATCTATCACAACATAAACCTGAAAATTGAAACATTGATAAAAACTTAAACCGTACAGAACCAAAGTTTCAACACGTCCATGGTTCACAGAGACAAACAATGCCCCCATTTATTCTGGCGATCGCGTGGCCGTGTTTGTCACGCCAAGGGACTGTTGGCCGAAGCTTGTGAAGTAGGTTGGGAAGCCAGCTGGGGATCGTGTCTCGGTCACTACACCCGAGATCCTTACTTGCCAGGGAATCTCTTTAGGGAGCCGGCGCAAAACTGCTGCAGATGGCGTCAATCCCTGCATGTGTTACACGCTTCTCGGTGAAAGTCCTCCTTGTCTGGTGACTCCGTGCGCGTGGGAAACGGGCACATGGCACTTCAAACCCCCGTCCCCCGTGCCGACAGAGGAGCTGGCAGCGACGGGGAGCGCGACACAGTCGAGGAGCTGAGAAACACAAAGAAAACCAGGGAAGGCATAATAAAAGGGTGAATGGAGGGATAAGGTTGCGGCGGTGCGTGCAGCTAAAACAAAAGGAACACGGACATTTCGCACCTTCCAGCCACGCTGATCCACCCTCGACCCTATATAATGTGGAAAGAAAAAGCAGAAATGTGTTTTTTCTCACACACAGTTCGCTCCGGTGCGCTGACCCCGTGCCCTTACTTTTGCTCGAGGAAAAATGGCTGACATGTCACCTCTTGTTATTGCAACGTAATCACCCCGCTGATCACCTCAATTACGGCTCCTGTTAGGGTCAGCTCTGCGCGGTCCGGCGTGTGTTAATGCGTGCTGTAGTGAGTGCGCGAGTGAAAGAAAAAAACGGCTCACATCTCTTTCGTGAATGCTTCTTCGGCACACACATTTGCTTTTAACCTTCTGTGGGGGGCACATACGTTATGATCTGAACCTCCACGTGCAGAAACGAGATGATTCATCAGAAACTGGCCAAACCACGGGGCCTTCTCCGGCTAATAACCAGTGGGACGTTTCTCTCGCAAATGAGACTTGACAGCACAATTCTGTACAATTTAGTCTGTTGGCGGGGGAGGGCAAGAGAGAGGGGGGGGGGGGAGAGAGAGAGAGAGAGAGAGAGAGAGGGTGCGTGTCCTTTATTGGCCCATCCTTTTGGCCACCTTCCCAGTCAAACGAGTGCGAGAGCGAGTGCTAAAGGCAGCCAGGGCCCCCAGAGAGCCGAGCGCTGTTTAAATGATGTTATCACTATACATTTGTTTCCACTCCATCTGTTTCGCTTACACATTCTCTCACTCCCGCTTCCGCATCCTCGTCCCTCTTTGCTTTTCCTTCCTCCCCGTACATCCCAGCTGACATTAAACAGGCTGCTTGACTGTTATGTGGATATTTCATGATATTAAAACGATATCTCGTCATGCTCAGGGATGCTGTGGCCCCTTCGTCTTATGACCAGCGGCGGCCGCAGAGACACGCAAACGCGCCTCGGTCCAACCTAACGCCCCCGCCGGCCGTGGCCACACGTCATTTAGTGCTTCAATAAGTCATTGATTAAAAACATGCCTACTGGACCTTGTATGGTTCTCGGTTCAGCACCAGTGTGTGTGCGTGCTTGTGATAATGGTTTCCACTTAATTCACTGGTGTTTTGTGTGCATCCGTGCATGTGTTCCATTTCGTAATCTCACCTTGGTATGTCTGCTGTTTTGGGTGCGTGTACTCAAGAGTAGAGACACCACAAATACCATGAACCAAACAAACCAAAAGCAGCCTTGAGTGCGCAGTAAAAAAATAAATAAATAAATAAAAGATGTATGGGAATAATGCAATTTAGATATCTTATCAAAACAGCCCAGCACAAGTTTGACTGACAATCCCTGGACTGCACACATCCGTGCAAACGATTGCGGTTTACTGTTCGATTCAAAGAACGCGAAACTGCGTCCACTTACTATCCAATCACCCAAAGCCAGATCTGAGGTCCTGAAAATGTTAAAATGCTTGTCTGAGTGGCCTTCAGTTATTACTGTGCACTCACAGCTTTTAAAAATGTCGCCTCTCAGACATCATCCAGGGTGCTCTACATCTTGCCGAAGGTCATTGAGGCTGTTTGTAGGTTTTGAGGAGAACCTGCAGGCGTCGCAAACGGGAGCTGAGAAAATTCGCGAGTTCTCTGCAGTGTCATGTGAACAGAATTAGAGTTTAAATTGGGTAAAAGACTGCTGAGTGAGATTATTTGGTGAGTGCAACAAACGTGCGACGCAAGATCTGATTTAGTTTCTTGCGTATTCCTTTTTGCATTTCAGCACTTTCTGCGATGCTAACAAAAAAAAAAAAGACAGCCTGACATGTCGTACGGCTGACCTGATGGTGGTCTGAAACTGATTCTGATTGCGTCTGCGTCACAGTTTCCTTATTGTAAATGAAGTCCGAACCAACCCAAACAGTAAACACAGAGGATTCAGGGGATGGAGATATTTCTTTAGCGGGATGTTAATTAGAAGTCAGACTTGCTGCTGATGTGTGAGTAACTCCTGGAGATGTGCTGAATCTGCTTCCCTGCCAGATGTGATTTATAGTGACTACCAGCTCTCCCACTCCCTCTCCTCATCCCTTGCCCAGTTTCTTGTCTCCTCCTCTCTTGCATCTCCTCTCCCTCTCATTTTTCTGAGTTGCAAGTAACTTACAGGCGCCTGTAAAGCAAAGTCAGGCATATGGAAGAGGGTGTAAAAAGCGTATGGCAGACAAAATCAATTATTTTAAAAAGTGCTTGTCTCGAACGCAGCAGAGTAACTTCAGAGTCACTAGAAACTAATGTTACAAGTCCATTTAGTGAAAAGTAAAACAATTTGCCTCCTAAATGTCATGGAGTAGATTGTATAGAGGTGTAGAAAGTAGAGTAAAGGACCTCAAAATTGTGTTGACAGTACTGGAGTAAACGTATTTAGTTTACATTCCATCACTGGTGTGTGTTTAGTGACTCTATGCACCAATGTAGTGGAGTGGTAAATAATAGGTAAATGATGTGTGTGGTGAAAAAGGAAAGACTAAAAGTAATTTCTAGTATTTTTTGTTTGTTGGTTGATTTAAATATGCTTCTTCTAATAATACTGTTGCATCTCACTCTTTTTGTGTGCGCACATGAAGGGATGTGTGAACATGTGTGTGTGGGGATGCCGTCATCTGCTCCATTATGCTTGTGTCCAAGTGTGTGTGTTTGTGTGTGTGTGTGTGGTGTGCTTGTGCATATTGTGCTTGCCCATACCTGAGCTTGCCAACCTGCAGAGATGTGGTCCCACAGGGTGCAGTAACTGCCAGGCTGTATTAATATCAATGGAACCAGTTGAGCTGCAATGACTGACCTTGGTTGTGCTTTAGCTACCGGTGAGCTAATGTTGCCTGCATTGCTATGCTATCGTTTCAGTGGCTTGTAGGCATCGCCTGCTATTCTTTTTTTTTTTTTTTTGTCAAGTAAATCATGTGACAGCTAACTGTTGCATGTGCCAATTTTAATTTCTGGGATTTCGGGTCTCTAGCCTTCCCCCTGCACCACATCGTTCCCCTTATGAGACCTTAACAATCGCCACGATCGACTGCTTTTTAGTATTTCGCATTGAAGTTGGAAACCTTCTTTGATACCGAGACACACACGGCTTGTCTCTCTACTGTCCCCCAACGAACTCTGACATTTCCTCGAGGGAGGATTTAGCCCTCGCACATCCAGAGAGGGACGAAAAATGTGCGAAAGGAAGAGAAAAAAAAAAAAAAACAGAGTGAGGAAGAGAAGAAAAGATACATAAAGCAATCCCACGACTTAAATTGCTGTTATTCAAACAAATGGGATGATGGGAGAAGGGGAGAAGCTTTCCTTTGTTCCTTTCTTCAATTTTGTGGGTTTCCGATGGTTCTTTTTTTTTTTTTCTTTTTTTTTTTTCCCGCTGCCATCTTTGAAGTTGGAATATAACATAGAGACGAAGCCTGCTATTATCATTGAAATGGTTTGCGAAAGGGTGCGCTCGTCTTGGCACATATTTCTGTCACATCTTACAATTCCTCGGCTCATCCCGTCCCTCTCGCATCAGACAGGTCGATAATGACATCAGAGGAGTAATTATTGCAGATGTATTATTTCCTCTTTGTTTTATCGGATAGCAGAGTTCTTAGTTGAATATGCTTCAATTTAAGGATTAATGGTGATGTAGGCCTTTCTCAAGTTTTCTAAGGCCTTTTTCAAGTATCGCTGGGCTGTGACAGCTGCACACTCGGAAGCTGCTCGGTAACAGACAAACTCTTGTACTGATAACTGCTGAGCAGCACCGCCGCAGCTGCTGGGGTTTACATGCCTGCACAAGGGCACCTTGACGACTACGAGACATGAGAGCATCCTGCGTCCGCCTTCCCCCGCCTGCCGTTCCCTACCTGCTCCACGGACTTCACTGCTGGTGTGAAAAAAAACAACCGCACCGTTATTGTACCACTGCATAACGTTTAGTCTTAATGTTTGGTAGGTAAACTCACTGGCGAGTGTCCTGCCCTCTCTCAAAAAATCATTTTGTTGTAGTTGGCATTCTGGCAGGGGGAGACTTGGCAGCTGCGCTCACATTGTGCCCTTCACAAGTAGGCCGATAATCAGGCACATTAAAATGAGGGAACGGCCGTTTGACTCTGATAATGACGGTAATGAAAGTGAGAACACGGGTCAGCGCTGTGGAGAAAGCCTGGAAGCATGACAAGTGATAGTTTTGAGAGCCGGGAGCCGCGTAGGGTAGCCGGCGCCATTTCTAAGCAAGGCTAATGCATAACGCAGAGCAAAACAACTGTTTGACGTGTTCTGAGGGACGACAGGGAAATGCTCTTACGTGGCCCCGAAGTGAAAATGAGGAACATATATGAACCCTTTCAGTACAGTGTGTCATGTAGCAGGGCCGTAGCCATGGAGAGCAATAAGAGGGGGGTCCGTCCCACCACCAGCCCTCTTCTTGTTGTTCCAGCACAAATTAGATTACTGATGTTACCTTTATCTGCATGTCCTGGGGGTAGTGAAGCGCTATTATTGGCATGGCGTTACAATAATAATTGTCCCATGAACAGCCGAACATTAACAGATTCTAACTTGACCCAAAGCTAGCAAGTGGAACATGCTCAGAATATGTGGGCTGTTTGCTTGCTGACACAGTGTGTGCCAGTTTATGCTGCTTAGCTAATGTTCTGACAGGAGCAACCATAAACGATCATTCCTTAAATTACCGTTCGCTGACTATGGTAATCGTAGAACCACCAAGGCTAGTTATGATTAGCCCCTGCAACTTTTTGAAACTGACAGTTTTGTTCCCATCGCTTTTTAAAAGCATATCAGTTAAAATGTGCTAAAAAAAAAAAAAAAATAAAAAAAAACTGCTTGCACCAAGAAATGCTCCTAGATCAAAAGAATTTAATGCACCATTACGCTCTTTTTTCCCACCCATGGTTACGTACTCTGACCTCTGATTTAACCTCCATACTACACTGTCTTATATTGTTACGTCTCAGCCCTTATGTCCCCACCGCTCCTCAACACAAAGTGACCCACCCCATCCTCCCTCTTGTTTGATGGCCCTGTCACGTAACGTCATGCCGTCTACTGCATCGTGTTTTTTTTGGTTTTTTTACCAGGTCGTGACAGCAGCCTCCAGTTGAGGCCAGCAGCTTGGCTCGTCATTCTGCTTCATCTGCTTCTTCAGTGCCCTTCCTGGCCTAACCAAGCATGAGTAAGCCCAAACACGGAGGGGATACGGGGACGAATTACCAGCTTCCCGTTGCTTCTATCTGTGTGTGTGTGTGTGTGTGTGTGTGCCTGTCTGTCCTTTAGTTACTGCGAAACTAAAGGAGGAGAAGCTGTTGGAGACAGGTGTGTGCATGAATCCGAGTGTAATTCACCGCGTTTTTGTGTGGTGCAGTTTAAGAAGGAGGTCTGGGTATGTATGTATGTGCTAGGCAAGTGTGTGCATGTGCGAGCAAGTGTATGTGTGTGTGTGTTTGTGTCAGGTGGTAATTAATAAAGACAGGAACATTGGCTTTCCTGCTGCGCTTGACGTGCCTACAAGAGACTTTTCCACCAGGCCAAACACTTACACTCTCTCTCTCGCTCTCTCACACACACACACACACACACAGTGGAGATAAAGACAAACTTATTCCAGCCAAGTGCACCGCGGCTAAACTTTCCCCGCCAGTTGAGAAAGTGAAGTTGGACTTCAATTAGCCAGCCAAGCTCGCTTGTAATTTCAACATCCTAATTTTGTACGAGCCTCACCTGAAGGTAAGCGATACGGAAAAGGTGCAATGCATTATTGAGTCCCTTCTTCTGCTTCATTTCAGTCTTGCAGCACATGTGGATTAATATTGTAGCACTCTGATAAGGACAAAAAAAAAAAGAAAAAAGAAAAATGGAGGACCGGAGAAGAGACAGTGAGAGAATGAGGGGTGTGGACTCTGCGCTCTCGGTGAGGTGCTTTGCTCGCCCTCTTAGCCCTTCAGGGAAAAAAAAAAAAGTTCTAAACAAAGTTAACTTGCAGGCAAATAACGGAGCCAAGTGAGGGCAGAACCACTTAGCAGGACGGGAACTTGCAGGGCTCAGCACTCACTGCCAGCTAACCACCGGTCCTGCAGTGTTTGTTCCACGCTCACTGCGTCGGAAGCAATCCGAATTTTATCAAGTGAACTGACTGATAGAAATATGCTGGAAAATGACCGCTTGTGGTGATAGAGGTGATATCTTTCACAAGCCCTTCTCTCAGTTTTTAACCACATAAATGACGTGGGGAAAAAAAGAACAGACCAAATGCATTACAGAAGGCAGGGTCAGAAGGTCACCACTCGCATAGCTTCAAAGCGAGGAGAGAGGGACGGTCGGAAGAAAAGCAAGGTCGAATGAAACGGGGGCTGGACTGTGCGTATGCAATGTGTGTGTGTGTGTGTGTGTGTGTGTGCAGGATTCTTTCTCCTCTGTCAGTTTGATTTTAATGTTTAATGTTCACTTTGAATTTGGCAAGACCATTTGATAATGGCTGGCACTCACTTTTAATAATGATATAATAAAGCACAGTAACCTTCAGAGTGAACTTCAAACACCAACAGAGATTCTCGACGGACGGAGGAACTTGCTTCAGTAGTCGAGCTCGTGTTATATATTCCTTGGATTTAGGCGTTTTAGTCCAACACAACCAGAAGGGCTTCAGTCTGTCAGTCAGTGCTGCTGTCAGTCAGTCAGTCAGTCCGTCACCCTGTATCCCCGAGCCAGTGTGCCTCGTGCCTCAAACTTGGGGAGGTGGAGCTGACTGACTGGCTTTGGTGTTTGGCGGCTGGTGAGGGAGCAGAGGCTGAGTAGTGGGAGCTGTCACAGCAGCTCCACTGAGCCCGGGGTAAAATTTAGGCCACAGTAGCACTTCCTCTTCTTTTGGCATCGGCTGCGGCTCACAAACGTCCTCTGTTGATTTGCAATAGCGCATTTATGGGATGCAGTTAATGCCAGATAGCGTTTCTGCGACCCTACAATAGAGTATATACAATAAAGCAGTGTTTACATGGGTTGTGTTAGCCTTGAAGAGGAAACATCAATACGAGGGAATTATTTTTTTAAAAATTGCTGGAGGTGTGTGCAGCTTTTGAGCGCAACAGCATTATTCTGTCTATGAAGAACTTTTTCGGTTCATTCTGAAATCCTGCATTATCATACGTGCATATTCATTTTTAGCAATAAACAACAAAAACAATTTGTTAGCGGTGTAATATGTAAGAATTGTCCACCTGTCAACTTCATACAACCAGAGTAACCACCAGCTGCTGCTAACATAGCTGCATAGCAGGTTAGCACAGTTAGCCGTGCAGCTAGCAGTTCGGTCAAGGAGCTCCGGGACCAGGCGGCTGTTGCTGTTTTTTCGCAGCTAGCACAGGAGCTCTGGACCAGCACGGGCCGGGGCTAGCTGGTTAGCATGCTAACTTCCGCAGATATCTCTGCAACACAGTACATAGGCATCAAAATGTCAGAACCGCTATTTATTGTCTGTTGGTGATTCAGCGTGGATGTGGAAGGATCATGCTGGCTTTACTTGTGGAAATCTGCAACAAGCTATTTTTTATATATATGTCACCCCTTAGCAAAAAGTAGTTTATTCAAGTGTACTACAAGTATACTTATTTTATACTAAAACTAAGGCAGTACACTTGAAGTGTACTTTTTATATTCTACATTTTATATACTTAAGAAAAGTATAGTGAAGTATACTTGGCTTATACTGAAATGTATAAAGAATAGTCTAAGACTAAGTACATTAATACTTAGACTTATACTTTAATACTAAAGCTTATACTTGTACTTTAGTATACTGTGGACTGTGGCGCAAAGACTCTTGGGTATTCTGTTGTTGTTAGTGTAATTATGGTTCCTGAATGTGTTTGTGAATAAGATGATGTGTAAGACGGTTGCGGGTTAATTCACATCCTTGTTCTGTGGTTAAATTGTATTGAATTAACAAAGATGATAAAAATGTTGGCACCGTGAGTGAAGGGGTGTTTTCTGGGAGAGACTTCCCATCTGTTAAGCAGTGGGCATGTATGATAATAAATGATGAATCTCTTGCTCGAGAGATACATTACAAGTGCTAATACTTACAATATCTTGATGTAAGTACAGAAAAAGGTTGAGTCATTGAGTTGTGCTTATTTTTAATTTAGCAGAATAAAAAAAAAAATATTTTAGTTTTTCACTACACACATTTGCTTTGAGGTATTACCCCTGAACTTACATGTTAATAAACTAAAATGTGGACTAGAAGTATATACTTAGTACACTAGTAGTATATAGAGGAGTGCACTTGATGTATACTTGAAAGTGTACTTCTCTAAACTTAAAATGTCCTTATAAAGTATACTTAAAGTATACTTTTATAAACTTAAAATGTTCCAATTTAGTCCGAAGAAGTATTAAATTAGTATACTTTCTAGTATGCTACAAGTACATGGTCCATAGTATACTTGCTATACTTATACTTATACTCAAGCATACTTAATAAAATGAACTTCAAGTATACTACTTTTTGCTAAGGGACTGTAAACTTCCTGACTGACAGACAAATCAAGCTAGTAGCCTTATTAGTACAGAAACATTCCGGAAAAAGAGAAAGTCTGCAAGTTAAAGTCAGAGTCCATGTTAGCTGTACTGTTTTATGAACACAACATGACTGTTGCAGTCCATATATAAAAACTGACGTGAGCATTAAGTCTAAGGTCAAGGCCCGACAATTTCGCTTTGCTATGTAATGCACTTTAGATATAAGATTAAAATATGCTATTCAGGTCTGCTTCAACACCATACAGTACAGGATGAAGAGCAGCAGCTTTCTGCTGGAATATTACCATCACATATAGCTGGATCACAACCTATTAATAATTCTTTTTGTTTTTGGCGTCTGTCTCTGTCCGTCCGTCCGTCTGTCTGTCTCACTCCCCGCTCTGCGTCGCCTCATTCATCCGCCGTGCCTGCTCGGCTTTTCTGTTCTCCTTTCATGAAACACCTGTGAAGCTCTGGGATCCACTCGCCACGCCTGCAATAAGAAGGCACACATTCAGGGAGCCTGAGCAATCACGGGGTAAATCGATTGCCAGACAGAAAAAGGCACGCTTAAAAGAGAAGAGAAAATCTAAACGTCGAGGCCATACCCGGGAGGTTTGAAGAGCAGGCAAATCAAGCTTGTGTACGAGCGAAAGGCAAATTTCACATTGTGCGTCATGGCGTATATGCACTGAAATGTTCCAGACGTTTAGGTGACATCTATCATCAGAATTTTCTCGTAATTGGTAAAGATCCTCTTGAATATTGATAGTCAATTAAAAAAAATCTGAATGTTTCTTTTTAATTATCCTAAAATTCAATTTCATCCAGAGAGGATTGGCAAAACTGATTTTAAATTGATCTCCAGCTGTCTAACTTACATGTAGAATCTATCAAACTTATCATAAATGGATGGGAATGGTAGATAAAAAAAAGGGCAATACCCCATATCACAGTGGAATTGCCCTTTAATTGCTGCCACGATCAAGCTCCCTTCCCTTGTTTCCTTCTCTTATTGAGCCCCCAGTCGTCTTTTTCTCTCCCTCTGTTTGTAACAAGGGATCATGTCAGCCCATTAGACCTCTGTTGAAATATGGATGAAGAGATGAGAGAGATGAGGGCTTACGGTTCCCTTCTCAACCTGATCCTCTTCATCCCCCTTCTCCTCCTTCTGATCTCTGTTATCCTCACTCTCTTCAGAGAGAGTGATGAGAGTGATGCTTGCGCGCTACCCGCAGGAAAAAAAAACAAAAAACCCTGAAATTCAATATAGTTCGCCAGTCGCACACATTGTTCCAAGGAATCATCTCATTAATTTGACAATGTGCTGACTCTGGACGAGCATGTTTGCGTCTCTAATTGCTTCCCATCAAGACCTCGACAACAAGTCTCTTCTTGAATCAGATCTTTAATCAAATTAGACAGAACATGCACTATTATTCTGATGAGGGTTATTTAATTAAAGTATTCGTGTTTCTTTTTTTTTTTTTACTCAGACTTGTTCATCTCAAGGAAAAATGTCCGTTTGCTGCGGGCGTTCACTGAAAGCAAATTAATCATAGTTTTCCACACTGAGCACACAGATTATGAGACCATATGGTCAGACTTGTGTCGCATTATGTGGCCCCTGAGGAGCTCTGTGAGCTACAAACTTCCCACAAAGTCTCAGATCGAACCAGTGTTGTTTTTTGTGATTCTCTTTTAGTGTCTGTAACTTTGAAACAAGGTTGGATTGGATTTTTTTTAGGAACGATATGGAGATGGCAAATATGTTGTCTTTGTCGTGGCCGGTTTGTCAGTTTTAAAAGGTGTGATTAATGTTTTGCAATCTGTGCTCTCAAAGTAAGAACCTGCAGCTCTCATACCAACTGCTTGCCGAGCATATGACCATGCTTTATGTGTATTAGTAACCTATAGTACAGGGGAATACATGGACCATGAGCGTGGATCTTCTTTTTGCATTTAAGCGCTCCACAGCAAGAGTTAATATGTAATATACTAATGTCCAGAAAGGCCAGCTGGACTAGCTTTAGATCTGAAACCGGTTAGTCCAAGTCCAGTTGCCTTTTGTTGCCTGAAAGTGCCCTTGATGTAGCCCTTCTGGATGTAACATGGATGGTTGAGAATCTTCACAGCAGGTGCGGACTAGCAATCTGGCAATTCTGGCAAATGTCTGATGGGCCGGCCCACCTGGTGAGCCGCGAGGCCACCACCAGCAATGTGGGGGGAAAAAAATGTGACCTGCCATGACTACAGCCCAACTGATATTGAAATAGCTCATGTGATTGGAGGATGGACCCACGCACTTCCTCAACACCCTTCGACTGGATCAGTCCATCCGAGTTATTACATTTATTTGCTCAGAAATGACGTCAGCAATGTCAGTGTCAAGCAGAACCGATGTTAATTCACCTGCTGGAACGAATCCTCCCGTTTTGAGTGCTCTTACTTTTGCGAAGGCAAACAGGTGCTCCTCGTCACTAGATATCAACGTGGAGCTGACAATGTCTCCTGGTCCTCTCGACGGTCACTTGCGGCGTTAGCGGATGCGAGGGAGGTAGGAGGCCAGTGGAGAACTCGCGGAGCAGATGGCGTCACCACATGCGACCAGTCGAGTTGCTATTAAAGACTAAAGGGGTTCAAAAGGCTCTTGCATTTGGAGGCCTGAGTGTTTGTCAGTGGCCTCCCCTTCTACATATTTTTGGGGGTTGTGACGAGAGATGGAATACAATACAGGCAGGGAGAGAGACAGATGGCTGGAGGGAGGTTGAGAGCTGCTGAGGATGGTCGCTTGTCACATCAGAGTCTGACTAGTCCCTGCAGATGTCAGCAGCACAGTCCTGTCATCGCCCCTCTGTCTTTCTTCCCTGCTCTCGCTCCGTCCTCCCGTTTCCAACACTCTGGCCCCGTGTCCAATTCAAACTCAAGGCTTTTTGGGTACGCTGCACGCGACCCACCAGACTCTCCAGTCTCTATCTTTTCGCTACCTTTGCCTTTTTTTCCCCCCACGCACACCTCTTTCAAATTCCTTCACTCGCCTATCTCACCAGCATCCCTTCTCACCCCTGATACACCCTCAGTTTATATTGGTCTCCCTCTGTCTGTCTTTCCGTTTTCTTCCTCTCCGTCTCACTGAGTCACGTCGTTCTTTCTCTCTCTCTCTCTCTCTCTCTCTCTCACGCACACACACACACGAGCGCAGAAAGTATTGGCTTATATTTCCCATGGTGTCTGCAATACATTCAGCTTCACTAGCGGCAGCAATGTACTGGAGCAAGGCACCTGCTGTGCTGAGCTGATATGAGGAGAAAAGACAGATACACAGTCACACAAATGCAGACACACACACACACACACACACACCATGAGCTTTCTAAAATATGGATTGAAAATGTAATTGTCTGTAAATGCAGACGCCGCGCATAACCAGAAAACTTGTGCTCACAGTTTCTATTACAGTTTCACATTTGTCCATCATACAGAGAGCATACAGACGTATGCATACACGTGGATATTGACACACACGGTTTGTGTTTGTGTCTCGGTGGCTGAAGGCAACCCGTCTGCTCCCGTTGCCGTGGTTACAGGCCGTAGGCTCGTCTTATAGGTGCTCCAGGTCTCCGCCTGCCATGCGGGGCTGCGAGGTTGGCACAGCGCGTCCGTCTGTCCTCCGTCCTCGCCGCATGTGTGTCTGCAACGTATGCGGCGCAGTCGCGCACGCGTGCCTTTCTCGCAGCACTCCTGGCAGCAGCCAAGAGCACAACACATTATGTGACAATTTTCACGGGGGCTAAACGAATCATGGCTGCAATTATGAAATTAGATTGCAGTTTCTTGGATCCTGTAATGAGTCCACTCCCTTCTGTTACTGTTTCATAATTGCTTATTTTCCTGCAGAAAAAAAAGGCAGACAAAGTGTTTATTATTTACGAGACGAGGGGCGGGGGAGCTCCGCCGCCACTTATATGAATTTGAATGGAGGGCCTAAAGGTTTGCTGATTTGAATGCACTGCAGCCAGAGCCATTTAACCCTTTGATGCAAAACATGGGTCAAAAGTGACCCGGCAGAGTTTTTATTTTCTATATCTTTGCAATTAATTACTTTCATCATTCAGTATTCAAGGTATTCCTCAATTAGCTTGTTTTTGATCATCATACATCTTTATCTTATTTTTTCCTTTCTTACTTTTTGAATAAAAACCCCCTTTTTATCAGTAACCCTCTAATGCACAACATGGGTAAAAAATGACCCATATTCATTTACTATGCTATTTCATCGATTGCTGAGTGTTTCTATGATATGTCTTTGAAAAAAAAATAATTGTATCATTTATTATTCCAAGTATGCAGTAAATATCTTGTTTTTGTTTCACACAAATCATATTTTATCTTTTTTCTTTCTTACTTTATGAACAAGCACAGCTTTTGTATTTCTACATCAACTTCACACACATGGGTCAGAAACGACCCACATAAGTTTGCTATATAATTTGGTGTCAACTGTGCTTGTGACATTTGCTCCCTGTGTAAGTATTGTCAATATTTTTCAATTGTTCTAACATTACCTTTGAAAATATTCGATGACAACTGTGAAAGATAACTGTACGTAACATGTTTACCTTGAGAGTGGGTACATTACTTGACAGAAAGTTAAAAGTAATTACTATGAGCTAGTTAGCGAGCTGTTGACATATTCTATTTTAGTTAGCTAATTCTACCATAGTTAGTTACTATTGTAGTTAGTCCAGCTAACTAGATGAATTTCAGACACTTTGAGTCGAAATTGCTTGAAAAAGCAGTTCTCATTCAAATACAACTTACTGCACTGTAAGTGGCAGAAACAGGCTCCAATCGCTCTGAAAACCTCAAATTGACAAGCAAAGACTTCTGACTGAAAGTAATGACTAAAATCATGTTTGCAATGCTACAGTTAGATAAAGTTCATACACTTTGAGTGGAATCCAATTTGAAAAAGTAGTTTGGAGTGAAATATTACTTAATCTGTCACAAAGGGCAAAAACATGCGTCTTTCGCTTTGAAAAGCTAAAAATTGCAAGAAAAGGCTCCTGACTGAAACTAATGACAGAACAACCAATTCTGATGATGATGACCCAGAATATTTGCCACAGGGTCAAGCAGGAGTTGTGGGTGTGTCTGGGGATCCAGCTCTCCTACATGAAGACTCCTCTGATGATAAAGATGACTCGTCTGATGAGTCCTCAGAGGACGAATCTCAGACTCAGTCCAGTAGACTGAGTAAAAACGAGTCTTACTAGAATGAGAATCCCCCCACCCAGAGGTAAATTTTACTGCTCAAAGCTTGCTCCTTTATGGCTATGGAGCCGTAAAGGAGCTCAATGAGAGTTCTCATTGCAGTTTCGTTGTAGTCTTTTTTGGTCTCAAACATTTCTCATTTGTTTCTCCTAAAATTCCTTAGGAGCAATAGGTGAGACTTGAGACTTTTACCGCTTAAACCTTGCTCCTTTCCAGCACTGGGGAGACATTCTGAAACTTCACTGAGAGCTCGATGAGATCTCCTTTGAAACTTACAGGGAGCCCAAGTTGAGATTTTCTGCACCTGTTTCTCAGGAGAAACAATTGAGAAACAGGAGAAATCATCCACAGCCTCACTTTGGTCTCACAGAGATCTCATAGTTGTCTAGGAGAAATGAATGAGACGCTACTGAGATCTCTTTTCCAATTTTCGTTTCCTCTGGGCACTCATGGCAGAACAAGAAGCCATAATATTCTGAGGAGCTGCCCAGGCCCAGGTGGCAATTCTCGCTCTAGTTATGTGTTAAGTTGTATTTTATTTTGTTAGGTCACATTTCACCAGTTTACAGTTCAGTTCAATAGCTGTGTTATCTGTTATCAGAGGTATGTGTCATGGTTGTGTTATTTAGTTCCTGTTTTATTTTGTAGTAGTTTTTCTCTTGTGTTCTGTTTCATAATTACTTCCTGTCTTTGTCTTTGCTCACACCTGTCCTTTTGTGCCACACCTGTGTCTTGTTGTATCAATTGTTGATCCCTGCCTCCTAGTGTCCTACCCACCAATCTGTGTTCTCCTCATCCCTCCCCTTTTTTTCCTGTACTCTTTTTTTTTGTTTATATAACCAATGCTTTGTTCAAACTGTCTCGGCCTATGGTCTCTGCATTTGGGTCCACCCACTTCACCACCCCCAAAACTTGACAGTATGTGTATGTGTTACAAAATGACAATGTTGTAAATATTATGTACAGTAAGTAAGTAAATAGGTGTTTGGCCCCACTCACTGATAAAGTAATTACTTACAAATCATTATTATTATAGTATTAAGTCTTTTAATTATAAATCACACTTGGATGAATGGGTCATTTTTGACCCATGTGTGTAAATTTGATGTAGTATTATAAAAACAATTTTTGTGCATAAAGTATGAAAGGAAAAATGGAAAAAATGATTAGTGGTAATCAAAAACATGAGTTTTAAAGAATACTTGGAATATTAAATCATAATATTAATTAATTTCAAAAGATAGAACAAAGAAAAACTCAGGCAGCATGAAATAACATGGAAAATGAATGCGGGTCATTTTTGACCCATGTTGTGCATTAGAAGGGGTGCACATATGTTGCGCATCAAAGGGTTAATATACCCAGTGTCTGCTGCTTTTCCCAACAATCCAGTCCCAGTCCTCTGTAAGTCAGTCCTTTGTTTATCAGCGGAGCCTTCATCAAGTTCACAGGAACACTCAACTCCTTTAAGTTACAATGCCCGATTAAACCTGACTGTGTTCTCCGCTTATATATTTAAATTAACTAAAAGCACAGCCTACATGTCTCCGTACTGCTGACCATGTGCTGACATTGCACTGTGTGCATTGTTTACCCTCAGCTGCATGCTTACAGAGCAGCCTGAGCAACGCTTATCTTTCAGGAATCTTTTAATGTCCTTGTGTCTGAGGTAAAACAAAAATTAAAGGAGAGATGATTAGAGGAAATTGAATTAATTTAAATTCGGCCTTTATCTTGTTTGGAATACGGCTGATTTAATAAAAAAACAGAATTTCTTAAACTGACGGAGCAAAATCTAATGAATGATTTGATTAAGCTCTCTGCGGTTTATCATTCATTCACTTAACACCATCTGTTTTTACTCTTTGCACAGCACAAAGTAGGCGAGGCACGATCCCAGTTGATATTCATCACCGTGTCTTGTCTTCGGTACGGTAGCGCTCAGTCAGCACACAGGTCGACCGCAACGTCGAAGGAACGAGTAATAAAATGGACCTTCACCAAAAAAAAACTATACCATGGTATACCATCACAAACTGACTGCACACATTGAAATCAAAACAGGCTCAATTTAAGATGCAACACATGACAAGTTGTAAGTTTTGACAAGGGTCTCCTAGTGCCCTCCTGGAGGGCACTAGGAGACCTCCTTATCCTCTTTATCTCCAGATTTTTGAAAATGTTTCACACTTACTTCCCTCTTTAAGTTATCGTAACCTGTTCCTGGAACTGAACATTGTGTAATCCGATCCATCAGACCACAAAAACCCTCCCTATCTGTGAGGTCTCATGGTAGTATGGCTGCAGACGCGGTAAGGGAGTGGTTAAAGCCATACAGTCAACATACAGTATGTGCCAGTGCAGACAATAAACAACAAACAATAACATCAAATCAAGCTAGTTTTAGCAAAACATGCACCTTTCTCCTCATTCATCCCTTCTGCGTGGGTTTTGGCACCATCACTGAGGAGATAACACTGTGAAACTGGGCTCATACTGGTAGAAGGAAACTCAACATCAATCGGCTTACATCGTCACCTTGACTTCCCGTCGCACTTCATACCTCATCTGAATGTGCTCCTCGAAAAAAATGGAAGTGAGATAACATTAACTTCACGCTGTGCACTCTGCACCGAGCCCTGTTTAACTGCACGACGAGATACTCAGAGAATCAAAAGGAAGCTTCATCATAGCCTATTCTCTCTTCCCGTTGCCGGAAGGCAAATCTGTGGTTCTTGGACGTTTGAGACCCAGTTCTATTCATCGCATGACACACACACTCTTCGGAAAGCCGTTTTTATTTTGAGGGAAGGTCTTATCACGAGGGCTGCCAACATTGTTATCGAGCAAAGGCGGATTTTTTTTTTTTTTTTGTGCAGGGGAAATGTATGCAAAAGCATAATTCCTCAAATATTAAAAAGCATTTTGGGTGGGAGGGGCGGGGAGAGTGTGCAAGCAGACTTTTTTCTTGGACTGCCGAAGTGAAGGTTACATTTGCTGAGACAAGCATAGCAGCACTTACAGAACACATACCGCAATTTGCTTGAGGCTTTTAAGTTGGCAGTTTACTTGTTAGGTGCTCCGGTGACCGGAGAGCTTTTGGCCCACAGAGGGGAGAGTTTTCTCGAGAACATTGTGAACTCTGCAGCATCGCCTTATGTCGCCATTAAAGGTTAAATGTGGGTATTTGTAGCGGTAGAGGGGTAGGGACCTTAGGTTGCTTGTTTTTCTGAAATCATGTGTTTACAACGACGGAGATCAAGCAGGAATCAGAAAAATTAAGGCACAAATATGACGCTTATACAACAGCAATATTCCCTTCCATATATGTAGCTCTAACATATCAACATATTTGGTTGTATCCATTAATTGTGTCGATTAAACAGCCATATCACAATCATTTCAATAATTTCACCCCGTAACTACTAATTACACCGACTAGTTGAGTTGCAACAGGTGTATGTTTGAAAGTAGTGTCATCTTCACGTATTGAAATATATATTCAAGAATATATATTTTCTTGTGTATTACTAGGTATATCACATGGTCCATTCTCTATTGATAAATATACCATAATATATACCACATGCCAACAAGTTTAGACTTTTCACATAAATTGTTAAGCTCATGTCATTTGTAATAAAAAAAAAAGAAAACTAATGCAAAAATAGAACTATTTTGACTAGTGACAGATAAACTGACATACATTGACAAATATATATGGACTCCTTCCATAATGTAAATTATAGTGTAATCTCAATGTCAGCTGTCACATTGTATGTTTTAGTACACTGTATGTCACTATGCTCGTTTCCATAAGGGAGCAGGTTGGCAGACGCTATGGAAGGATAGTCAGAGAAGTCTTGTGGACCAACAGGGAAGCAGAGACGAGGCCAAAAAGCTTGAGGGTCAGAGAGCAACCCAGACGCACACACATAGATGGACTCATTGATCAATTTTCCCAGAAGAAACAGGGAAATTAAAAGAGGGATGAGAGCCGAGTGAGGCAGGTGGGGAGATCCCTGGCAGCCGGCCTCGCTACTTCATCATATAGAGAGAGAGAGAGAGAGAGAGTGGCACAGAGAGAAGCAAGGGCACGATACAGCAGCTACAGAGTCAAAACAAATGTGTGACTGTCTGATGCCAAGGACAGTGGGCAGACACGCTCTTTATCAGCTTGAACACTGGTTGACCTGGACATCAGTCCACACCAACAGATTCTTCCTCCAGCAGCTGGGACCCTCCTCGCTGTGTCACACACGGTAGTGACACACGCCACAACTCCGGATAGTTTGTAGACGGGGGAATTTTAAACTGGACGGGACAGTGGTTGTCACAAAAATCACGATGGAGCGGGGGGCGGCGCGTGTTTGTGTGTATGCCTCGATAAAAGCAGGAACGCTGCGTGTACACATTGTGTGTGTATGTGATTGTGTGTGTGTGTGTGTGTGAAACATCGGGTGACCTATCATGCTGCGCTCTCATTGGGAGAAGAGACAGGCGTAGGCTTCAGTGCCACAGTGAGAAGCAGAATGTCATTTTGATTCACTCTGAATGAGACTGATCCTGAGGGTTTTCACACGAACACTAACACACACACACACAGACAAACATACACACACACACACACACACAGACACATGCGGGCTCTAAGGAGGGGAGCTCTGCCGAAAAAGCGTCGTTGTAAATTACAGCGATCGTATTCAGACATGAGTCATCCTGTTCTTAACAAGCAGACACACACACACAAACACACACACAGACATGCGCAGCTGTTGATTTGGTGCATCCATTTAATAGAGTCATTCCTACATTTTCCATGGATTATATAAATGCCTGCACTGGAACACACACACACACTACTTTTACAATTTTACAGCAGTGAGGAAAATCATACAGAAATAGAATTTGGTTCTTAAATTATTTATGCGAATAGGAAGTCAAATCATGCAGCCAACTTGTGAGGTTTTTTTTTTTCTCCATCTCAGTCTTAGTGGAGACGTCTTTGTTATTATGTTTACACGTGACAGAAAAAAAAGAAAGCTGAAACTCAAGGGACAACAGAAGTCCACATCTGATAACCAGCAGTTGGGATTGAGAGTGATAATGTCAAAGATTTCCTTTCAGGGCTGAATGAGATGCAATATTTATAAATTTGGACTGTTAAGAACCTGGAGTAGGTCACAATGTTCCTGGGGGAAAAAAGCATTAAGTTCCTGCTAATGCAAAACAAAGCGTCCTGCTTCTGCAGTTTCACCTGGTAAAACATGAGTCGATTGTTATCATGAAGTAGTCACAGAAAATGCAATTCATGTCCTCAAGCTATTCTTAATCAAAAATGCGTCTCAGAAAAATGACAATCTGTATTTTTGACAGCTGACAACTGAAATCTGGCAGGGGGTAATGGTATGAGGAGGAGAAGCCTCGGTTAGCTGTTAAATAAAGGCAATCAGCCTCAATCTCGAACACTGAATGATGGAAAAAAGGCTGATTATTGCCTGACTTCTTTAATGAAACAGCAGTGATTTGTTTTGCTGCCCCTGGAATCCTGTGACCTGTAGTATTAAATTGCATGCATTTGCCATCGGTAACCACAGGTGTCGCCAAATCCACCAGGACTGAAATCTTAAACACTGCAGCTTTAAACAAGCAAGATTTAAGACGATCTCTTGGCTGATATGGTATATATTACTCATGATTTGTTTTCGTTGGTGCATAATAATCTGAACCTTATAAAGGTTGTGTTTTCGTTACCTTGGTATGAGACTTTTTACTGTATTACTACACAGGAAGTGGGTCCTCTGTCGTGGAGTCCAACATGTTTCTATCCCGTCACAGAGAAGTCACAGAATGGCTCTGGGGAGGGTCTGTGATGTTTTGCCAGTGCAGCCACCATTGACGAGGGTTGGGTGATGGGTATTTTGTTGTTTGCCATCTGCACTAAAGCCACTAAACCCTTCGCATTGGACCTTTAATGGACAGATACAGGCAAGAGGCTCAGCATATTATGATTAATCTAAACTCCAAGACTGCTAAGTGTTTATATCTTCCCAGGAAGGGAAAAAGATTTTTCATTAGAGCGAAATAAATAAGAAATGCACTCAGGTAATAAATTGGTATTACACAAGCACTGGAGTGCTCCACTTTTACATTTTTATGACTGAAATGCGTCATTTTTCTACAGCTGTTCTCCTGCTAGAGGTGGTGAAAATAAGGCCCTTTTTTTGTCTTTCGAACACATCACGACGGCAGACGGAAAGACAAAATAAGAATCAGCGGCGCAAAGTGAGGATCCTGAATTGTTTCATCAAACAGAGAGACAGAAAGCTTGATAAAGTTGGAAAGCCCCAAATAGAGAGAGAGAGAGAAAAAAAAAGGATGAAAGACGGGGGCAAGTGTGTGACGAAATGTGTATTGACACAGAGGGACAGGCATAAAAATAGGTAGAGACACAGAGAAGAAGAAGCGGGGAAAGATGAGAGGAGGGTAAAGACAGAGAGGAGGCCCTGTCCACGTCCTAAAGAATATTAGAAGTACAGGAGCGAGAGGAGAGGGGAAAAAAAGGCGTGATGCTGAAGAGAGAGGAAGAAGGAGACAGTAAAAATGCGAGCCGAGCCTCCTCAGTCGCGCGTGGACGGTCTCCAGGTGGACGCTTGAACATTCTGAGGGTAAATATCCCACAAGTAATAGCCTTAAAAGAGCAATCAAATTAAATGCTGAGGCTCAATAACAGCATGCCTCCCCTCCTGTTCTCCTCAAAGCATCCTTGGTGTCAGACTCAGTTAACGCCCTCCCAAAGTGATTAGCGAGTGACACGACCAGCCATCAGCGAGCGCTATGGAATCAGCTGGGTGTGAGTCAGCCGCACGCTGGTGGTGGTGGTGGTGGTGGTGGGGGGGGGGGGGGGGGGGGGTCGCCATGACAGAGAAATTGAACTCAAACCAGCGCTGATTCAATTCACATGTCGGCGCAGAAGGTGGAGAGTCATGCAAGTGCCTGCAATGAGAACCCCTTTTTTACACAGGGGTCCTGCAATACTACCACAACTAAGACCCTTGATAGGAAGGCAAAGTCCCTACGCTTGCGGTTTCCGTGTGGAATCTTATTTCTGGAAAAATAAGTATGGGACACATGATTGTGCAATGAATTACACATATGATGTGATAAGAACATTTTGCAAGACAAGGAAAACAGAACCATTTAGTTTTCTGTGAAACCGCTCAGCGAACTACAATGAGGTCGTCACCCTGCTACAATTCTGACAGGATCAAGAGATCATTGGTCTTGCGCCACTGACTACTGTACAATACATATTTCCTCTGAAATAAGGTCCCATGGTTGTCTGCTCACCCGCAATGAGCATAATGAGGCACCTTAGACCACCTAGACTGTCTCCTAATACATGTAACCTTTGAAATGTATAACAGTGTTTCCCACACATATACTTCACTTGGGCAGGCCAAAGTATATTATACTTTTTTGAAGCCGTCCAAGAGAGCGACGCCATCCGTGGTTGATTAACTAGTGGACAGTCTGCCCTCGCAGGACTTCATTTTCCTGCATTCTGGTGATTTTTTAACAAAATATCTGCACAGCAGCAGCATTTTTATGTGTTAGACTTTAAACTTTGCTTGTCATTCTCGGGAAAGCATGCAAATTAATTCAGCCCGCTGGTGTGATCTCTGGAGTTTTCTAAATACATTTTTTTATTCCTTCGCTCATTCTTTGCCCCTGGCCCCTTAGACAGTCTGTCCGAGCCGTCGCTTTGTGATGGTCATTAACGTCGGTGCGACCGCGTGAAATACAAAAAGGAGTGAACCCACCCCTCCTTTTTTTCTTTAAAAAAACAAACAAAACCTTTCCGTTAAAAGATTTAAATTCTTCCATTTAGGAAAGCTAGTATTTCTTTCTCTTCTGTATTTCTTCGCACAACATTAGAGTAGAGAACGCTGTGAGTGTCCTTAGAAAGTCTGACGTTTGCATGTACGTATAAGTGCTGGTGCTTAATTCCGGTTTGTACCTTTTATACAGAACAGAGGGGCAGAATGACGGCACTACATTCCCGCTCTGAAGAAGCTGTGGTGGCTAATGAGTGCAGAGGAAGATGAGTATTTTCTTCTCAGTCTGCTCTGCCAAGCCTTGTATCCCCAAACTTTGAGCTGTGAGGCGATGGGTGAGAAAGGCACTGCGACCTCACACAGCGTCTGTCCTTTGTCTCCTGCCTCGTGTTTGTTCGGAGCTAAGTCCCAAACTCTCATGTCTCCCGTGTTTTTTCTATCCGTGTTTGTTTATTTTCTCAGACTGTCTGCCTCGCTCCTCCTTTCTCTGCAAGTTCAGCCCCTCTGTTGTTGGGTCTCGCTCTGCCGGCACAGAACCCCGCGGGCGGCTTCTTTAGTCGTGCTGTGGGAGTGCTACGTCCGCACGCACACATTTATACACGGCGCAGGTCTGATTGATTTTTCATTGCCTGTCGAGGTATAATGCGTCCCAGAGTGCATCGCGTTTGTTTTTCGCTGGGAGGGCAAAAAAAAATTTGTCCAGCATTTGTTCTGCCACACCTGGGAATGAACAAACAGCTGAGAGAAGGGAGGGACAGACGGAAGGGGGGGGGCAGCTGGGGGAAATTGAAATGCTATTGAGATAGAGAAGATATATAGAAAGGAAACAGAGGGAGCGCTGCAATCCAAAGGGGGGGTTGGACCCTTATTATCAGAGAAGGGTTTGTGGTGAAAGTAAGAAGAAAAGGCACGGGGACTTGTTAATAATATTTCCTACCACACATCGTTGTGATATTATTTCTCCCCCATTCCACTGTCACCCCCAGAGAGCAGTGCTAAAGAGATAGCAGAGAGAAGCCAGGATACAGATTAATTGAGAGTATGGCCCGTGTGTGTGTGTGTGTGTGTGTGTGTGTGTGTGTGTGTGTGTGTGTGTGTATGTGTGCAGGAGAGAGGCATATTGTGAAAATGAATAACAGAGATGTTACACGCATAATCCCTGGGTGAAAGGAATTGCTGCGTGAACGTGTATGTGTGGGCCGCATGACGCAAGTGCACTTTAAGATTTCTAAAGATCATCCTTGAGCTTCAAAACTATTTATTTTTATTTTTATTATTTTTTTAGTAATTTTTGAGTTTTAGCTTTTGTCCTTACAGTAGATATTCAGCTGAATTGGAAATGAAGTGCGTCACAGGTTCAATGCTAGGTTACCCACGAACGTAAGCTGTAGCACAACTCTCTGCATTGTGATTATTACAGCGCCTGCGCACAAAGTCGCACATCTTCTCTAAGGATTTGATCACAATTTAAAATATTCTGTACACATGTTCATCCACAGTCATCAGTGACTTGCTTTTAACCTCTCACTTCTCAAATGCACAAAGAGTTCTCGTGTCAAAGGGTGTTCAAACACACAAAGTCACACTGAAACCCCTGCACTCTATGTTGGCTTATGCATTTCTTACTATGCTATAAAATAGGAGTGCCCAAACTTTCTCCCTTGCAGGGCCAAAACAGAAACTTAAAACCTTGTATAGCATTTTTAAGATCCAAAATGGCACTAGGATCCCAACGTGTCACTCTGACCGCCAGGGCATAAGCAGACATTTATATCATGATTATCTCAAGGTGCAATATGTAAGAATTTGCCACCTGTTGAATTCATATTTAGAACAAATAGGAGGCAGCATTTTGATGTAGTTTGTAAATGCTGCTCACAGTAGCTACCATTAGCTAGTTAACTCCGGTGTTCTGGACTCTGCGTTAGGGTAGCTTTTGGCTCGGCCAGGCCAGACACCTTTCCAACAAGATATTTCACATTTTGTTGATCATTTTTTAGTACATTTTCGAATGTTTACGACATAAATCCGTACATATTTTACCTTTAAACATATATCTTTTATTTTATCTAGAAACATGCAATGGGCCAATTTGAACCTTATGGCGGGCCAACTGCTGTGAATCTTTAATACTTTGGCTTTGACAATCGCACGGCTGCGTCGCTCGCATGCCACATGCAGGCACTTTTCCCACATGGCACCACCAGGGAGCGTAAATTCTGTAAGGCCAAAGTTCGCGGAACAAAAGACTCGAAGCTCATTGTGCGACTACAAAAAGCGACACAAAAAAAATAAAGACTTAAGAGGATAGAGCGTGTAACTATAAGAACGTAAGCTGACAGCTTAAGATATGAAAGAAGTGAAAAGCTGTTAAATACTTTTAAAACTGCATGACAGTGATTATAACACACACACGCACACACACACACACACAGGGACCCCACTATCATATACATATTATACATTTACTATGTTAATGCGCTTTTTCAGTTTTATTATGTTTGCATAGCATTAACTGACAAGGCAATTATCTCGTATTAACTCTTTAAGAAGGGCCGTGCTGTCTAGTGCGGCCCGTGCACCAGCAGATTTGGTGCAGGTGTGAATGAGGGCGGCGGAGCACTCTGCAAGGCCACAGAGCGTATGAGAGTTGAACGATAGAGGGTGACGGTTAAGGCGAGCGCCAGGTTGTGAATCAAACAAACCGTTAAAGGGGCTCTAAAGAGCTTCTGTTCCGTTGTTTCTGTTTGCAGACTCCATTCCTACTGTGGCTCTCTATTAGATGACGTAGAGAGGCTCTGAGACGAAGCACCCGAGAACGTTCATGAAGTCAAATCAATTGGACCGTCGCGGGAAAATCCGACCCGAATCCCTCACAAAGAAATCTACAGTCCAGCAGCATTAAGCGACCGAAAAACAAATCATCCCGAGGCTTGTGTAGGCGCCGGAGAGAGGCGGGGAAGAGTCTCGTTTTCCACCTCGCGCTACAGTCCACTCATGAATTCTCACATATTCAGCTTCTTTAAATATGCCACAGTTGCTATGTTGATGTTACTGGCATTTCAAAAAATATCCGAGCAACACCACACCGTATCTGTCATCATGTTAAACGAATGAGTAGTATCGACTCTCTTAGGATCTGATTCCATGACTCACCCCAGCCCTGTAGTTAAAAAAGGTTGACTTGAATAAATCTCACCGTCTTCTTCATTGATGAATAGCTCACTGGCAGACTGGCGGCTCTCTGACCTACTAGCTCGTACGATGTGTTGCGTACATGCCGTGAATGAGTCACGTATACTGAAATGTGTCTTGTGAGTCTGTGTGTTTCTATATTGGTTCATACTTTGTTGATTCAAAGGAAAGGTTCCAAACCAGATATTCATACAAATCTGTATTTTCAAATACAGGCTCAGATGATCACTTCCAAAAGAAAAAAGAAAAAGGGTACGAAATTTTATACTGACCAGAAGAGAAAGCTCTCTATCGACTGATTTCCTTTTTACGCCTTAACAAACTAAATAAACACACTCTCTTAGTTTTCGTGACTGAATAAACCGAATAAACAGACTGACCTCGGAAGGACAACACAATTTCACACTGTTTCACTTGGTTTGTGTTTGGCGGACCCTGCCAGACTGCGTTAAGGGGACCTTATTGTCCTCCGAGAACAGCTTGTTTATTCAGTGATGGAAAAATATATATATATTTCTGAGTTTGTATTACTACCACATTGATATTGTAAATATTGAAATCCTGAGTTTTAATTACCATCTAAAGGATGACATCATACATTAAAACACGTCAATCTTATCAATTATGTTATATTGTGTGTCCTCTCTGACCATTAGAACAGGTAGCCTTCATCTGCACTTTTATTAGAAATCATGGAGCATTTTGTCGAATTTCTCTGGTATCAGCTGGGGATTCATCCATCAGGACCACCGCACCTGTGAAAACTGAGACCACGCACCACCCACGCGCTCTACACGGGACTTAAAACAAACGCACCCCACACACTGAAGCTAGCAGGTAGCCTGTGAAGGCTTCACGGGACAGAGCAGCGCTTATAACGAAGTTCAGACTACACACACACACACACACACACACACACTTGGAAAGTAACGGTTAACACAGTTTATAATATCTCAAAATAAGCGACCAGCATGTGAACAGACAGTTATGGGCAGGTGAGCTTAAAGGTGTTTTCACAGTGATGTAACGTTTTGTCTTTACAGTAGCTTGGTATCACAGGTTAGCTTGAGAGCCAGCTACTTAGCTTATACTATCACGACATGACATGAGGTATCGAGTCAAAACTGTTGTAATGCACTCTGTCAAAGATAATTTCCCCGCGGTGGGACTAATGAAGGATTATCTTATCTCGACGCACTTCTTCATGCATCGTCAGAATATTTCAAAACAGGCTCTTACTGCAAAACAGAGAATGCAGAGATGAGACAGATATGAGGGAGGAGAGCAGACATGTGGAAAGAAGTTCAAAGAAGAGAAGTTCAAGTGTCTGAGATTTAGAGAGGAAAATGAAACAAGGAAAAGCAGATTCAGAACTAACCCAGCAGTCAGGCGATCAAAGGTAAGGTGAGATGATCTAAGTGATATCGAAAATGTGCTATAAAATGATTGACTCTGAACATTAACTAAATGGAATAAGATCTATAGTTTTATGCTGTTTAATGTTGAATTCACAGTTGCCGCCGGTTGAGATCAAATGAGTGAAGTTACATAAAATACTGGTCGTCCACCGAAAGATCAAACTACTTTAAGTTAGTCCAAATGTCTAAGTTTCTGCACCCTTGTCTTATAATAAAAAACAACGTGCTGTTTTCTGTTTGATCGGAGACACCTGTCCCATCTATCCATCCATTACCCTCACAGGTCTGTAAACCACTCTTCATTTTACTGCTGCAGTGCTGCTGGCTGTGCATTTCTCCCCGACTGCTATGCTCCTTAACCCCAGTCCTGTTAATACGTGGTTCGAGAGGATTAGCATCATGGTGATCCTGCTCAACTGTGTGACACTGGGCATGTACCAGCCCTGTGAGAACATCGACTGCACCTCGGACCGCTGCCAGATACTGCAGGTAAGCGAGGCCCCTGTGTGTGTGGTGTGTGTGTGTGTGTGTGTGTGTGTGTGTGTGTGTAAGAACAACATTTCAATGCCCTGATGAAGTGATAGAACAAAATGATGAATTATTTGACATAAACTCAGAGCAGCTCACCGCTCTTCTTGTCACTATTCCTCAAGCTGCGATGCAGACAAACACTGCTGCAGAATATTTCTCTCCTGGAAGGTTTTATAGTCCCTCCTGCTCTCTGAACAGGGAATTGGGACCTGGTTTGTTTTAATATAGTCTTGTGGAGCCGCATGTGATTTTGTCACTTCATGATGAGAATACAGCTAGTGGAGCAGAAAACTGTGGTTGCAGGAGACCACAAAGACCACAGCCGACAAAGTTTCACCCTCCAACTTTTCACATGAAGTGTGTGAAACAGAGCATCTCATAATTTTTTATTTATTCATTACTTGTGGACTTGGCTGATCCTGTAACAGATCATCATGGACAAGTTAGGGTTAGGGTTAAGTTTTTACGGATAGATTATTTCATGTTTTTTTTATCGCAAGTTGGCAATATTTTGCTTCTGTCTCTGGTAGTAAGCTGTATAGAGTTGATATGAGTTATATGCTACAACTGTAATTGACCATCTGGCTGAAGAATCAGTGTGTGCCTCTGGGATTGTAATTGCTTTTAGCTAAAGGGAAAATTTGGCCGGCTCAATTTCAGGTGTGACAAAGACGACCTAATTTTGCCTCACACGCTTTTTGTTGGTTTAAATCCCCATTGACTTTGAAAATGTGTCGACAGTAACCTACGCTGAGGTGTCCGCTATTGGTTTGTCCGGTTGCACTGCATTATCTGGCTTGCCTACAGCACATTAGGGTGGATTATCATATCAAATGAAGCCCCCCAGTCCAAACTGTAATAGGTTTACTTATCTCATTGGATTTTCTCTTCATTGTGCGGTAATTTCCAATAAACAGTCACTGCCGTTTGAAAACTGTGCGACACATCTTCCTGCTTCGCTTTCCTCTTCTCACCTCCCCTTCCATACTGTCTTTACTTCTCCCTATGTTTCTATTCACCCATCCTACACTCTCGTGCTCTCTCCCTACCGCCATCCTTTGTCTTTCTAACAAGCACATTGTCTCCCCAGGTAGTGTGAGGGGTCCTGTTCTGGTGGTTGCTAATGGTAACAGGAAGGATTTTGCTGACAGAGCTTAGATCGTTAGAGTGGCCCTCACATGCCTCTCTGGCCCTCAGTAAAATACAGTATCCCCACCTCACTTCCTGGAGGAAAGAGGCAATCAGCTATGAACAATGTGTATGTTCTTGGGGTGCAACAAATCACAAAACTCATGGGTTTGGATCGCAACTAACAATTATGATCTCATTATAGATAACTGCCAACATTTTTCATGATAAACAACTCAAACCCAAAGAATCTTAATTTATCATCATACATGGTGAAGAAATGCAGCAAATCCTGACAAGAAAGAAGCTGGAAGAAGCTTTTACCTTAAAAATTCCAATTAATCGACTGTCGACTATGTTAGCGATACATTTTTACTCCAAAATAAATCGATTGACTAATCATTGCAGCTCTACTTAGGGTTAGGATTGAATTGATTTAGAGATAGACTACTTTGACTCCCTCTCTCAATGTACTGCCCACAATACTGTCCTGAAGGTGACTGTGGCTTCTGGGGGCTACTAAGGGGAGCTGAGTGTCGAGGGGAAGGCAGCAGATATTGCCAAAGTTCCAATATGAATATTAATCTTCTGACCTTTTTTTAGGATGACAAGCATGTCCCATTTCACAGTTCTGCTGAAAATGCTTGAGGACAGAGTCTATGGGATCATCGCGCTTCAGAGTAAAACGCGGCATCTGTCTTGCTTGTCTTTTCACCGCAAATCTGCAAAGAGATTTAGAGAATAATTAAAAGGTAAAACTGCCAGTAAAAGCGTTTTGCACACTGTTCCTCAGTCTGCATGTGGGCCAAATGGTTGGTTATCTGTTCGGATCCAGGATCAACTGGCTTGCTTTACACCACCAACACACCTACAAATGTAGTGTTGTACAGCTTTGAGGAGTAAACAGAATATTTAGAGACAAACAAACCTATCCCCGCGTCCTGTCACCACGAGCATAATGTGTATCTTGGGTGTTCCGACCGTTCAACACTAATATTCTTGCGAACAACTATCACAGTATGAGACGAGGAGAAACCAATTAAAAGTAAAATATCAATGATTTTTTTATTTTTTTTATTTATTAGTGCGTGTTTTGCCTGAAAGCCAAGAAGTTTAACAAGCTGACAGCCAGAGACCGCTGTGAGGAAGAAAATTGTAGGTGGAGGTTCTCTCTAGCCGGCTCTGTCCAATTCAAGTCATGTCTGTATTTGCATAGTCATCTCATGCAAATAGAAAGTTGTTATTCTACCTAAAATGGATTTGGTTGCGACGGAGCTCATTATACCGTCAAAGCAACACCTGTTCACCTTTATAATGAAGCTTCAAATGTTCAGAAAATACACAGACACTTTGTAGAATGACTATCCTACTTATCAGCGAGTGTGAGATGTGTCCTCACGGTACCTTTGGATTTATGTGCTGATTGCTCTCGTCATTTACTCATTCATAAGCAGAGTACGACACACATGCATATTTTATTTTAAATGGCCCTCCGTCGGAATCCTGATGACCTACTTAACGCGTCCGCTCCTCCTGCCAAATAAGTGGCACAATGACAGCATGTGAAGTAGCTTCCACACCAACTCCTATTTCACATCATGAAAGGGCCCGTCACGAGACAGCCGCAACCTCTTTACAAATCATGTTGACGATAAAACCTGATAGGCTGACTGAAGAGGAAGCTGGCGGTGGTGACAAATAACTATGATGAATTCATTCCCCTTTCACTCAAGAGCAGAGCGCGACAGGGATCCAACTGGTGCAGCCAATGTCGGATTACATGTGAAGCGTGCAGGCTGCATTATTTATCAAAACATCATTTAAACTGCATGTGAGACTGATCTTCTCATCTTTCCCAATGCATGCTGCCAGCTCTGTGTGCTGTCTGTCTGTGATTGAATGAGCAGGAAAGAAACACACATGTTGGCTTCAAATACAAGGCGCTGTCTTGCCTGGTGTAGGGTTACAGACACACCAATGCTTGCACAAGTGCAAAAAAGCCCAAATTTGTACATATAGCCTTGTGCACACATGAATGTGCACCAACTCATTTCCTTTACGGCTTTTAGATATCTTGAGCCCTATAAATAACTAATGGTACAGACAACGTGTGCACTTGTAGAAAAATGGAATAGATAGCTGCTCATCCCATCTCTTGACTGTCGCTATTTCTGTCTCAGACAAAGCAACCTCCCCTGTCGCTGCCAGTGCTGCAACATGAATAAATCCCCAAACTTTCACACACCATTTATCTCATTCAATGTGCTCTGCAGCTACAAACACCATCTTGCAGTTCATCAGTGCTGAGTAAAAAAAAGCATCTCTCTTCTCCAATTGAAGCGCATTACTCCTGGTAGTCCAAAATGTACCACGTATCGGTGTTTTTCTAAACTGCCGTGGGTTATTGTTGAGGCTCTAGTTTGTCATTTAACTGCCGCCTGCAACCCTAAAAAGGTAATAACCTTGTGGAAAATTGTTTTCCCGTTGTAGCATGTGTATTGGTTTGTGCCGTCTGATTTGTTGAGTGCACAGTCTCTGTTCTCAGGGCATACTAAGTGTACTTTAGAAGCCTAGAGCAACATTCAGTTCTTGCAATCTTTGAAAATTGCTAAGTGCTATATGATGTGGGCCACAACAGCTTGCTATGTAGGAAGGTATGAACTGTATCATGCTTTAAAAAAAATCTTATATGTCCAATTAGTGATTTTCAAGTATTTTTATTAAGAGACACAATATAAATCTGTAAGACCATAAAACAGTGCTGGGTAAAACAAACAGTATTCAACCCATTAGATTTTCTGATAATACAGAAAACAAGAAAGTAGGATATGTAAGGTAAAGGAGAATGAAAAAAAAATCCCACAAGTAAGGTTTGGTTTCAATCTTACACAGATAACAACTTGCCCATAGCCTCACGTGGATGGGTGGTTAGTTGTGTTATATGCTATTAGGAAGGGGGCACTGGGAACCTGTCAGAATAAGCAATCAGAGGGTCCCAAACTTTGTAGAATGTATTAGTTGATCCTTTTTAGAAAACAACATAACTAGGAGCCATGCAGATGCGTTACAGTCAGTGAATATTCTCCTTCTAGCTATTAAGGTGCAAATAAAACATAAAACTTTCTTTGATATTAGTCACTATAAGTCATTTTATCATCCCCATGGACTTTACAGACTGTCCTAGTAGGGACGGGTTGCATAAATATTCAAGTCAAAAATTTCCTCAGTCTTGAGCATGACCAAAACATGTCTTAAATCTGCTCGGCTATTTTACAGCAATCGCGTGTTTCATCAGTGTTTTGTTATATCTGAGCTAATTCATACTTAACTGTATTGAATATGATGGAAAACTTCAAGCTGAATCTGATCAAGATGTGCTCAGAGATAATTTCTGTCCACCCTCTGGTCAGTCTCTATTCTTCTTCCCATTCTGAGAGCGTTGCAAAGGGGGTCAACTTTCTTGCGTTTTAGGTCAAACTCCTAATTTCTCCTAAAAACAAGCACTTCAAGTGTATAAATCTGAGATTTAACACAAGTTGCAAAATTGTCGTCCCATTTGCAACAGTGTCTTTCGCTTAGTTCAGGGGTGGATGACAGGTTTTGGAACAAAAAACGCTTGTCATCATCTATAATCCAGATTATGACCAAGCAACAGCCATGCGGCTTCATCGTGTATTTGAATTTCCAGGCCTTGGAACTCTCTGTGTCAAGAGGCAGCAGCTTGAGTTATAATATAGTAGGAATGTGTAACAAGGCAGCAAACACAGTCATAAGGCCTCGGGCGAAGCATTGGGAAGGAGTTTTGTTCCGCATATACAATAGGAGGTTTAGCCAGCGATCTTTACATAATAATACAAGCAGCACATGGCAGGGATATGAGCTCATCTATCTCTCTCACAGTTTATCTGTCTCTGTCTATCCTCTCTTCATCTTTGTTTCCCTGCTGTTTTGCCTGGATCTCCCTCACTTTCTTCTTCCTGTTCACTTCTTAGTGATTCAAGTGTTGCAGCGTGGGTTGGTGCACATTGGGCACCATATGTTTTGTGTTCTTAGTTCACACAAGCACACATTTATCTCTTTGAAGCCATTCAGACCTCAATGTTAACGGCAAACTTTTGCTCAAGCAATTACCACCAGTGTTTTTATAGTCGCTACAAGTGAGCGCACACAAACGCGTTAAGAGCGCATCAGTCTTGAACATCACATATGCTGGTAGTGGGCTATTAAATCACAATTGCTGGTGTTTAAAAGGGGCAGCTGGGTGAAAATCACTAATCTGACTGTTCCTGTGAGCTTTGAAAAGAGCGCTGCTGTGGAGTGTGAAACCTGCTACACTCTAGAAGTGCTAAGATTGCCTTTGAAAGGTGTAAAATAGAAGGTCATGGATCTCTTCTAGGTGTTGTATATGTAGGAGGTCAGGACCAAAATTCGCTCAAGGCTTGAGAAGTGTGCACATGCTGTTCATTTTCTTGTGGTGCTCTCAGACTTAATCTTTTTTCCTTTTCCAGAAGGTATACGTTTAACAACTAAAACATATGACTTTTTTTTTTTAAATCTCATTATTACCTGATAGATAATAGGCAATATTTGTCTTTGTATTCATGCCAATGACGCACATTGAATTGAACTGAAGGACAGGTGTTCCTCATTCTCAGAGAAACTGAGGTTGAAACAAAATGAAGAGGGAGCTTCAGTAACAGCTTGAGCCTACTCATTTCATGAACACAGCAGACGAAACAGATGCCTGGCTTATGTGTTTCATCTATTGCCCACTTCCCTCCGTCTTTATCTCCGTTTGTCCCCTCATAGGCCTTCGATGCATTCATCTACATCTTCTTTGCGTTGGAGATGGTGGTAAAGATGGTGGCTCTTGGGATCTTTGGCCGTCGCTGTTACCTGGGGGACACCTGGAACAGGCTGGACTTCTTCATCGTCATGGCTGGGTGAGCACATATGTCGTAGTGTTTGCGTTTATTCTAGTTAAAGTCTGTATGTCATGATTTTTATGAAAAATTGATACGGCTGATGCATTTGCTGTTGAAATCAAAGCATAACAGAGAGTAAAAAGTAGTCAACATCTTACTCTGTCTTATCATAAACTTCAATGGTAGGCATGTCCTTAAATTTAAAAATGACACCCTGTTGTAGCCCTGATGTACTTGTCCTGTTTTAGATTAAATATGGTGCACTTCTGATTTTGTGTGGGTATTTTTGGCAGGTGAGAAATAAAGATGCAACTTGGATAAACTGGGTGATAAACCTTTGTGGCCAGTCAAAAATGTAACAGAAAAGAAGAAATCTCATGAAGAGTATTGTCTGCCAAAGATGTTTTGCCGTAAGATTCATTGTGCGTGCAACTTTGTAACAGTAGACAGGGCTTGTGTGGGGCGTCCTCTGAGAATGCAGCCATAAGGCAGCAATCTCTGGTACTCTGCCACAGACATTACAGTATATGAGGGGACTGGACACTCTGCAGTATGCTAGAGTATAGGGTATTTACAAGGGTAAAGAGAAAAGCGTCCTGTCGTTTTTAGAATTAGGACAAATGTTGTTTTTTTGGACAAGCGCATATGCTAAGATTGGAAGTAAAAATGGTTTGGAAGGTTGACAAGAACAAGGAAATAAAATTAAGGAATGGAAGATGGAAGCAGTGAATTAAAAAATGACAACCAAGCAAAACAATTCATGGCACAAATCCCCTTTTGGTATCGCCCATGGAACTTTATTTTGAAAAAAAAAAGCAAAAAAAACAACAACAACAAAATAGTACGGTACAAAAACAGACTGCAAGTTTCTTGAGTTGCAAAATAAACGTTTAAATTGTCTAACCTTCTGTATGTCATTCATGGCACGCTTCAAACGGGATAAAAAACTGTTATTAAAAGAAATTATCCATGGTGGTCGATCAGAAGGGGAGGGACTCTGCCTCTCTATTATCATATTGTGCAAGTAGTTCCATAAGTTTGGTAACAGTGTGTGTGACTGGACAAGGGTGTCCAGTTTGTGTGGCAAGGGTGTCCAGTCACACACACTGTTACCGCTGGACAGACAAAAACACATGCAAGCGAGATGCATGTGCACAAAACTAAAGCAAACACACTACCTGCTCAAACACCTGCAAAGTGTGAACGTGTGTGTGTGTGTGTCAGTGTGTGTGAGAGAGACAAATAGGGCTAGAGGCTGGTATGATAGCAGACAAAGAAAGGCAGGGCAACAGACTTACCTGGCTGGTTAGAGAGACATCCATCTTCATTTGAGGATCCCAAGTGTATGCTCATAGGGTGTGTGTGTGTGTGTGTGTGTGTGTGTGTGTGTGTGTGTGGCACAGAATTACACACACAGATTACCGTCTGCCAGTTTATCCCTCTTGAGTTTGCTTAATCTGTGTGTGTGTGTGTGTGTGTGTTTGTGTGTGTGGCATATGCATTTGTGTGAACGATTCAGCCTCCGTTTTCCTCTTGGCAGCATGCATTAGATTAGCGTGTAGGCTAATTGCAGAGGGCATTGCCAAACTTGCCAGGCCAATTCACAGCCGACAGTCTGCTATGAGCTCCATGTCTGTTACCCACGGGCACCACCTCGCACTCTCAACCTCCTTCTACCTCTCTTTCTTCCCCTTTCTTTCTTTTTCACATGCTCGGATGAACATCCTCCCTTGTCAGCCCCCCTTCAGACCTCGAAGCTTTCGTCCACACGGTCTCTGGAGGAGGATTCATGCTTTTGCTCCGCAACCCTGCCACGCACAAACTCCCTCTTTGAGTCTGCTTTATTTTATTTACTGTATATTTTGTTTTGGCTTAATTCACTGCACTGACACTTTTTGTTCATAGCTTGTCGAGTAGCCGCAGCAATAACAGAAATGTGGCAGCACATCTCTTTGGGCGTGTCCAATGAGGTTCTTGATCCGGGGAGAAAGCATGACCCTTTTTTGTTTTAGCTTTTTGTCAGTCCTGTCTTCCATATTTATTCTAATGTATGCCTGAGATGGGTTGAAAAACCTTACCGTCTCCAAGAAATGATAAAACACTTTCTCACACTCAGCAAGACTGACTCATGTTTGCACTGCAACCAGCAAATGTTTGACATTTTTTGCTTGAAATATGACTGAAATGATTAATCTATTATCAAAATAGTTGCCATTTTTCCACCTTCTTTTCATCATCTAATCACTGCAGCTCTAATTCTGTATATGCAAAGAAACAACGGCCTGATAACATTTTGTGGACCTGCCCTTCCAGCCTCAGTACTGCATAATTAAACAGGACAAAACAAGAGCACGCCGCTGCTTTAGTTCACCCTTTTCCTTACTTTCTTCAGAAATGAGGGTGTTTCTGTTTTAGCTGTCAAAAGAATGTTGTTCCTTATGTACAAATGACGCAGGTAAACTATTTTCTTGACACTTAGATGGTTACTTTGATGAAGGCATGTTGTTAATTTGACAGTTAAGTCACTACAGATTTTGCATGTCAAGATTCAAGACCCAATTTTCCCTTACTCTCACATTAAAGGTGCAGGTGCATCTGAGCTCTTCTCACCAGGTCTACTCCAGGTTCCCCCTCAAGCTTTGCATTTCATATCGATATAAACACGCACACACACACACACACACATGCACGTGCACACACAGACACTAGTCACATGAAAGCATGAATGAGATGAAGGCCTCATGAGCAAAAAAGGAATGTGAAAAATAGAGAACAATCACAAAAAGGACGCTTCCGGCAGTCTGCTAATTACCCTCCCAAACACAGCGGCCTGCTTGATGTGTACAGGAAGAGACACTTCTATAGTGCACACAAACACCCGGACACTAACACACACACACACACACACACACACACAGGTTGTGTGCGCACACTTACAAAGACACACATGTCTCACGTGCAGACTCATCGGTGATCTTCTGTTCTCTTTCACTTTATTTGCTGCTCTGTCCTCCAGATGCAGTTGGATCCCTAACTGAACATTACTCATGCTTATCCATGCACTTGTTTATGCTTTAGTGGGTGACAACTATCTAATAGTTTGCTACTCTCATCCTGTAACCTAATCAGGCAACATAAAAAAATACATTTTTGTACCCTTGAGCTCATTAAAGGGAGGACATGTATGTTTTAATTGTTCTCAAAACTCCCTCTTGACATTTTAGCCGTCTGCTCAGTCTCTCAGCAGCCCACATCAGATCATTAGAGCTACAACAGATACTATAATGTTTGAGGCAGGTTGTAATAACACCACTCTGCCCAGCCGGAAAAAGCCTGGCCCCAAAACAATTGTTATGCTCCTCTCTCTGCTGTGACATTTTCATCAAGCTGCTGTGTGGCATTTCTGTCTTTTCGACTGCACCGGGTAAAGAAAATTGCTCTGCTTCGTGCCTCCACATCCTTGTGTGGAGACAAAGTTTGAGGCTCCAGAGCTTTACTTTAAACCACCAGTGTAGGACTTTTACATATAAATGTTTGTTACGTTCAGGCCCCAACCAAATGAGTTTGGGTAAATCTCTCTAGTTTGCAGTGCACCGGAGTTTTTAAACCTGGAGTCTGTGGTGACTTTTCTGCATTGGTGGCAATTTTTTACAGCAACCGGCAAAGAATGGTTTACCGGAACTGGGGGGGGGGCAACTGTAGCAACAGAGAGGAGCTAATGGTGTCATAAGCATGTTGACAGTGTTTGAAAGGAGCATTTCACCCACAAGTGACATTTAGCTCCCTTCTATGTCTCTGCAAATTTGGTTTGAGTTATTTCACCCCTATATGAATAAATTGTCAGTTAATAGAACATCTGCCTGTCAGCTGTAGTTCAAACCCTTGTTACAAGTAATCCTACTCAAGTGTGAGCTTACTCTGTCGGTGACTCTGTGCTGCAGTGAGGGGCAAATGGAAAGAGCTTGCCTGTGGGATTAATAAAATATCACATTATTGAAAATGACATGCTCCATAAGTCTATCTATGTGAGAGACAGTGAGCTTGGCTTGTTTTGTCAAAGCCAGCGGATGTGCTTTTGGGCCTTCTGACTGCGTGGTGATGGTGCTGCTTCTGGTATCATGCTGTCCCAACACTGTCACGGCCCCGGGAACATCAGTTCTGTGCACAGGCAGGCTTAAATACTATTACACAATGTACACCGTTTACACACATTCACACGCACACAATTGCATTTCTGCTCTTGTTGAAAACACACACACACACAGTAATAGTGATTCACCAACTTGAGCTATCTCTGTGTCGGTGATAAATGTCATGTAGTATGACTGTGGTTTAAACATACACACACACAGACACACACACACACACACACACACACACACAGCTTTAACACTCACACACACACACACATGGCAAACTGTGGCCATTCTCCTGTGAAAGTGGTTTGGGTTCGGGGGCACAAACAGCTTAGCCTTGCTGTAGAAATGACTTGCTAACAGATGCCAGGCTCTGACTGAGCCACAACATCCTGCAGGCAACACTTAGAATAGAATGAATCCCTCTTTTCCAGCTCCCTCTTTCTTTTTCCTCACCTCTCTTTCATGTTATTCTCCCCTTTTGATGCTTTGTCACTTTGTCCCCCCGCCACTTTCTCTGGAGTGTTGCGACACTCTTTGCATTACATCCCCCATACTGTTGGGGCTCCCACAGCTCGGGCAGGGTAAACAGGTGAGACCAGATCAAAGAGGGACCACTGATGTTGAATCATGGTGCAGGGGTCTCTGATGCAGATGGATATCCTTTTTTGTCATATTTTGAGCCAACAGCTCCTTGAGGTAACTACTGAAAGGGTAAAAATATATCTTTCTCTGTCTGTTTAAACAGGATGGTAGAGTACTCACTGGACCTGCAGAACATCAACCTGTCAGCCATTCGGACAGTGCGGGTCCTGCGGCCCCTCAAAGCCATCAACAGAGTGCCAAGTGAGACATTATAAGTTTGTGTATGTGTTGTGTGTGTATGTGAAGTGTAGGATAAGTGCGCTTTTACGTGACTATGTATTGTCTTTGCTTGTTTTTAAAGTCCTTACAGGCAGGTCTCGTCTCTCCGGGCAGTTATTTTGGGCTAATAAGATCAGACCCTTATCTAAATGAATAGAGAGGGAGCCATAACTTCACTTAATAGTCACCTGGACATAAAAAACTGCATGTAAAGAATCACGAGTCGAATCTGATTAAAAACAGCTGGAGCATTTTGTAAACTTTCTCCTATAATAATGCTTTTTTTCCCTCAGGTAACACTTCTTCCACACATGCGCAAGGCTGTACAACACCGCTCAATCTGCAGCGCTCTTTCTTTTCCAAGGATGACCTGCCCTCCTCTGCCTCTGATTGGCTTACCCTGATAATTTTACCCGAACCCTGACTAATTATCACCCCACAGAGTATGAGGCATTTAGAAGCACAGTAGGACGGGTTATTCCCTCACCATCCCGAGGAAGAAAATTGGCCTGCTCCAACAAAACACTGTGAACCCATCCCGCTTGAACAAATGCAAATGTTTAATATCTGATGTCTGAATAACTTCACCTTTAGGACCACGTATATGTGTCATACAAGCACCATCTCTGGCGTCACAGAATGTTCTATTCAAAATGCTTTAGGTAGCCTGTCTCTTCGTATAACGTCTCTGTTCTGGTTTCTTTTTATGTTTGTGTTGGCCTGTCAGTCTACATAAAGCACAAACGCATCTGCATGAAAATTCATGTATATGTATTACATCTCTGGCTTTTTGGTTCACCCGTGTGCCACCTGTTCCCCATGGGGATCATTAAACATTCATCTTATGCTTAATCACACAGCCCGCTCAGGCCCTGAGTCACAGCTTTATCAGATTTACAAACCATCCATTAATGCTGCTTCACTGATCAGTCCGTGACCATAACCCTGCTCCTCTCATCTAAAACGCAGTTCTCGGCCAAACTTTTCAACTCCTATTGATTTCTTTATCCTGCTACTGTAATAGGCAGCTCTTAATCATTGTAAGCACCAATTAGTGTGCCAAAGCTAGGTTCAGACTGGTCCCATCACTTAGTTCCAGCACTTAAGCAGTTAGCCAAGCATTAGCAACTAATGCTAATTGCGGGTAAGAAGTTTCAGATAGCTTGTAAGATATAATTGTTAACAACTCTTTAAGCCCCATATACATCATCAGTAGTCAGGGTATTGTTAACAAATGCTACTGCACATTTCCAATATGCCGTCCTCTGCTGAGTTTATTTGTCTTGCTTTACAGTGGCAGTCCTGGTATTACCACAGTCCCATTTGCCAAAAAAAAATCATAAAATAAAAATGAACACTGCTGAGTCAACTCATGTTGCACCAATCAAATGCTTTTAATGTGAAGCTGATGCAGCAGGAACTGTTTGGTTTGCATTAGCAGTAAAACAAACACAGCACTCTATCGATAATAAACCTATTTTCGTATAAAAAGCTGGATTAGTATTTGGGAACATTTTGTCACCACGGTAACCGTAATATATAAACCAAGGAACTTGTCTTCAACAAGCTGGAGTTACTGGATACTGGGATTTTTAAGATTCTACTTAAACTTTTAAATAATCATGAAATCAGTCCGCAGCAGATGGAGCTGATAGCATGAAAGCCCTGTTGCCTAATTCAGTTAGGACCTTGGAGACAGATACTGCAGGAAAAGGAAACCTTTCTAGTTAATGTGGACAGAAAGTTCTACATGTGGGGAAGAGGGATGAGCAGACAGAGTAGTTTTTAATCTCTACAAACCAACATCTAAAGCTTTTCTATTGCTAACTAATTTATTATTATTTAACCTTTTTCATCTGATACAGTATTTCCTCTTGTTCTGCTTCTCTGCTGCTTTCAAAAGACCCCTGAGAGAGACACACACAAATCCAAAATTACAGCCTGTCCTCTGCCTCGAGGAAAGCCTGACTGATTTTAGCTCCACCAGCTAAGTGTCCAATCATTGCAGATTCTTCGTGTTTAGGGTATTTACCTGAAAAAGCAGCCAGCCGATTTCAATTTTCCACCCGCACCCAAGGACAAGTTACCTTTCAGTTGCTGGCATCAACAAAGAACGTACTCAGCCTGATATTTCAGACAGACACAGCAGTTGCACTCAGAAAAGTGACATGTGCACAGAGTGGTGACAAATGTGCTTTTCTGGAGATGATTATGCATGATCTCCAAGTACATGAATACATGTATGCAATCTTGATTAGCATGTGCATAGTTGATGCAGCAGATTCATGCATGTACTGTGTGTACATGTGTGGATGAGTGTATAATAAATGTGTATCCGCGAGCCTATCCTTCCTCTGTGTGTGAGGTGTGCGTAATGTTATTGTTTATGTTCTTATCAGTGAGCTGCATGAGCATGTGGTAGGGCGATTTCGTCTCGTGACCCCATTAGAGGTGAGAAGGCATGCGGATAAAGCTATTTGCTCCTTGTTTTGTTGGATCGTTACCTTGTCCACAGGTACACGGGGGGCATGAGCACATCCTGACCCCTCACACACCTCAATTTGTAACCTTCCAACAAAAATGGCAGACAATTGTCCGGTGCTCTGTGTGTGTGTGTGTGTGTGTGGGTGCACTGTTGCGTCAGACTCCTTTTTTTGTGATAAAATTGGTGTGAGATAGAGGCAGTGCTCGACAAAATAGTAGTTGGAAAGACAACAGTCACTATAGAAAGTAGTATTAGCAGAAGGTAAAGAGAAGAGAACTCCCCTGGCTTTAAGTGAATAGCAGAGGCAGATAGTTGTAAATGCATTTCCATTGTGGCGCAAGGGGAGGCATCCATCTTTATCTGGAAACAGCAGGAGATGGCAAACTTCTACAGTCGCCAAGGAGGGGAAAGAGATGGAGAGAGAAAGGCGTATTTCTGTGATAACACACTGTTTTTTTTTTCTTTCTTTTCTTTGTTTTCCTTTAATATTTGTGTTTTTTATTTGCATCTATCTCTTTCTCTTTCGTTTTCTTCCCTGCTTTCCTTCTTATTTTGGCTCTAACTATTTCTTGGCACACCCTTGGGCCGTGTCTCATTCTCGTTCTCCCTCTCCCCCCCCTCCATCCGTCTCTCCCTCTCTTCACCCAATTAGGCCTAATGGAACAGTGGCCTAATGATAAGGACCCTGGGGAACAAACACATTTAGACTCGCCTCCAGCCGCCACCAGAGACACATACACACCAGCAACGCCACTGCTCTCCATTTAATACCAGTTGACGAGACAAATTAGCCAGAGGAGAAAAATTCGTTCTTCTGCGAGATGAAATTTTCATGGATTCCAAAATTTAAGTTTCACTGCTTTCTTACCAGGGGTGTACATCTCTTCCTTACAAGGCATGGACCTTGAAACGATTCAATTGTTGTGATTGTTAATACTACGCTGACTACAAATAGAAACCAGAATGCTTACGATACCAAAGTTGTGCCGCTTGCCTACGGATTCCGCATTCATATGACGATTTCTGTTTAATGTCACACCGATCTGTCGTTCACAGACATAATTAAGATGTCGTATTGCGTATTGCACTTGGACCACTCCCAATCTTGGCTGAAAACTTCAGAAGCGCAACATGAACACTCTTCAAAGTCAATTAACTCTATGCACGCAGATACACACTGTATTTTGACTTGATGAATGAACAGGAAGTAAGATAACCTATAGTACTAGGTACTAAATGGAGAAGGGGTAGGAAATAATAAGCTAATGCTTCTTCCTACTCCTTTTCAAACATACAAAGGGTTTTATCGTCTAGTGCTTCAAGTGTAATATACTATTAACATGTTTGAAATAAAGCATTCATTCATTCATTCATTCATTCATTCATTCATTCATTCAAAGAGCACATAATCACTCATCACTAAGTATTTTTAATTTTACGGCTTCCTCTCTTGTTTTCAAATGTGGGTTTGTGTTCGTGTAGTTTCTGCACTACAGGTGTAAATATTGTCTATGTGTGTACATCATCATTATTGCTCACTCTCTCCCTGTCTCTCTCTTTCTGTGTGTGTGTGTGTGTGTCTCTCTCTCTGTCTCTCCTGTCATTCTGCTTGTTGGCAGTTTAGACGCACTGTTGTGTTTATGACACATTAACCTACTGTTGAGTTGTTATTCGCAAATCGCAGTACGCCACTGAAAAACACAAACACACACACACATACATCAGATTAGTCAAGACATACACACATATCATCACACTCATAGTAACACCACACACACACACACACACACACACACACCTCTCTCTCTCAGGTGTTAGTACACGGTTGCTGTGTATCTCATCAGTGGGTCTCGCATCTCTCTCTCTCTTCGTAGACCAATCAGCTCTCATTATCTTCCGCTATTTACATCTCAGTGTGTCATCACTGCAGGACCGTTGAGGTCATCATTATTTGACAGAGGACACCCTTGTATTTCCGCAATTAGGTTCCATCTAATCATGAAGGAGACCTCATGTAGCCTGATTACACTTTTTTGTTCGCGGGGTGGACCGTAATTAGTCAGTTTGCCGTCATAAGCAGAATTTCAGCTGACGTTTTGGATGTCTCACATAACTGCACAAACATGCCGGAACGCCTTTCAGAAACTCTGTCCTTTGAAATGTTGTCAATTGCGATTTAATTGCGACAGAAAATACATTTTAAAGGTAATGTAGTGTTACCTGGATGACATGTTTTGTTAACATAATGAGGAATAAATAAATGTATCTGGAAGGAAGCAAAGTAATCACTGATAATGTTTCCTCATATTATCTAGTATCTGTTATCCTCTGTACCTGTATTTATGCTGATCAATGATCTTTGTTAAGGTTTGGGAGAGTTTTGGGTGTGAAAAATTGAAACTGATTTAAATGAACGTCCTACTTTTTGTATGCTCCGCCTTTGACTTCTGGTAAAAGAATGAAGCAATGTTTTAACTGAGAAAAGTCAGAGTGGCTACATCAATACAAATTTGTCTAAACAACTAACAAACTAAAATGAATGATCATAATTTGCCACGGGCACATGCAACATTCCATAAACAGAGAGCGTTATAATTCATTTTATCCATAGGCAAATGTTTAAGGTTCCTCCTCATTAGTGTGAGCCTGTGATAATCAATTTTTGATTGAAACCCACAGGTATGCGTATCCTGGTGAACCTGCTGCTGGACACTCTTCCCATGCTGGGCAACGTGCTGCTGCTCTGCTTCTTCGTCTTCTTCATCTTCGGCATCATCGGCGTGCAGCTGTGGGCGGGGCTCCTGAGGAACCGCTGCTACCTCGAGGAGAACTTCACCCTGTGAGTCAAACACTGTAGATCGATGCGGACAGTATGTGTGTGTGTTTACAATATGATCCTGCACGCTTCCCATCCCTGTAAACTGTTAACTGCTGCTAACCAGCAGCCTCGCAAAGAAACGCCTCCAGACATCTGCAGTACGCAGTCTCCGAGAACAACAACTAGTGACAAGGGGATTTATGAAGGATAGATACTGGTAGCTTTGTCGCTGATACATGAAGCTGCTGTTGGCTAGTTAGTTTGGTGTGCAGTCTGGGGTCCTATTTGCCGACTCAGCCCTTGGGTGTCAGGAGCACTGAACCTAGCAAGAACCTGTCATCAAACTGGCCTCAGTCTTTTGGTGGCTGTGTTCACTGGGTGCTGCCAAACAGGGGAGAGTCAGTGGACTGTTGGCATAACACACATTATGCAGCGCTCTTGGTCACTCTAAACGTCAACCCAGCTGCCTGTTTTTTGGGGGGGGTTTTTTGCAGGAAACACTTAACTATGCCGTCGCAGACAGCACTCCACCAGCCATTTCATGGGCGCTGCTGTTTGTTTGTTTTGGCATGAATCATTTTGGTGTATATTTATCATTCTGTTTTAAGTCTGCTCCCAACATCATTGGAAATGAGGACATGCCCTCACTGATTTTTCAAGATGGTGTATAAAGGATGAATGTAGGGATCAATTGCATATACTGTACAGGACTGTATGTTTCGAATATTTCGCTTTAGTATAGACATTAGCATAACCTTTTCAAATCTCTTTCAAGCTTCAAAGCATGCAGTAACACCACAGTTTTTCTCCCAGTTTGCAGCTAATTGCGTGATTAGATTCCAGCTGCATGCCGCCATTTTCATGACCCGACATGACAGCATCACCTACCGTGTCTGTGTGTGAGTGACATTCGCCGATATTCAGGAGTGTTCTGATGTTATGGCGTCCTTTTTTTTATGCTGGCATCAGCTCGCTAGAAAGACACATGCCCCTGGTGTGTGTGTGTGTGTGTGTGTGTGTGTGTGTGTCTGTGTGTGTGTGTGGTGTGTGTTCTACAATGTATATAAGCCACGTATTCTATGCCTCTGTGCACTGTCCCTGGTTATGCTGACACAGCGTATACTCATGACAGATCTTATAGCCAGATGAAAGGGGACACGTGTCCGCCAGCTAGCAGAGTCCTGCCCGCAACAACCTCTGCAGTAATCGCTTCATGAGGGTATTTTAACCTGTGTTCTATGTTTATACATGATAGGGGCGATTAGCAGGACTCCACTTTGACTTCCTCAGAGGGGTGAAGGCAAACGATCAAACTTTTGATCAGGTGGATCGTTAGTTAGTGAACATTTTTCTTTCAGTAAACTAGCCAGCAGATTTCTAGCAGTGGTCTCATGTTGAACTGTATGCGGCTAATCATTAAATCAAAGTATTTTTTGCCTATTATTTTGAAGCATTGTATTAACATATTATGCAGCTCTGTCCGGGTGCTTTTGTGCTTAATTAGGAAGGTCGTTGTGAGTTAACGCTTGAGGACTGTTATGCTAAGTAAAGGGCTAACATTAGCTCTCTGAGAGGTTACAATAGAGTGGGCTAAGTGTCGCAGTCAAGTGCACCTTTTCACCATTTCACACCCTCCCTCTTTTGATCTCTGCCTTTCTATTTTCGGGTCTTTTTCCTGCCTCTGCGCCTTACTCTTTAAGTTTTAACCAATTCCTCAAATTTCCAATATTTTCCTCCTCAGTGCCTTTAACTACACTGCCCTGTACCATTAAATCGTAACCTCACTTAATTCTGCCAGTCGAAATAGGCGATTTTTGTTTCACTCCTCTAAGCAGCTCTTTTACAAAACCGACTGTCTTGTGCACTACTGGCATCAGAGAGCACGTTAACAGCTCCTAAAAATGATATATATTGAAAAACAGACTTCTATAGTAAAGTCATGCATGTTGTTCTCTGTTTCTCCTTCTTAGTTTCCCTTACTGTATCTGCCTTCAAATGCTTTTTCTACATTTCTAAAATGCTTTTTCAAACCAATCTTAGTAGAGCCCGAACAATACATTGGTTTGCTTATATGAATGTACGCTGATGTGATTTTTGATGGTAAAGTTTACTTTTAGCTGTATTTTTTATTCCCCTTAAAATCCAGTATCTGTTGGGTTTTATTCCTATCTGTCCCAGTCTCTAAACTTACTGTAATACAATTGCTGGAAACAGTCTCATTCCTCTGCTACTCTGTAGCCTTGATCCCTCCCTCTGTCTTGCTCTCATCTGGCAGGTGCATTCTCAGTGTGATGCCAGGTTTTGCTGTGCCATGCTGTGTGATGCCAAGTCAGCGGCAGGGGGGCAACAGCCTTCATTCATGCTCCACTACTCTGACAGGGGCCCCTCTTGCCGTCGATTTCTTTTCTTTTTTTTCCCTCTCTGTCTCTTAACTCTTTATCCCTTCCTCCACCATGAGTAAATCACAAATGTAAATGCCACTGACAGCCTTTCTCAGCATTCTGTCTTTTAAAGTTAATCTCTGTTGTCACTCCCTGATGTCCTCCGTTGGATCTCATAAACTCTCTTCTGCTGTGGAAGTCAGTGGAAGCTGAGTGTGTCTCGGTGCATACCTGCAAAGTTTGTTGTGCCACTGAATCAATGCATGGTTTCTAAGCTACTCCCAGTGGGAAGTGGTATAGCCTGATATGGCCACTGTTGCTCATCGATCCTGGAATTAGTGTGCACCCATGTGTGTTGCGCGTGCATGGGTGTGGTTTGCAGTCGAGTTGAAGGGATAAATTCTCCTCCTATGAATGTCAGCAGTATCTCTTCAGGTATCGACTCCAGGCAGACAGGAGAGGATCAGGAGAATTGGAGAGAGAAGGGAAAGGCGGGATGTGAGAGAAGAAGATGACATAGAGAAGGGGTCACAGGGAGAAGGGGCAGAAAAGGAGAGGATGTAAGAGAAAAAGGAAGAAAGAAACAAAAAGAACTGATGCCTGTAAAAAGAACAGAATAAAGAGAGGGGAAAGTGTTGAAGGTCAGGTTGCGCTCTATGCATATATGCTTAATGTTTATGTGTGTACATATGCGTCAGTCTAAAGCAGCTATGATTATTCATTTGTGTGCATCAAGTACAATTAACCTTGCGCCAGCCTTGTGTGTTCCTCTTCCCTCTCTGTAAGAGGACACAGAGAAACGTGAGAAAAAGGCCAATTGAGAGACAGCAGAAAGAGAAGCTGATGTGACAGACAGTGCAATGAGTAAATACTGGGAGGTCGAGTGACCCTGAGTGTGTGTGTGTGTTCAGTAATGGGCATGCTGATGGAGAGGCTCTATTTTTGTCCTCCCCAGGCCCAGACCTTGGTATGAGCGTCCACACCCTGCCCTAATTTACTCCACAGTCATGTCAGATCATACGCACAGCTAATAGGCCTCCCCGACTGGCTCAGCATTGTCTTTTCTTTTTTCATTGTCCAAGACCCTTCTCATTGTTTTCTCCAAGTTTTAAGTTTGTTTTGTGCATTTTTTTGTTCTCTTTTGTTAATTAAAACACTTTTGAGTTCAGGGAAGGCTTTGGAAGCTTTGCATTTTTTCCTCCTGTTTATTAGTAGTCTGGTGAAACGTACTGTATATATAATATACTTCTAAAAGCCTCAGCAGCACAGAACTGTACCAGTTCCAGCTGACTTTCATTTTAGATAAATCCATGGATGAAGATGAGAGTTCCCAGGTGGACGTGAAGTGAAAGAAAGACTCTTTGGCACGCTCCCATTAAAACAGAGAGGAGCGAGAGACATCTCAAGAAATGATGAGGTGCTCTAGATGGTGGCAATCACTTGGATTCAGAATTATAAGGACGTGTGTATCATCACATTTGACACTCACGACCTCATGGGGTGCTCTCACAGGGGATGAATCTGCTCACTGATGGTGTGTGTATGTGTGTAACAGGTGTCAGTGCATGATAGTGTAATCTGTTTTCCTGCTGATTTCACACCAAGGCACGCGCACACACACACACACACACACATACACACATACACACAAGCACCTGATCTCACACAAACTTACCACATGTCTGTGTTTACATGATTAAATATGTGTTTAATACCATTTTCATTTTATTTTTGCCTGTATCTGTGACTACAAATTATACAGCTACTTAGGTGCATGGCATCCCACCTGCATTAAGAGAGAGCGGCCTGATTTCTTTCAGAATAGAAACGCAAGGCTGGGATTTATTTTCGTATCGTTTCCATTAGAAGATACAGTCGGGTGACAACAGCAAAGCATAAAACATGCGGTGAAACATAGCCAATGGTGGCATGGGAATGCTGTGGGGGGCGTTTTGCTCTAGTGGTTTGCGTCCCCTGAGAGGGAAGGGTCACTGCAAATCAATACATGCAAACAAGCTAATTTTCTGATTCGTTGACTATCAGAGCCTACTAGAGATTACAAATTGAGTTAGACATTTTGGTGGTCTCCAAATGGATAAATGAAAACTATATGTAATTGAATGTGACGTCTTAGGTGCTGCTTGATTTTTCCTCAAGCTGCTCATTTTTGTCACACCCTGACCAAGGCATGACCCAACCCTTGTTTACCACACCTGTCAGCACGCCTTTGGTTTACTGCCCTGGCTTTGGGCGGTGTTTGTCAGTTCACTGCTCGGTCAGGTTCTTCCCTCTCTCACACAAACTGTATAGCACACGTGCAGCTCCATACTGATCCATTTATTAGGCTGGTAAGGTCAACAGCTTCTAGATCTCATTGTGTTGCTGTTTTTTTTTTTTTTCTTTGTCTGACTGCTTTGGATAAACGGCTGCTTAAGGAGACAGGGCAATGTAAAAGAATGAACGTGTGTGAAGAGAACATATTGGTCTCAGTGTGTACGTGAATCTGGATTTAAACATACACATACACTATGCTGTATGTGAGAGTGAGTAAGGAAGAAAGAGAGAGTATATACTCGTTCATTTGCATTTCTTAATGCACCCGCGTGCCTTCAATATTGCATTTATCCCCCAGGCTTGGTTGAGTACCTCCAAGGATTTAACTTCTCCCGTTTCCCATTCTCCCCTCTTGCTCCCTCTTTACTCTCCCTCTCATTTGAATCTCACGAACCTCCTCAAATGAAGCAGTGAGACAGGATAGAAAATCTATTGGTGCTATATTAATGTACTGTTTTATTTATACAGGTTCCATCAAATAACTTACTCCCTTGTCCCTTCCCCAGCTCTTCGGGTATGACCCTGCCGCTTCCGTACTACCAGCCAGAGGAGGATGATGAACGCCCCTTCATCTGCTCCCTGGCACATGACAACGGCATCATGTCATGTTCGGATGTGCCAGCGAGGCGCGAGGGAGGACGAACGTGCTGCCTGGACAAGGAGGACGCTCTCCACAGACAGGCTCTGGGCCTGAGTCCTGAACCGCTGGCAAACGGTAGCGGTGCTGGTGAAGCGATGGGCCTGTGCATCAACTGGAACCAGTACTACACCCGATGCCACACAGGAAATAGTAACCCCCACAAAGGTGCCATCAACTTTGACAACATCGTTTACGCCTGGATCGTTATTTTTCAGGTATGTTCCATGTGGGCAGACGAGGTTGAACTGATCCTATCAGGGAAAATAGGAGTAAATATCTTTAATATGCAGATTAGATTAGATTTAGCTATATAAGGTCATCATGACTGCATAAATTTAGAGCAAACGACAGAATTTTCCTGCACTAGCTGGTAATTTTTAACGTGTTTCTGCTTCCTGCAGGGTTTTATCCTGTTGAGCAATCTTGTTAATTGTGGTGGTCAATCAGGACGAAAAATAGCACAATCTATTAAAGATGCATTCACAATCCACAAACTAAATTTCAGTCTTTTTATTTCAATTTTGGTAATAGTAAGGAATCTATGTAAAGACAGGGGGCATTAAATACTGCGATTTGCCCACCCCGACTTGACAATGTTTATTTCTTAACACTTAGTCAAATCTTTCCTCCTAGGTGATCACTCTGGAGGGCTGGGTGGAGATTATGTACTATGTAATGGATGCCCATTCCTTCTACAACTTCATCTACTTCATCTTACTCATCATTGTAAGTATATAAGTGCATCCCTACCAGCTGACACATGAAGTGTACAATGTGTTGTGAGGATTAGATACATAATGAAGTCTAAATGTAGGTAGACACTCTGAGACATTCCCCTTGTGACATCTTCTCATAACTTTTCCAATATATGTTGACATCAGTGGTCTCCTGCCATCAATAAATTGAATGAGGATATTTCCTGAGTAACAGATTGAAGTGTTAATAGACTTGTGGAAATCAATAGTAGCATAAAAAGACTGTCTACAATCAATGTTTGAACGAGGGAGTGAAGAGAAGGAGGTGGATGTTACATAAATGTATGTTTGCTGGTCAGTAGGAAAAGAAGGAAGAGGAAGGGCAGTTGAAAAATGCAAGAAAATGTATGTCCAAAACAGTGTGTCCAAGAGCTCTTTTCTGCTCTTTGCGAACAGTGCCTGATGTAAAGCAGGGAGGTCGTTGAAGTCAGCATTTACATGCTATTGGCGGTCTCTTAAACAGCACTCAGTCACTCTGTGTATATTGAAATAAGACAAGAATGGATTGTGGATGGGTAAAGGAGATGACATAGTGTGAAGAATACAAACACATCTAAGACTAAGAGCAAGACCTGCCCTACCAAACCCTTTTCTTCCTTACAGCCTTGGTTTTTATTAGGCTGAGGTGATTATTGGCAACAAGATTGTACATTTCATCCACTTTTTGGCACATCTGGCCTGAGGTTGGCAGTAACAGTGCGAGCCCCTTCTTGGCACCCAAAGATAGTTGACAAGGTGTCACTGTGTTATCACTTTTGCCTGGGTTGTGTTGCTTCACTTATCAGACTCTCATGTCATGTGCGTTTTATTGCCCCCTACGACATTTTCTAATGTTTAGGCTTTGAAAACTGACCAAACAACACAAGCTTATTTGCTTTCATGTCCAATATACAGAGCTCCAATTCCTCCCACGACACCTAACAATCAAGTCAACACACTGCTCCCGTTTTGCTACATGATTTATTGACACAAACCCAAGACCCCAGCCTATTCGGCTACTAGTAGTCTAAAGTCCTCAGGGGTGCCTTGGAGGTGTTGCTGACACTATGAGGAGTTTTCAATCAGGCACTTCCTACAAGCACCCAAGGTGTTTTCTGCACAGTGAGGGTTACCTTAACTCTTTCACTCATTCATTTTGTAGCCCGTTTTCTCTTTTACTTATCTAATTCTTTATTTCTCTGTGTGGATTGAGTGGTAATGACGTCGCGGTACTCTGTGCTTTGAAGCTTCTTAGTTGATCCTGTAAGTGTGGGTTCTCGGATACAAAACACTGAGATAAAGAGAAGTTTGACCTCCGCACTGCTTCTATATCTGCTTGGTAGTTGATAAAGTCTCATTTATGCTGCATTGAAGACTGTGAGTAAATGGATTAAAGTGACTTAGAGCTAAGTGCTTCCCGAGAGGGCAGATGTTTGGTTATTATTAAGTTTTGTGTGTGTGTGTGTGTGTGTGCACGTTTATGTCTGTATTAAATGTATGCGACAACTACTGCGTTGAAGCACACAGACTCATGCAATCAGTTGTAAGCCAAGCCTGCCATCTTAATTTGAGTGTGCGAGTTTCTGATCCACATGCTTTTGTCTTCGTGAGTGTTTATGTGTGGTTGAATCTGTGCGTGTGTGTGTGTGTTTGCACGCATGCATAATGCAGTGATCATCTGAATGCGTGATATTGGACTGCCCGCCCTGATTATGCGCAAAGCTGTCTACTGATCAGAATCACAGAATAGACACACACACACACACACGCACAGATGCAAGCCTGGAGGGAAATCAAAGCCCCACACACCTGCAGACCTGCTTTGACCCACAGGCCACAGATGGGCATCTCTCCTCCCTTTCTCCCCACCCACACACACACACACACACAGACACACATCCCCTCCATGTTTCCTCTCTTTCTCTCCCTATGAATATGTCCAGAGTCCCTTTTTTTTCCATTCCTCTCAGCTAATTCAGTCTTATTCACCTTCATCTTTGATCGCTGGGGATGAAAGTCTATAGGTAGAAGGTCATTAGGTTTTGATTTTGTGGATTTTATCTGTGAATGATTTATAGAGTGCTCCTGCTCCAAATGTTTCGGCCTTGTAAGTATGTGTGTGTGTGTGTGTGTGTGTGTGTGTGTGCGTGTCTGACAGAGAGAAGAAGGGAAACATGTTCAGATTTGTAATGAACAAAACCGACTCTGCTACAAGCTGCTATGTCCATCCAGCAGTCTGGTGTTCAAAGTTGTTCAGCATCAGCTTATATTGATTTAATCATTGTTCCGTAACCAGCTCTGAGTAGTCCAATAAAAGCTATTTCATCAGTACTGTAGTGATTCCCATTATTCCCACGGAAAATGGTCAGCCAACACTGCAACTAACCCTCCGACCCTCACTTTCGACTCATGATGAGAAAATGAAACCTCTTTTGTGAAAAGAGTAAAAAAAGAGATGTACTGGGTAAAGAAATGTTAGTGGATAGGGTTGCATCGCATTGGGGTATTGTTGAGCCCGAGCATAAGAAAAGTACAGATATTGAGTCGGAGTAGGGGCAGGAGAGAAAGTTAACTCAAGTCAGAGAATCAAAGGAGAGAGACAAAGATAGCCAGACGCTGAACTGTGCTTTGGGCATGTGTTGGCGCTGTCTGTCTGCTCCAATCACCCTCGGTTTGGTAGGAAGCCAGCCCTCAGAGACCTTTAGCATGTGTGCTAACATTTCTACAGGGGGATTGGCACACATTATTAGAATCAGCAAGTGTGAGGGATTCATGCAAAAACCAGTCTCTGTTTACCACTGGAAAATCCCAATCCTCCACATATTTCATGTTTCTTAAATGAGCTGCTCTAGCCAAAGGCTGCTTATTTAAACAAGATGCTGGTAATTTATTGTTCTATTCAGGGTTGCTTCGTAGTTCAGTTCGTTCAATTTTGATTGTTCAACTTTCTTTTCTATGACACAATTTATTCTTGGTGCTACCTATGAGCTCATGTTCCTGACAGTAATCTCCCAATGTTTGCCTTCTCTCACATCATGCACTATACATCTTAACTCAACCAGAAAAACTCTGTATCTATTTATGGTCTCACGTTCTGTTTGTTTTTTCACATCCGTCCAGATTGGTTCATTCTTCATGATCAACCTGTGCCTGGTGGTCATCGCCACCCAGTTCTCAGAGACCAAACAGCGGGAGCACCAGCTGATGCAGGAGCAAAGGGCACAGTGCTTGTCCTCCTCCACCCTGGCCAGCATGGCTGAGCCTGGAGATTGCTACGAGGAGATCTTCCAGTTGGTCTGCCACGTCCTCCGCAAGGCTAAGAGGAGATCGGCAGCTCTCTACTACACGCTGAGGGGCAAGCCCCCGCCAGCTGGTGGAGGTAGAGGCAACCGGCGTGGTGGAGGCAATGTGAACGGAGAGCGGCATCATTCCAGGCACCCAAGATGTGAGTAGGAGGACTTGAGCGATGACATCTGAATACATCTTAATTATTTCACATTTGATACATGACATCAAGGTCAAGGTCTGACTAAAAGTTTGGCTGCAATTTACTGGATATGATTTTGGGTGTTGATATGCTGTTTATTATAGTTTATGTTATTGAGGTCAAAGTGCATTCCCAAATTTTGTACCAATTCCAAACACTTGCAAGCCCGTGTGTATTTTGCATTGCAAAATTGCAGCTGTATCTTCGACTCAAAAGCTGTGTTTCCATCAACATGGTTTTTTTCCCCTGTCGAAAAAACATCCTTTTTTCTGAATAAGTTCTGATGTCGGGAACATTTAACTCACATGACTGATCAGCTGTTTCTGCGCTGAGAGAAGAAGAAGCTGTTTCAGCTGTCAGTGTCTTCCCAGATATATTTTGAAGATCTCCATTTTTATTCTGTCTAGCAGATGACTAAGGCAACTGGATTTGTTTCTTCTTTGAGATTCATTGGCGGTTGGCAAACAAGTGGTCTTGCCTTGCAGCCATGCATAACATACACCGTACCGGCATCTCATTTGCATTATCCTTTTTCTCAATTTCACCTCTGAGTGCCTCAAAGTCACTTGACAATTCAATGGAAACAGCCAAAGTCTCATATTCTTCCTGGTCTCGTTTCTGCATCCCTGTAGCATCCCATTGTCCGCACCAGAACAAGCCAGACCACAGCTCTCAGCCGCTAGCCAACTCCATCAGTCTGACTGTCCCTCAGAATCCAGAGGACTGCCCCATATGTGCATTATCGCTGAAAGAGGGGGCGAGGGCCGCTGGAGACTTGGCCAACGGGGAGGAAGACGATGAGGATGCAGTGAAAGAGACGGGCAAGGAGGAGAACCATCTAGAGGAGAAGGTGGATGGAGAGAAAAAGAAGAGGTCTTGCTTTCGGCACTGTATAGACATTTGGAATGGAATGAGAAGGAAACTTTGGGGCATTGTGGAGAGCAAATACTTCAGCAGGGGCATTATGATCGCTATTCTCATCAACACCATCAGCATGGGCATTGAGCATCACAACCAGGTAAGATGATATAATCAACGCTGTCACATAAACATCATTACAGGATTAGTTTTTAAATTAGAATGAGGAGGGGCTTTTTGCCCCTTAATTTTCTTTTGTTTCTTAATTATAAGCCTGACTTCACTACGTGTTGCAATTGTGCCAATTCATGCTCCATGTGTTTCATATCAAAGCATCAGAGGCCCTCGCTTTTATTTTTCAAAGTTTCTGCAGTGTTGTGCTGCATTGACAGTAGGTCAATGTAAGTAGAAGTAGGTAAGTAGAATTCATCAACAACAATTAATCCAAAAGTAAGAACCGTACTTCAGGTACTGAAGTATACTACTAACAGGTTCAAAAGAGAAACTCAGTGTTTGTTTGTTTGTTTGTTATCATTTTTTGTTCCAGGACTTTATTTGGGACTGGCTTTTGTTTAATGTAGCGGTGACCTTATTTAATTGTAATCTGAATTATTTGAAAATCTGTAAATACAATGGTCCCTGTCATCATTGCAGAGATATACATTGCCCTGAATCCTTTAGACAAATTTTAGTGTGAGGCTGTACCAAATTGTTAAAGTTGCATTGTTTTTGACTCATCTGTTCAAAACACTTCCAAACATTTAAAGTGAAAAGGTCAAAATTGATCGAAAATAGATATGAATTAATTCCAAAATCCACAACATGGTTGCCTTTCATAAACAACATTTTCCCTGCGATCAAAAAACGATTTGCTCTCCTGCCTGCTGCACACAAAGGGAGGCATGCACATGCATTTAAGGGGCAACCATTGAACAGTACCATATATTATCTTTAAAAGAAAATATATAATATATATAATATATTGTTTGGCCTTCAGTATTCCATCATTTTTATACTAACAATGACTGTAGAAATAAAACAGAAATCACTTTTTGATCAGGTGATATTTATCAGAGAAAATGTATTTGATTAAAAAAGTGAATACACTCTTTGACCTGATGAATAATTTTATTCAAACCTGATTTTCTTCTTCTTTTCACCGAGAGTGATGACATCCTAAAATATGATGACAGGAGTTTAAAGGTTCACTCGAATCCCTCAATAAAAGCTTCAAATATAAGAAGTGACATTCTGCACAGCCCCACTTCAGTGTCAAAAGTAGCATGTTAGTGTAATAATTTCTCACTCCTGCAAATCACAGAGGACTCAGCAGACAAACCACCGCTATCACAGCTAATGAAGCATTGCTGCTAGAAATATCATAATAGCAGATGACACTGAGAGGGATGAGTGGGTGGGTGTGGAACATCACTGCCATGCAGTTTCCTGACAGAGGTGTAAACATTTAGCCTCGCGGTAGCCATAACTGGGCTGGCTTTTAACATTGGCCCGGCTCTTCAGAAGCTGCCGAGGCAGGTGTCCCAGAGCGATAGAGGGAGAAGCCTGCCAAGAGCGCACGTTCATGCACGCATTCAAACACATATAAGCGTGCACACACATCATACCCATACACTTGTGTCCAGTCAAAAACACATGCAAGTCACAAGTTATTATTTATAAAACAACTGATCCTTATTTCCTAATTCCTCCCTCTCAGCTCATGCCATTCTGTTTAATTTCTTATCCCATTCTTTATCCCATACTCCCTCCCTTGGTAATTTCACTTCCATCACTCTCCCGTTATTTTCTGCATCAGTCCCTCCATGCACCTTCCCTTTGCACGTTCCTTCCCCCACTTGCTCCTTTGGTCCTCGCTGTCTTCCTTCCTTCCGTTCTCCCCGCCTTACCCCAATTGTCTCATCTGCTCTCTGACTGCTTTTTGCCTCCCCCAGTTTCACCCTCTGTCTCCCCACTTCTCTCACTCTCTCTCTCTCTCTCTCTCTCTCGCTCTCTATCTCTCATCCACCCACTCGCGCTTTGACAGCGTACAGAATAGTTGCCTTCTCTCATCTCTGAAGACTCTAAAAATAAACGAGGATTGTGGGGGGAAGGAAGAGAAGGAGACGAGCGAGAGGGGAAGAAGGAGGCAGACGCCGGTTACACAGCAGTTTTCAGCTCAATTCCCTGCGTGATTGTGTGCGCGAGTGAGTGTGTGTGCGCGTGTCGCAGTAGGCATGTATGTATACACGTGCACATTTGCATACACACACACACACACTTTGTCTGTCTGTCTGTCTCCTGGGTGTTTCTCCCTCAACAGTTTCCACAGGCTGACACAGGCGCGGTGATACAAGTTTGCGTTTTTTGCTCTGCAGTAGAAAAAGTCTTACCTCATGCAATCTCGTTCTAAAACAGGAACTCTGCAAGTGATGTGCTTCTCTCCCAAATAAAAGAAATGACTAACCTCAGGGCTGCCTTACTTCGCACAACACCCTGCTTAAGGGGAAATGTTGACATCGAGTGTGTTTTGCCAAATGAAAAATGAATGTGACTCTCTGTCGGTGTGGTCTTAGAAACTTTGATAGCGATCTTTGACCATCAAAGATTTGTTCCTCAGCTTTATGTTATGGTTCGTGTGTTTGTGTGTGTGCATAAACCGTCACACAAGGACTCAGGCTTGGAAGCTGTGGCTGAAAGGATGAAATGCGAAGATTTCATTCCGGAGATGGAAAATTTGTGAACAGGTCGAGTGAGCGAGGAGAGGGGGGGAGGGGTGGCGTTTTGTCTGAGTTTAACTGTGATGTCAGGGGCTGTGATGGTTCCGTCGATAGCAATAAATCTCATTTCCTGTGTTTGCACTTATGACTATTGAGTGAGTTCTGGACTGAGCTCAAGGTTAGAGCTAACTGCCGAGGGGGTAAATCGTGTTTGTGTCTGTGCTCCGTCTTCAAATTCATCCAGCTAGTTTGTCTTTGGAGTTCCCCCAGCAGGTAGTACGGATCTACGAATGGATGAAACATTAATTGAAAAAAAAAAAAAAAAAAAACTGCTCACAACCATATCTGTGGATTATCTTGAGTAACTGGGTCATGATTTCTGGAAAGAGACATCGCTTTTTGAGTTTTTACAGTGAATCTTTCTGCTGTTTTGAGCACCACAAGTCAAGTGCAGTCGGGTTCCATTATATGCAAGAGGAGGCAGAAAGATGCTGAGGGAGTATTGTCGTCATTGAAACCACTCTGTACTCTGTCCATTAGTTTCTTTGACTGAAACAGTGGTTTCAGAATTTAGCCCTGAGGTGTAGGCTGGTTATGGTCCTGTTTCCCATCCCTCTATCCCTTTATTATTCTTCCTCTTTCTCACCTTTAAACCAATTTTCTCCTCTCCTCTCCTCTCCACCATCGTGCCTTCATCTATTCCTACACAACCTCCCAGCTCTTTTTCCCTCTTCTTCAGCGGGGTTCTCTTCTACTGTTCTGCCACCTCTGATCGACAGGAGGATATTGATTGGGAAGAGATGGTCTGCCTGATAATGAGACTCAGAAAGAGAAAGAAACAGGGGTGGATAAAAAGCGGATTAGAAGAGGGGGAGGGCCGAGAGTTTGTTTTTCTCTGACACGGTTTGATAACTTTGGCAGGGCTAGCTGGCTATTTCTCCACTGGCTTTGAAAGTGGAATTCACAGGGGGTATCAGAGAAAAGCATCTGATCCATATCGTGCACAAGCCACATTCACTCACTCACTGACACTCACACACACACACACACACACACACACACACAAATACACTTTCATGAAGTGAGTCTGCTTGTGCACACGCACTTACAAATGTAATAAACCTGGGATTGACACGTGTGTGCGTGTGTGTGTGTGTGTGTGTGTGTACGGCTGGTGCATGCATGTGTTCTTTTGCCAATTCCAGATAACATGCTCTCTAATTCAGCCAGTATTTGACACCATGTGCAACACAGACTCTTTCTCCATTCCCTTTGTCATGTGTTGTTGTTGATGTGATGTTTGCTGAGGTTTCCTTTATAATTTCACAGCTTGTGCTAAAAAAAAACACACACAATTTATTTCCCCGTTTTCCAGCTTCGTCCCCTCCTCTCTGTCTGTTACCTATCACAGATAAGGTGTATGTGTTAATTTTGTTTGCCAGGTGAGAGAAGATTCTCTTTTCAAGTGACTGACAGCTTGAGTGACAGCCTTTTCAACAAAGGCAGAGAAATGCGATGCGCACACGGTTGTTTTTTGTTGCAGAGGCAATGATTGCAAAGCAGCGGTTTAATATCAACTTGTGTTTTTATCTCTTTGTCTGTAGCTGCTCTTCTCAGTCTATGACTGCTCTGTTTTTAACTTGGGATGCTTGTAACTTGAACCATTTTTATCTTTTGCCTACTGCTTCATCCTTCTTCATCCACTTCCACGTCTTACTAACTATTTTATTGTGTTTTTCTGCTTCTGTCAACCCTCTACACTCTCACCCGCCTCCACCCAGCCCGATGAGCTGACCAACGTCCTGGAGATCTGCAACATCGTCTTCACCAGCATGTTCACCCTGGAGATGATCCTGAAGCTGACTGCTTTTGGCTTCTTTGAGTACCTGAGGAACCCCTACAATATCTTCGACGGCATTATTGTCATCATCAGGTCTGCGAGTTTACTGGATAGTTCGCTGACGTTGAACTAGCCTGTCGCTGCAGCCCCTCACACGTGTAGTCTGTCCCTGAAATGTTCTGAGCTTTCCTCCAAACATGTAGATACAAACTACCTTGCATGTAATTGTGTTAAGACAGCCTGACACCGTTTATGTTTTCTCTCTTTTGGATGGAGCTTTGTATTTAACGAAACTACTTATTTTATGTGACAGATATTCAGCAGCATGAAGATAGTGAAACGCAGCAGTATTCCTTGTCACACTCGTATGGATTATATATGGCCATAGACAGTGTTGTGGACCAACTTATCCTCTTATCTGATGTTTTTTGATCTGGTGTTTTCCCTCCTTTTTATGATTAGTATTTATTTTTAAAATCCTGCTCGCCCTACATTCCACAATTATAAAAAAATATAAATTTTATCATCATGAACCCAGGGGAAAGATAGTTGATTGCTGAATCTCACCAAATGCTGATGCTCTCTTGGAAGTTACATTTGTTGCTTTGATTTCTCCACATCTTCCAGCTACTCAATGTACCTCTGTCTCTCTCCATTAAACACAAACATCCACCTGTTGCAACCCCTAACCCAGCGTGTGCGAGATCATCGGCCAGGCAGACGGCGGCCTGTCAGTGCTGAGGACCTTCAGACTGCTGAGGGTCATTAAGCTGGTGAGGTTTATGCCTGCTCTGAGGCGGCAGCTGGTGGTGCTGATGAAGACAATGGACAACGTGGCCACTTTCTGTATGCTGCTCATGCTCTTCATCTTCATCTTCAGGTAACAGAGGGGCACCGGGGCATCTATTAATATGAAATATGGCTGAGAAAGGAAATAAGCTTGACACAGAGAGGGCATGAGCGTGTGAATAAGAATGTGTGGACAAGGAGAGCAGAGATTGTGCTGTGTGTGTGTGTGTGTGTGCGGTTATGCACACACTGTATGCCTTTAACAGCCGGAGACGGGTTGGTTTGTTATCACCTCAAATCTCTGAATACAGAAATAACAGCTGATGTGGAATATCAGCAGATTAAGACAAAATATGGGAGTTGAGTGTGGTGCAGACAGCCATAGCCAAAGGCTTGAACATAGTTTGTGCAAAATAATAGGATTAGCTTCCAATTATTGGACCTCTACCCCTTTTTTTGCCCAAACCGTGTCTCAGTTGTTTCAAGGCTTTTCTCTTTTAACCCGCTTCCTTCTCCAGTAGCATGTCTGCCAGGGAAGTCATGAGCAGCTTAACTTGTTTATCTGTCTGTCAGCAGTATATTCGACATTAAACTTCAGAATTTCCACCCAATTAGGCGGATAGGCCTTAGGCTGAAGAACAATCATGACAATTAACCGTTAATATTAGGGCAGAGAGACTTATCATGAATCCGGAAAAAACTGTTGGTGGTACACCATCTTTAGTTTGTAGCATAGTTTTCTAAATTCTGATCTAATTTGCATATAATTATTAAAGATTATATTGATGATGATTAAGGACAAATAAAAAAAAGACAATGTACCTAAGTGGATATTGTAATGTGGATGTTGAAAGTGTGTAATGTAATCTCGCACACACACACCCTCCCTACCTTCCCTCCAATCCCACCTCCATGGGCTAAAATTAACATGATATTAACAGAATCACTGTTATTTCATAATATCGTCAGTTTTACTTGTTAGATATGAGTTCCGTACCAACTCTATTAGCCCGTACCTGCTTATGTGTACCTGTCAGCCAGCTTCGTCCTTTCCCAGCAGCACAGCACTCAAGCATAAATGTGCCAGGCGACAGATGGCATCAGAGCTTTTAGCCAGCTAATGCTAGCCTGAGCGAGTGGCTTTTGGCCTATACATCCAGCCACTGTAGCTTTTAGTGAGCAGTTAATGTACAGCACCACTCAGCTGAGACATAAACTTTTAAAACCTCTCCATTAATTGCTCTCAAGAAAGCAGCGATGAATGAGAATATGAACGGCATTAATGGGGCGGTCAGAGCCTTGTGACGTCAGCAAGGGGCAGGTAGAAGGACAGAGAGTACAGGAGAACAAAAAGAGCTTGAAATTAAGGAGAATATTTTTTTTTCTTCCTAATATATGTTTGTATGGGCAGACAAATGAATATGAAAATGAATAATTTCAGATGTACCTCACTCTAACCCTGAATTCTTAACATTGTCTGTAGGTGTCACAAACGCAGAGCCCATGGCATAATATATTTACTTCCTCAGATGTACTGTAAATGCAATATTTTCGTATTCCAAGACAGCATGTGTGGCTGTGTTATTGGAGACTTCCCTTCTTGTGTTGCAGTATCCTGGGGATGCACATCTTTGGTTGTAAGTTCAGTCTGAAGACAGAGGCCGGAGACACAGTGCCCGACAGGAAGAACTTTGACTCCCTTCTCTGGGCCATCGTCACTGTCTTTCAGGTAGGAATAGTTTTCACACACTTTCGACATTTTGTTTTCAAAACCTCATAAAATATGCTTATTTTTTGTACCTGTGTGTTACTATGTGTGTGCTCCTCCTGATGTGTATTGTTCTGTAGATTCTGACTCAGGAGGACTGGAACATGGTGTTGTACAATGGCATGGCGTCCACCTCGCCCTGTGCTGCGCTCTACTTCGTAGCCCTCATGACTTTTGGAAACTACGTGCTCTTCAATTTACTGGTTGCTATCTTGGTGGAGGGTTTCCAAGCTGAGGTATGGCATTTGGGTATAGGGTGTTGGGCAATTTTTACTTGGCAAAAGAGAAATAAACGAAACCAGGTGCAAATATAATATGGGACAAGATAGCCGATCATTTTGTATGTGTTTCACTGTTAGGAGTTGAAACATAATTGCAAAGTGTAAAGAAATACATGGATGCCTTGTGCTTATTTTCAAAGATAAAGCAATAAATCAGCAATGAGGTGGGTTGTATCTGTACTGAGCCCAGACCTGTGTCAGATTCACAACTTAACTTAAGATATTTGTGTTTTAGAGCTCGACATGAAGTCTGACAGTAAACCAGGTGACCTTGGGAGAAAATTGCTCTATCCCTTAGGTAGTTAATGAGATGGTTAATAAGGAGAGGGAAAATGACAAAATGTTTTTATTCAAATTATCTTGACATTGATCATTATTTTAACGCTGTAATTCTCTAACTCTGCTTTTTATTCTTCCTTTCTTCACCTTCTGTCATGTGTTCTCTTCCTTGCGTCGCCCCCCCATCCCTCTCCTCCTCCTCTTCCTTTTGTGTCTCTCACCTTCATATATTTATTTTCTGCCACTCTCCCACTGTACCTGATACAGGGTGATGCCAACCGCTCCTACTCGGACGATGACAGGTCTTCCTGTAATTTTGAGGAGAACGATAAGCAGAAAGACTCTCTACATCTCTCAGGTATTCAGTGCCTCTAGGAGGACTATGGCATTTTTTGTTCGATAAAGATTGTTTTTCCTCTTTACGTGACCATTTCATTCTTGAGTGTCAGGCACTGCATTGAAAAACTGTTCAAATTGTGTGATCAGAAACCCTTTAACTTAAAAAGTTCTGACTTCAATTCTTTAATCATTTCCATAAGAAAAAGCCTGACTTTGTTGTCTGAATTATAACAGAAATAAAAACATGCAAAACTGTTTGTAGGTTTATTATCTCACACCATCCGTCTACTTCAGTCTGATTGCCAAAAGTCCCGCCATCATAAATCTGCTCTAAGGCCATCTAGCTTTTCATCATGCCATGCTTTGTTGTCTTGTTTCTCGTCCATTTTCCACAACAAACAGTGCCAAACATCTTTTCTCCAGTCTGTGTTGAAAGCTGCACAGACTTTAAATAATGCACACCTGATGCCACTTCTCCATCCACTCCCCTCCCCTCTTCTCCTTGTTGGCATAAAAGAAAGGTGAATTCACCAAGAGCCAACCAAAGCGTCATTCAGTATAGAGCAGGACTGCGTAGGCAGTGTTGGCTCAGATTGCCTTGAAATGTCGTCAGTTACTAAATATAAATTACATTGACATTTTTATTATCAATATTGTAATCACTTGGATCAAAAAGAGTAATCCAATCTGAATTGTGTGGATTAAATAGAAATAGAAAATCAAATAGAAAGTATTGCGCCTCATACTAAGCGAATGCATGCAACCAAAAATGTCCACAAATATTCTTTTTTTTCTTTTGAAACATCTTAAAACATTTTCTGTGCAAATACAATGCATTATGCATATTCCCCATTTACATTTAGTCAAATCTAATTACCCTTACAAAAACAGTACTGGCACAACCTGCCGCTGTACTGTGTGTATTCTGCTATATGTAGGAGGCTGTTTCTTTTATGTAAGTTCATGTTGCTGTTTTTGAATCAAACACAACATAAAGTTGTGTATTTTTATGTTGTTATTGTGTTTTATTTTTTTGACATGGTTGATTCTGGTGAGCCTTTTTTTCTGTTGGACAAAGCTAAATAAAGTAAACTTCGTTTTAGTGCCATAATGTACCACCAGACTACAGAACAGTTGTTTCCTCAGGCTGAAAGACTCCTCATTTCATGGATGGCTCTCCATCATAAAAAAAAAAAAAAATGATGAAAGGCATTAAGAATAACCATAATAATTACACAGAAATAGCCAGAGTTTTCACTGATGGTCCTGTTTGCTTATGTAGGTTACATAGAGGCATCAGTTTAATTTAAGACAAGTTAAACGTTCCTTGTAGTACGTTTAAGTCACCATTAACAAAACTTACTTGCAGAACATATTCTGCATATTGACATTCATGAAAAAAAGTTTAATTGTTTTAAAAATGCCATATTTTAAAGATGTAAGATTAATGTGATCAAGTAATCCTTGACAATGTAACTTTGATTGGGGGTTTATTGTTGCAAATTGTTTTTATGTAATCTGATTATGCAATGCCCATTATATGTAATTCCACACCAATCCTGTAAGCAGCACATCAGGGAAGTTTCTCTGGATGTCTGATCAGAGTTCCCCTTAGGCAAAATTTGCCCTTCAAATGTCATTTTACCTGGAAAAGAAGAAAGCACATTTGCAATGTTAATAGTACCTTGAGACCTTTACAACAAAAATATATGTTCGAGAATGGGCAACCCACTGGCAGATACTTCTCTCTTTCACCATTACGAGCTCCTCTCAGGCACCTGTAAGGTGATTTAGGGTAAATTAAACCTTCCTCTGCCTCTCTGAGCTCGCCGTAACAACATTTTAAGACATTATGTTGTAAATTGATATAGAGTACCAAGTTCGGTGTGCATGGCGGCAACAGAATAGAATTAACTAAAGTAAGGGAGGACTTGTTTAATGCTGTCTTATTAATGCTGTCTTATCCTTCTCTCTCCCTTTTTTCACCACTCGCTCCTTTCCTCCATCTTTTTCTCTGCACTCCCTCTTTCCTACAGACCCAAAGATTTGCACACTAACCCCAAATGGGCACCTGGATCTGGCCCCTCTGCCCCCGGGTCTGTATCCAGGAGAGAGGTTGACCTTTGCTCTTGGCTCCAGAAAGAACAGCGTTATTTCTCTTGGCAGGGCAGAGCAGAGGGCTGTGGTGAGTGAACATGACTGTCATTAGTGAAGCTGAGAAAGAAGTACATACTCTACATACGTAGCTGCTGTTAGTTCTTGATTGACTGACCACTTACTATGTTTTGATAGAACAGTGTGAAGGTAATTATAAGCAATTATAGGCCTTCAAAGATTTTACATGCCTTCTGGTTCATTTAGACCAAATCAGGCACTGTGGTGATTAGGACAGGGGTTGTACCAACAGGGACACAACAGGGAGAGTATCGTCGCTTGGCCTGTGAACTCTGCCTAGATGGCACCCAGCTTGCATCTTGGGCGCAACAACTCATCCAGAGATGCTCTGACTGTCTGCAGTGCAGTTTGTGCAGTCTCCTGGCAGCTTGATGTTGTTTGAGGCACCCAGCAACATTATTGAAACTCACTGCAATTTTGCAGACCTCTGAATGTTTGTGCATGTCTTTTTCGGGCCTATATGACAGTATCTGTTTCACCCTGACAGCGAAAATGCCTTATTTCATTTTATTACTTATATATAAAATGTCAAAGACACATTTGACTATATATTTGACAAAACAGCAGCTTGAAAAAACAATCAGTAAGAATTAAAGTGCTTAATTGCTTGTGTATTTATTGCACAGCGCTCTATTGATTTAGCATTAGAGTTCAGCAGCTTTATAGCGTCTAGAACAAGCAATAGCTTCTTTTATTTTAATTAATGACATTTAATTAGCTAAAATGATTGAATTTGCCACGTCACATAGTTGACTAAAAGTTTAAGCGTGTACTGTATAGACGGTACTTCCAAGTGTCACGTAATGTGAATAATTTATTGCTCTGTTCTTCTTTTTGTTCATTAGTATGAAATGTAGCCGTCACCGTGTCTCTGGATCCAGACAGACTTTAGCTCAGAATTACAGGTGATAGAAGAAATGTCTCTGTCTTTCTTTCTCAGTACCCAGGGCGAGCTTATCACAACTGGGGCCGCCCACTGCCTCCCCATCCACAGGCCTTGTGGGCCCGTCGCTCCAGCTGGAACAGCCTGGGAGGATGCCGCCCCTGCTCCTCCTCATCTCCCTCTACCAGTCCAGCCCTTACCCCCACCTCTGCGAGGCCATTCTATGGCTATGGCCTGGGAGGCCTCGGGGGAGTGGTCGGAGGAAGCCTTCGTATACGGGGTCCCCGTGCTTCCTCATCCCCTCGCCGCCACCTGGCCCACATCCACACGGATGAGGAGGAGTCTCTCCTCTCTCCTCCTGCTGTCGCTCCACAATCTCTTCACCTTCCCCATCCTATGCTGCCTGGCCACTTTGTACCCAGGAGGGACCGCAGAGCTCTATCGCTAGAACTGCCCCATCTGCTGCAGGTCCCAGTTCCCCCGCACCGTCCACTGCCACCACACCACCTGCTGCCCCCCATGACGCTCCATGCTCACCAAAGGAAGAAGAGCTTCTCTGGGGGGATGGTAATCAGCGGTGGAGGTGGTGGCGGTGGGCTCGACAGTCTTGGTGGATTAGGAGTGGTGCACCAAGACTGTAATGGGAAGACTCCTCTGTCTCAGCTCCTCCAGCCTCCTCCCAGACACCCGGCTGAGCCGGCTGGAGGGCCGAACCCTCAGAGCCAGCTGATGGCTGACGTCTTCCCGGCGGTTAACACTCGCAGCAAGGATAGGGAGGACATGGATGATGACATTGACTATGTAAGTGTGAGTGGGAGGGAGGGAATTAGACGGTAATAGAATTAGGAAAAGCCTGGTGACTAAGTGAAGTAAGCTTATGCAATCACACGACTATCCTATAACACACAGTCCAATTCCACAGATGCAGATAAGACGGCGTATCAGCATCTGAATAGAACAAGCTAGCCTTGTGATTTTCAATAACCACACCATTTGCTCTTTTGTTAAAGTACAAGATTTTACACATGCAATAATCTCCTGCTCTCTTGTGTAGGATTTTCAAGTGCTTTGTATAAAGCCTGCACTCCCCATCACCTGGGCCTCATGGGAGACCCATTGTTTTCATTGTAAACAAGTCTGTGTACCAGAGAAACAAGGTTAATTAGAAAGGACTATTTAGACAGCAGGGGAGAGAGCTATACAGATGGTAATGTTGGAAGATGCTCCGAGCTGTTGCTATAGAAGTGTTTCACTTTCGTAAATAATTTAAATTGGGAGCCTTGCAATTCTGTGTCTTTATGTATTCACCGCATGATTGCATTCTGCATGCCGTGCAGGCTCTTCTCGTGTGCGCCATCGTTAGAGCTGCAATGATTAGACGATTAATGGATTAGTCAACAGAGAGCAAATCAGTTGGCAACTATTTTGATGATCAGTTACACGTTTCTCTTCATTTTTTTTCAACTGGTTCATCTTCTTATGTAAAAATTTGCTGCTATCTTTTGTCATGTATGATCGTGAATGAGTCTTTGGGTTTTGGACTGCTGGTTGGACAAAAGAAGCGATTTCCAGACATCACTTTGGGAAATCGTGATGAGAGTGACCTTGTGTTTCTTTCTTGCAGAGCTTGTGCTTCCGCATCCAGAAAATGTTAGAAGTGTACAGACCAGACTGGTGTGAGACCAGAGAGGACTGGTCTGTCTTCCTGTTCTCCCCGCAGAACAAGTGAGTCGCTTTTATTTCTTCTTAATTAAAATGGGTTGTATCCAGTGCATTTAGTGATGGAGCGATTGCATCAAAAAAGTGTGTTTTTACTCAGAATGTGGGGGTTTTTTTGTCACAAAAAGAATCATAAACATTATCGGCTGGCCACAGGACGTAACTCATCGAAACAATACCAAGGACGGGTGGGCAGATTCTGTTCACAACCTCATCAATAGCAAGGACGGGTTGCCGAGCTTCCTCAGAGAAGGACTACATTAGAGTATTGATTGCCACCTTCCAAATAACAAAAGGATATTTTCTCCCCTCCTGTTAGAGAGCCAGAAACAGGCCTCAGGGGGTAAATGTAATACCGTGGGCAATTCATTAAATTGTGCATTAACTTGTAGTGATGTTGTGTTACACTCTGCAGAGGAAGGGTTTGAATAGACTGAGTTCTTTTTAATAAAAGGCAGCTAAATGTCTCCGTGCTTGTTCCAAAATACTTTAGAATAAACCAGCCTCTCCTATTCAATCTGCTCCTTTTCATCCGTTCCAATAAACACCACAGCAAAGATATTTAATTGCTTTTTGGCAGTACTCAGTGTCACATGCTAAGTTTTTGAAATGCATATTCAGTATTTATACGTCCCATCTCTTCCTCTCTCACTCGCACTCCTTTCCTTTCTCTCCCATCCCTCTATTCTGTTCTCCCCGCAGAGCTCTGTACTCAGGAGTCTTCTGCTTCTGAGAGTGTTGTTAATGTAATTTGTTTTGAATTAGGAGTGATGTAAACAAGGGCTGAATGAGGCCGTTTACCCACCAAGATGTGAGGGAGCTCCCGTGCACTGTCAAGGAACTTGGCCCCAATTCTGATTGGATGGAAGTGGTTTATAAATTGTGTTTGGACAGAGCGTCGCCCTTACCCCTGTGTGTTATTTTCCTTATTTTGTCAGTGTCTTTTTGGCTTAGAGAAAAAGGTTAAGCCCAACGATCAAGGATACATATTTTTACTCTCGCCTGTAGTGCTATTTATCCATCTAGGTTGTTTTGGTGCCAGTTGTCAAGTTTTGGAGATATAGTCCAGAGAAATGTCTACCTTCTCATGAATATAATGGAACTAAATGGCAATCAGCTTCAAATACGTTTGAACAATTCAACAGTAATGTCTCTTGCATGACCTGTTTTGACCTGATAACCCTCCGGCCTTGTTGTGAGCAGTTTAATGTAGGAACTATTTTCCTTAGCTCTCTTATAAGTAAATGAGTGCATCCTACAGCGCTTCGATGCAGACAGAAAATAGTTCCTACATGATGCCTACCTTTGGCCTGTGGATTATCTTGAGTAACAGGGTCGTGTTTTCTGGAAAGAGACAGCGCTGATAAGTTTATCAAATGTACTCTTTTGGTGAGCACCACAAGCTGATTGCCATCTACTTCCATCATATTTTAATTATTATATAATTATTTTGATTTGGGGGTGAACTGTATCTGTAATAACACCTGTGATGCCAATTTAACCTTCTCTTTTTCTTCTCCATCTTCAACTCCTCTCCTCCTGCTCCAGGTTTAGACAGATGTGCCAGTCCATCATAGCCCATAAGCTGTTTGACTACGTGGTGTTGGCTTTTATCTTCTCCAACTGTATCACAGTTGCTCTGGAGAGGCCCAAGATACTACAGGGCAGCTTGGTAAGTCAATTTGAAATGTATCTATACACTTGTGTGCTGAAGCTTCTTCTTCTCTGTGCAGCTTTTGTGTGATAGCTTTTTGGGATGAATCAATTATTTTCTCTTGAAGGTGCAATAAGTACGGTTCTCTGATTGCGCCATCTTCTCCTTCTGACTGTCAACGCCTCTCTCTCTTGTTTGTCCGTGCAGGAAAGAGTCTTCCTCACAATCTCTAACTACATTTTTACGGCCATCTTTGTGGGCGAGATGACACTCAAGGTAACGTTTTACAGTCTGTCTCTCTATTACTCCCCAAAGAGTCCTGAGTGTGTAGAGTGTGCAGGTATTACGCAGAGGTGTCTTTTGTGTCCGTCTCCTCCCCGTGTCTCCCTGTTTGTCTCTGTCACCGAATTGACTTCGCCTCAGTGCTCCCACAGCCCGCTCCCTGCCCTTCTTTCTTGGCAATTCCCGCGTTCCCTCGGAGAACAGAGCAATTAAGCAAAGTCATTAATTAGTAGCTAGTCTTCTCTTATGGATGCAGTCCATCTCCAGCACTCCCCCGCACTCTCTCCTTCCTCCTGTGCTCGCTGATGTTTAGGGTTTCTTTTTTAAGTCTTTAAGTGTCTCCACTTCCTTAAGATCCCACTGTTCTCATCACTTTGGTTGCTCAGACTTGGTCTTTCTCCATCCTTTCTTTCTTTCTTTCTTTCCTTCCTCTCTCCCTCTCTTCGCCACTGTTTCTGTATTCTCTGCAAAAGGCTCTGGCACAAGTGTGCCATCAATTATGCACTCCCGCGATCAATTATTAACCAATCACCGCCCGTCAAGGAGCCGCAGACTTGTCAGCCCCCTGGCCGAGCCGTGCATGTCTCCCCCAGTGTTTTTATCTGTCTGAACCTCATGTAGTCCTGTAATGTGTGTTGATGTGTGTTTGTTGATGTGGCATTATTCTCTCCATAAGACTCCACCACAGTGTTCAGTGCTGTCTACAAGATGTAGCCACATAAAAAGCACAGCACAGCAGGGTGGAGGAATCGGTCAGCATGTCACAGAAGTTTTTCGAGGGTTGTTTTTGTGAGGCAGCAACTCTCTGTAAAAGTAGTTCTCATGATTGTATTGTTGTCGTCTGATTAAGTACCGCTATTTCCCGCACAGGTATTAGATTGTGAAGTCAATACCTTGTTGAAAGTTTTAGACATTCAGTTTACATTTTGGCATTTAGACCCTAAGATGTTTGCCAAGCGCCCATCTTTCAACCATCTTGATGTGTTTGCACGCTCACCCCCACAGTCCCTCTGAAGCTGTACTGGATACTTGGCAAACAGCTTCAAATGTCAGTTGCAGATTTTTTTTTTTTTTTGTCCAGGCTGAGGTGGTGCTTCCACCGCTGCTCGTCATTGCAAACCAAATCCAGCTGCGTGCATATGTATTACAATTCCTGAGCGACATCAAAGCCTCACTGTTGAAGCCACAGAGGAGTGGAATACTATCATGTGTGGAATGGCTTCACATTAAACGTTTTACAAGCAAATATAAAGGCAATGGGACATTGTTACTGCACCGTTGGATGTTGCAGTAAACACACTGTTACCTGTGTGCTCTTTGTAGTGATGCGTGGTGTGTCAGTGTGTGTTTGTGTCACTTTTAAACCACAGGTATCAATTACTGTTCTTGTGTTTGTGTCTTCTGGCAGATGTGCACTCACGTACATGTGTGTTTGGGGTTGAGTGTGTAACACGGGTCATCAGCCTGTTCACCTACAGCTGCTGATGACTTTTCTTATATGTATCTCATCGCTCATCCTCTTGCTTTTTAGTGTCACCTTGTTATTTTTCACCTTTTGATTTTGATGCAGATGTGGTGGAATTCTACTGCCAAGATGCTACATCGCAAGTGTAGTCCGTGGTGTGTTGATGTATGCAGCGTCACCTCCTTTTTTCCTCTCATGTTCAGGTGGTTTCCATGGGTCTGTACGTGGGTGAACAGGCTTATCTGCGGAGCAGCTGGAACATTTTGGATGGCTTCCTGGTTTTCGTGTCTTTGATTGACATTGTCGTGTCCATGGCGGGTGGGGCCAAGATCCTGGGCGTGCTTCGAGTACTCAGGCTGCTCAGAACATTACGTCCTCTTAGGTATGGAACAAAGACCAGTGATTTAAAAAAATATATTTACAGTTCATATATATGTGTGTGTGTATGTATGTATGTATATATATATATAAATATATAGACAGGGAGTTTTAAGGAAGACAGACAGTATTATGCAAAACATACTCATGAACTTCCAGTTTTTACTCCCTTGTTATATTTGTTTCTTATTGTGTTCACACTGCTTCTCCTCTCTTCAGGGTGATTAGCAGAGCTCCGGGTCTGAAGCTGGTAGTGGAGACCCTCATCACTTCCCTCAAACCCATCGGCAACATTGTCCTCATCTGTTGTGCATTCTTCATCATCTTTGGCATTCTTGGGGTGCAGGTATGTATGATACACACTGCATGCATACATTTTTAAATCAACTATATAATTTCACAGAAATTGTTGTAAATAACACAATCTATTTGTGTTTGCAATGGTTTCCTGCCAATTATGTGTTTTTATGTAATTCTCCCCCTCATTTTCCATTTTAATAGCTTTGAGGCACACTTGCATTTCATTCTTACGTAAACCCTCATTGTCTTCCCGAGTCTTTCATCATTGCACAACATTTTCATCCTGGGATCTTTGACCGCCTCATTATTTCACTCATAAGCAGTCTTTCATCTCATCGGGGGGGGCATACGAAGGCTTATTTGTCTTTTTTCTGAGTAGTCAGAAAGCATCAAAAGCTTGGTCTTATTGTTCTTCCACTGACAGCTGTTTAAAGGCAAGTTCTTCTACTGCTTCGGCCCCGATGTCAAAAACATCACCAACAAGTCTGACTGTCTGCAAGCCAACTACAAGTGGGTCCACCATAAGTACAACTTTGACAACCTTGGACAGGTAATGGTCACATGTGTTATATCTGCACGTCTGGTGTTCATCGCGTTTGGTATAAGAATATGTTACAGAATTTGATGGTTTTTTTTTTTTTGGATAAGCATGATAAACAGTTTTCCTTTCTGTTGTCTGCCCGCTATTTTCCAGGCTCTGATGTCCCTGTTTGTGCTCGCCTCCAAGGATGGCTGGGTCAACATTATGTATCACGGTCTTGATGCTGTGGGTGTGGACCAACAGGTACATCAACTGCATAACAAAAGTGTTACATAAGAAAAAACTTGAGGTAAGATCTTATCAGGTTAAATCTTTTTCTCCTCACCTCTCATCAACCTCTTGAACCCCAGCCGGTGACCAACAACAACCCATGGATGCTGCTGTACTTCATCTCCTTCCTCCTCATCGTTAGCTTCTTCGTCCTCAACATGTTCGTCGGCGTGGTGGTGGAGAATTTTCACAAGTGCCGACAGCACCAAGAGGTGGAGGAGGCCAAAAGGCGGGAGGAGAAGCGTCAGCGGCGCATGGAAAAGAAGAGGAGAAGTAAGAGAGAGGGATGACAGGAGACACATAGCAAAGGAGTGTGGAATTGGGAAAGTCTGTAAAGAAATAGGAAATAGAGGCACATGAACGTTTGAAGCGTTAAATTGAAATAAAGTGATACAAAGGAGCGGTATGATATGAAAGAAGAGGCAGGAAGAGATTTATGAAGTTACAATCGATCAGATGGAAATAATGACACACTTTTAAAGCAACAAGATATAATGATACAAACACAAAGGGCTTGAAAAGGGGGCTTGAATAGCTCAGTCATCCCCTATTGTTACTCAGATACATGATTCACTTTTTATCAGCAATGTGAGTTCTGATCAATACTGATGAAAATGTGTGCTGTAGAAAGAAATATGAAATAGAGACAGACAGACAGACAGACAGACAGACAGAAAACAATAAACACACAAACAACAAGTGTCATACTTGCTTCTGTTCTCTACAATTTCACATTTTTCTCTGTTGATAGTGATTCCAGCGCGATCAAAGCTTTGAGTTTTTGGAAGAAAAAAAAAGATCTGCTGCACAATTGTTTGGACTAGTCTTAATTTACATTTTTTTACAATAGCCTGAAAGTTTGAATGATCACTGTATATAATGATATCAATGGAAGGTTTTTTATTTATAAATCTCTGCAGAAAACATATTGGGCCCAGTGTCCACATTGTGTTTATTTCTGGCAGAAAAAAAGAGTTGGGTGCTGGACAGTGCTGGGATGAAGCTTCCAACCTGTAGATTGATAAAAGCAAAGCACTCTCCAGCAACAGTGGTCTGATCAGCTCAAAATATGCATTTCTGCCTCTGTTATGTTCTTCTCTCTAACATATACAGTTCTGGATTGGCCAGGACATGCTTTTTATCCATTTTGTTGGTTACCAGGGTGATGGTGACAATCCTACCACATCTAAGATAGGATAATGTCATACTTGTTTTTTTAACTGACAACAATTTCTGATTGAAAATATATTTTAAAGATATATATATATATACATATATTTTCTATCAACAGAAGCCCAAAAGCTGCCCTACTATTCCAGCTATGGCCAAGTGCGCCTGATGATCCACACACTGTGCACAAACCACTACCTGGACCTCATCATCACCTTCATCATCTGCATCAACGTCATCACCATGTCCTTAGAGCACTACAATCAACCTCATGTAAGATTTTCACCTTTGTGTGCAAACCTCTATTTGTGTATCATGTATGTATTTGGGTTGTATAGCAGTGTGGGAACTAATGCTTGGGAGTGCAGGGGGCGCAGGTCCAGTTGTGTATTTGTGTCTGTGGATGTACGTTAGATGATAAAGGGGAGATGGACCTTGCAGAGTATATATGGCTGTCAAATCCGACTGCAACCCTTACATAAAGCCTTCCATTCCCCAAAGAGCCGCATCTTAAAAAAGATACAGTGTGTGAAACCACTGACTGTTCCACCACCATGAAACAGTAGCATGTGTTGTGAGTAACTGCAGTCAGCACAAAGGACCTGTGATTGCACTGCTGATTTGACGTGGGCTGCTGTCAGAGTGGTGTTAGCCATACAGTACACGTATCTGTCCATTCATGTGTGATGAATGGAGGTTCTCATCGTGTTTTTTTCGTGAAGGGGAGAAGTGATTATCCTTGAGATAAGATGCCCGTTTGACCTTTTAAAATGGAGCAAGCTTTCTCAAACTGACCGGGCATCAGATAAATATCACAGGTCTTGGCCGTATTCGTCAGCTGTTGCTTCTGACATTTGGCAGCCTCCCACTTGTTAGAAGCCACAGCTCTATTTATGAGAGGAGACAACAGCCGGGGAAAATAATCTCCAGTCTCTGCAGCAACGTGGAGCTGGGCTGGATGTTAAAACTGTCTCTGGAATATTTTAATATGCTGCAAATACAATTTCGTTTAAGAATTTGTTTTTGTTGGGGGACATTGTGTGTGTGTGAGTGTGTGTGTGTGTGTGTGTGTGTGTGTGTGTGTGTGTGTGTGTGTGTGTTTGTTTGTGCTGCTATGAATTGAAGATGCTCTGTTTTTGCCTCTGGCATGCTTAATTTTACTCTACCAACAATGGGAACACTTCCAAATGTACCTGTTTTCCCTGCTGATACTCCACTCCCCATTGGACATGCGCACACACACACACACACACACACACACACACACACACACACAAACACACATGCCCCTTTTTTTTTATTCTCTCTCCACAGTCTCTGGATCTCGCCCTGAAGTACTGCAACTATTTCTTCACCTCCACTTTCGTGTTGGAATCAGTACTCAAACTCATCGCCTTCGGCTTTCGCCGCTTCTTCAAAGAAAGGTACAGTGTGTGTTGGCAGTGCGATTGTGTATGAGAGCGCTTCCCTTTCTGCCTCCCATGGAAGTATGTCCGTGTTTATTTGTAGCACTATACTAATGCAGCTTGACAGCTCGGTGTCAGTGCTGAACTCATCCATCCGCTGTGGGATTTGTTAATCTGCTGTCCGGAGGCAGACTGTACTGTACCTGTGTGATGATTGTCAATCAGCTTTTCCTTTCTGAAAACACAAGCACCCTTTGGATTACTGCAAAATGAGCTTTACATTTCAAAATAGTTACCCTATGTTTTTGTCTATTCAACTCAGTCACTTATCTCTTATTTGATGTGAAAATTAAGCATAAAAAAAGACTATCGGGGCTCCAGGCACATGCTATAATCTTCTGAAATAACGTCTAATATAAATAGTGCCATAATAAACTGTTATTTAGTTCAAAGTGTAATGGCTGTACAAATCCGCCTTTTGCTTTGATAATTTTAAATGGAATAGAGGATAACAGCTTTATCGACATAGAGGATTATGAAACATGTTAAAATATTTGTTATTAAGTTGACTCACGTATTGTGGGGAAAATACCGATTTGAAAATGTTCACTTCTATGAAATGTCCTCATTATCACAGTAAGACATAAGAATTTACAGTTACCTCAATAGTGATTAGCCTTCTTCCCTTTATTTCATTTCCTATGAAGTTAATTCAAAATGTAAGTACAAACGATAATTCCTTTTCAACCCGTTATTGTACACAGTGGAACTTATGGTTTCCTTTATAGCACTTAAAGTACCAGCTGAGCTAAGCACACATCCATAGAAATTTTCCGTCAAATGATGTCCTTCTTAAGATCCTTTTCCACGTCGTTTCCATTTTTACAGCCGTTTTCCAATTAAATTATTTTATTGTTGTGTTTTCAAACTAGTATGTCAAATCAAAAATGGAGCTGTTTCCACGCCAATTTTGTGTTTCCACTTCTGACAGACAGAATTCTGTGGATAACATAATGAATGTAATTTTATTCATAAAGCTTTTGAAACGGATATGACAGTTCTTTCGTGAGTCGAGTTTTTCTTTGTGGTCATTTATTGATCTCATACAATATGAGTCAGATTGAAAAAAAGAAGGTGTTAAGCCGCAGTATCATTCTACTAACTAAAATGAATTGTCTTATTCGCTCTCTGCTGGTTACACTACTGTGCTTTCCATTTCTCCGACTCACTGTATTCACCTTTGTTTGACCTCCATGAGAAACACACCTCTGTACTCCCACATTCATTCACTCCGAGCTCAGACTAATTGATTCGTCACTCACCTAGATGTGCACGGCGACGAAACTGATGTCTTATTCTTTTCAGGGCTGTGTGGTGGCTAATTAAAGGCAGAAACAGATTCGGGAGCTTATATTACACTGATGGTACTTTAATGTCATTGACCTATTTTGGTTTCCCGGGAGAGAAAGAAGAATAAGGAGAAACTGTTAAGAGAAATGAGGTGGCTGAGGAAGAATCAGATAAAATATAGGAGGGGAAGCTGGACTGATCAAAGAAAAAGGGCAAATGAGCGATGAAATGAGAAAAGAGATGGGCGGATATAGAGAGAATTTATCAGGCGCCTACCAGCTGGCACTTTGTCTCTTTTTATGTTGTGTCAGCAACAGCCGTGAACAGTCATTGTGCATAGTGTGATTTATAGGCTGGGGTCAGATTTAGAAATGGGTCAATGGAGTAGGTGGTGTCAACGTGCACTGTAAGTCTGCAGGTACGTATGTGTGTGTGCATGTGCGTGTGTGTGTACACTGTAGATGTATTGATATTTAAAGGTTTGAGGCAGTCAAGGAGATATGAAAGTCCACATTAAATGTGCCTTTGGATGAGTATCGGGTGCATCTTTATCAGGTGGGTTAGTTTGTTCCTTTGACTCTGATGTGTTAAAGTGATTTTAAGGAACATTATTATGCAAATATGAACAAAGGGAGCTGCCATCTTCAGCCTTGAAGAGATACTTTTGTTTGCTAGAAGTAGGGCTGTGTAAGGTAATTATCCCCAGAAATGGGTCTTTTCCCTACGCGTGCTGGCTCGGCTTGACTCGCTTTGACTCGGCACTGCTGGGATTTCTATATCCATTACAACAAGGCTACCTGCTTTAAGGTGTGTCTTGAGCAGTGGTCAAAGGAGTGGCTGTTAATTCTCTTCCTCCCCACAGTATTATTGAAGAATATTTGAATATTTTCACCGCTTTGCCTTGCCCTCAGACAGCCTCTTCTGCCGGGGAGCTGAAGCCGTCATATCGCTTACTTCAAAGCTTCCAGACTTCGGTGTTTTGTTTAAGGGTTTGTTCGGATTCACCAAAGTCACATAATAACCCAAACTAACAGATCGAGGCAGCAGTTGAGTAGCAACTCCCTCATTCTGCAAAGTAAAATCACTGTTATTATGGCTTCAGTGTCCCATTAGAGAGAGCTGTTTTACAGGCAAGGTAAAATGGTGAAAACATTCTAAATATAGTGTGGGCTTTCTTTTTAGGTGGTTAAGTACATTGCTTACTGAAGCTTCCTTACCAGTGCTCCTACCCCACTTAAAAAAAAAACAACCCAAACCATCCCTTTGAGGGTCTGTATCACTGAAACCTCAGATGATAACGTGCCTGTAACAAATATGTGAAAAAGAGGTAGGGACCCAGGCAGGCCCGAACAACAGAGGGAAACACAATCATGTGCAAGATGATAATGAGTCACGGGCGGCGGTTGATACACTGCTCTCATTGGCATTTAAATGAGAGAGTTTGGCAGGCATTCTGACAAATGGATTGGCAGTGGCAAATGTTTTAGCACTCTGGGTGCCTCGCTTTGTGAACGCGGATCAGATGTGCACCTGATTTAGCATCCTCCATGAAAACTGCACAGCTTTAGGGCCAGCTTTGTGGTTTCACAAAAGATGTTAACCCACTGACTGTCTTCCAAAAACTCAGGAGATGAATGAGCGCTACAATACCCCCTGAAGCGGTTACATGAGGCGATAAAGGACACGCAAATAAAAGCATGGTATAGTGGTGGAATACTTGCATCAGGTCAACGGTTTCCCAAAACTCAGATGATGCGGTTAATATGGTTGCCTCAAGCTCTTTGATCTCAACAAATGCATCTGATTTGGCAACATCTGTTTCCCATCTGCGCTCAAACGATTGTATGACAAGCATTTTGCCGCACATGATGGATTTGTTAAGGGCTTTTGGTGATGAGGCTCTGTAGCATCACTGGTAGAAATGTGAGGATCATAAAAGAGATCAATGAGCTGAAAGGTGATGGATAATTAACTAAGTACCTGTTTGTATAGCTAGGCCCTGAACCTTTTAGAGAGCCCTGAGTGTAGGACTTCGCCAACAAGTGATCATCTGTATGTGACATATGTATGTGTGTTTCTGTTTTTTCTGTGTGCATGTGTGTTGCAATGCCCTTGTGCACCTTCCTCCATCACACGAGTGTGTGTGTGTGTGTGTGTGTGTGTGTGCTTGTGCTAGGTGGAACCAGTTGGACTTGGCCATTGTGCTTCTGTCAGTGATGGGCATCACCCTGGAGGAGATCGAGATCAGTGCTGCCCTGCCCATCAACCCCACTATCATCAGGATCATGAGAGTACTGAGGATAGCTCGAGGTACGCGCGCTACACATGTGAAATAGGCACACATACACACTCACTCACAAGCCCTATCGCACCCTTACTTCCTTTAAATGCTTTCAGTGAACTAGAATATTGACTTGATGTTAATGGTGTGTTAAAATCTAACTCTAGAGCCTGTACTCAACTTTCACTGGCCAGTTAGCTGTAGCATAGCAGCTCAGGTCTAAAGGGCTGTTCTTGTGTGTGTGTGTGTGTGTGTGTGTGTGTGTGTGTTAGACTGGGTGTAAATTAAAAACTGACCTTTACACAGTTTCATGTTTCCCATTTAGTCTGTAATTGAACCTGAGGGATTTCCCCCTTAATGGCCACACTTAAAATTTCTCTCTGTCTCTCTAACACACGCACACACACACAGTGCTGAAACTGCTGAAAATGGCGACAGGAATGAGAGCCCTGCTGGATACGGTGGTCCAAGCCCTGCCTCAGGTACGACACACACACACACACACACACACACACACACACACACACACACACACACACACTGACAGTGACAAACACTGTCTCTCCCTTTTTTCCCCCTCACAGACTCACACTCCACATTCCCACAGAGAGTTTTGCGATTCCATTCAATAGCCAGAGTGCTACTAGCCCTCTTATTATGTTCCTCTGTTGGGCTGTAGGCAACTCTAATAGATGACTCATTCATGCCACAGGCTGGAAGACTCGCACACCAACACATGTGCGCACATACACACATAGTAGGCTTGTCTTGTTTTCACTTTCAGCACCATGGAGAGCACCCAGACTCCCGCTGTGGCCACAGTGTGCTAGAAACAGTGGGAGCTTCTTACAGCATTCTGTAGTTCATTTGGTGGTGAAATGTCCTCAGAGTCAGACAGTTTTCTAGGTCGTCCCAGTGTCAAAATACCCAGAATGCATCTTTGCTCAGTCTGCTTTGTGTCTGGAAGTAGTGCATGTTTGCTTTGAAGCTTAATGTCATGAATTAAGGATAAAAAGGAGATGAGGGAAAAAAAATTATTTATATTATATTTAAATGTCAGTATTTAGTTTTGTTTATCCAGCCTCATGTTCATGCCTTCATCAAGAGTCAATGTTTATTAATCAAGGGATTTCCCTAAAGCTGTATTTGCTGTAACCTACTAACTGATGTCTTTGTGAAAGCATTTGTTGGAATGCTGACATCCCCATTACTGTATCTGTGAATGCAAAGAGAAATCGTTTGATGTAGCTTTAGAGTTAGTTGAGAGCAAGACGCCTATTAGCGTAGCTTAGCATCGAGACTTGGAAGAAGGGTAAACAACTAGCGTGGCTCAGTTTAAAGCGTTGACTGTAGAAAATATGGTCTGAGCTTTACGGTCTGTGAAAGTAAAACCAATGTGGAAGTGCCTTCAACCTGTACTGGTTGCAGAAGTCAAACTGTATGTAAGCCTATGAAAAAATGACGCTTCTTCTCACTTGATTTATTACCTCAGTGAAAACTTAACTAATGAGTTTATGGTTGCTAGTTTTGGTAAGTTTCTATAACACAGCATGATGTTAATTTTCTGAATTATGGTCCCATTTGAGTAAAATAGACAATAAAGAGGGTTGTGCTTTAGGGCAGGGCGACCTTATGATAGACAAGCTACCACAGGATCTTGGCTCCAAAGAATAGTTAACAAACCAGTGGGTGACCTCACGGTGCGGTGTAACAAATCTCTTAAACCCACTTACTAATGTATCTGGCTTGTTTAATCTGAACAAATACGTATGGATGAAATAAAGCTAAGCTAACCGGCTGTGCTGTCCAGCTACAGATTTACTGCAGATGTAATAGTATCAATCTTCTCATTAACATATTTCCCCAAATGTTGAACAATTCCTCAAAAGGAAAGCAGTTGTTTAGACAGGATGTGTTGATGCAGACACTAATGTAGAGCCTTATTTATGGATGTGCAGCCACACACACACACACACACACACGCACACAGTCTGACCCATTGACCATCAACAGTAAGATGAAGCAAACAGAGGGAAACAGGTGGTGTGGTGAAAGGAGGGCAGGCAGAGGTGAGGGAGAACAGATTCCTTGTCTTTCTTTACTATTGATCCCCCTCTCATTAACACTGAGCCCTTTGCACTATCCCAAGGGCACCAGGGGAGGTAATTAAAACTGGGGCTAATTAAACAATTCCAGGAGGTCTCTTTCTCTCTCTCTCTGCGTATGGGTGTGTGTGCATATTGAGGTACTGACAGAGTGAGAGTGAAAGCGTTACATCTGGCAAGATATTAGCCTGAGGTGATATTCTGCTATATTTCACTGTGAAAATTAAATGGCGAGCTGCCAACATTCCTTCATTACATCACATAGGATATTGAGTACAGTATTGACATTTCAACAAAGGCTTCATGATACAGGAGGACAAAGGAGCAGACGAATACACAGATATTGTTATGAGAAGGCAAGGAATATGAATAATGCCATCAGGGCACACGGGGACAGATGTCTGCTAGAATAATAGTTCAAGAGATGAAACGCGATGAGAAGCTGTGTATATATTTAATAGGCCTTGACAGGACATGGAGATGTAATGAAGGATCCAAACACTCAGACTAAATGGGTGAATAAGCTTAATAGCTCACTGACATGTTGGGAGAAAATTTATTTTTATAGTTTGTCTTTACAACGACAAAGTCTTCTAACCCACGAGCATCCTACATTATCCTCTCCTCGCTGACTTGTGTAAAATGGCTGCAACACACCGTTTACTTACACTAATAGCTTACATCATGTTGGCACTAAAGTCAAGCCAGTTGTTTCATCGCTTCTCCATGGCTTAGTAACCTCCAGAATAGCCTAAGGCAGATGTGGACACCACATGGGATGCCATTTGTGCTTTAGGACTTTTATGAGTGCTATCATTTACATTTCTTTAAAAGTATAGGTTTTTTTTAACAACAGCAACTTGACTCCATCCTGGTGGCTTTGTACAGGTTATGGTTAGGCAAGCTCAATTAATATTGAACAAAAATAACGAGATGAAAAAAAAATCTGTCTGAATCAGTCCCGAGTAAACCCTCTATCTAAACAAATCAAAGGATCTCTGAAAAAGAGAAGATACTCAGCATCTCCATCGCTGTAAAAAATTTACCCCAGGTACATCTCAGATCATCTTCATGGCCACAGGAGAAGTGCCTTACAGTGTAGCTGCAGGCTACTGGTAAACTCGCTGTGTTGTTTTTTTTTCCCTCTCAAAATGTACGCTGGACGTGTACAAGTAGGTGCAGGTGGAGGGAAAAAAAATACTGTGAGAATCCTGCTTTTGAATGTGATTTCATTTTGATCGATTTTAGAGTTAGAGTCAAAATCCTGACCCCCCTGAATAGATATTACCATTAAACTTCCCTTGTTGCTTATTTATATTACGAAAATAATGTTTTTGTATTACAAGTTTTTATATGCATTTTGTATTGAGATATGCAAAATGAGACTGTCTTAATTAAACACTGGCTAATCTGCATACATTTCCAAAACATAAATCTGAACTAAAATCATTGACATATAAAGATGGGAACTGTGATTTGTTGCTCTTTTCTGTACACGCGACATCTTTTGCATGTCTGTCCGTCCTGGAAGAGGGATCCCTCCTCTGTGGCTCTTCCTGAGGTTTCTTCCATTGTGTTTTTTTTTTACCCTGTTAAAAGGGTTTTTTTTCCCATCAACATGTGAAGTTTTTCCTCACTCCAATTGAGGGTCTAAGGACAGAGGATGTTGTTCACTGTACAGATTGTAAAGCCCATTGAGGCAATGCGATTGTGATTTTGGGCTATATAAATAAAATTGATTTGATTTGATTTGATTTGGTCATGGTTCTCCACCTCCTCCCACTTTGCAAAAATGAGTCCAAAATATCCCGGACACGAGCGCTGCCAGCCTGCACCGGTGTCATCGTTTGGAGTCAGAGAATTTGCAGCAGTGATTGGGCAGTGGTGATTGTATCGTGTAGTGCTGCACAATTAATCACGAAATAATCAAAATGTCAACATGACTAAGTGCAATATCCAAGTCACAAGCACGACAATTTTTATATAAAGGTAGTATGTCACAAAACAGTGTTTTAATGGAATTTTGTAGTGCTGCAGCGATGGTGGATACCAGGAGAAATGCCACCTTGTCATGATTTTTCTATTTTTTTTTTTATTGTGATATAAAAGTTAATCACCCATAATTATTTAGAGTAACATCGTAATCGCAATATCTGTCCATCTGCTAACATAACAACAAACACCTTAATGTGTATTTAGGGTTTTTACACTCATCTGAAAAAATTATGTAAGCAAAATAGCCCCAAGACTCAAAATTGACCTGTACGTGAAAGTCCAATGTTTTCACCTGTGCTGTCTCACCTCAGATCATCAAATTTACAAACGACAATACAATCCATGGACAGCTCGCGCTTTTAGAGAGAGCAGATTGTTAAGCACACAGGGCAGAATAGCACTAACTTAAGAGATGTAGTTGAGACAAACCCCAGAACAGTGGCATTAAGAGTCCTTACATAATCTAAATGAAAGGTTGGAAGGCAATAGCCTCCATTACTGTGAGTCCAAAGGGACTCATCAGACTGTTCTGCGTGTAATGGAGTGTATTTGTCTACATAAAAAGCTAACTTTAATATCTCAATAATGTAGGTACTGCAAAACACTTCCATTGTGTTACATGGATGAAGATATTTTGTTCTTTTTTCACCACTTTCTGCAGCTCTTCCTTAAAGTGAAGAATTGACCTTTGTAGACTAACCAAGTGAATCATATCAGGCCATTTATTCCAGCGCCTTTAGCAGTAGTGATTAATAGTATATTCTCTCTGAGTTTTTAGTGGATTTCAAAGGAGAGGAGAAAACATCTAAACAAAGGTGTTTATTTTCCCCCCCCCCCCCCCGAGTATAAAAGACATGGTGGCTCTGAAATCTCATTTTGGTTCAATTTAGTTTAACCTCCCTCCAATCCCAATCACAGCTTGGCTCCTATTTACTGAGAGCCTTCCCCAGGTATTATGATTAAACATTCATTTCCACCGTGAATGTTTTTTTTACAGCTAGACCTCACTATAGATAGTCCTGCCAAACCATGCTTCAAACTGAGAACAGCCCCTTTAATAAACTCTGTCTACACTGCAGTGTGTAATCTCTTCAGAACAGGCTCTGTCATATTCGTAATGTTGATGCACTATTCCAAGACCAAACACGAGAGACAACTGCAAATTTCCCGTAGCTTTCCACTTGAAAAACAGGTGGAGTGATATAAACTTCTCTTTAGAGCACATGGAGAATAATTATAACTATTTGTTGGTGCTTTTCTCTCATCCCCCGGTGGAGCAGCACGGTGTCAAACAGTGAATAGGAGACTGGGTTTTTGTTTCCCTGTGATGGGATTAGAGTTTTTTGCCCTGAGTGTTTAGCGCGGAACATCATCATCACCGTTAAGTTGTGGGAACAGAAGGTTTGTTTTGTGGTGGAACCGAGCCAAATCCCAAAACCCCAAACTCAGAAATGCACAACAGCATCAGGGGTTCAGTCGTATCAAGGTCTCAGAGGAAGCTGTGCCGTGGTGTGCAGGAGTAAGCAGGATGTGGGAGTAGCATGCTAGAAACAGTTTGGAGTCCTATGTGACTTTCTTAATGCACGGCCATTACAGCTCGTGTTTGAACTCCTGCCAGTTTGTTTAGTGGCAGTGTTTGAATTTTCAATTTGAAAGGATGACAAAAAAAAAAGTGGATTGTTGATCTGGGGACATTCTTGTCTTGCGGTTAGTTGTTTCAGAAATGACTGACTTAAATAGAATTTCAAGGTTGAATTACCCTCAAGCAAGTGTACGACTGATTTATCACAGGTCCCAATATCAGTGACTTCTTGGTCTGTTGTTGTTTGAAGATGCAACATTTTCTGAAAACCACATCTTGTGCACTATGTTTTAGAGTATTTAGCTTAGCCAGAACATATAACCTAGACACTATGTTGTTGTTATGCTTTCAAATGGTTTAAAACATGTGCATGTTCTTCTGTCTGTGTGTTGTGTCTGTGTCTCTGTGTGTGTGTGTGTGTGTGTGTGTGTGTGTGTGTGTGTGTGTGTGTGTGTGTGTGTGTGTGTGTGTTACAGGTGGGTAACCTGGGCCTGCTCTTCATGCTGCTGTTTTTCATCTACGCCGCCTTAGGAGTAGAGCTTTTTGGAGAACTTGGTAAGTGTCCCTGTTGTGTCTGTGTCAATTAAAATCCTCTAATTATACCGTTGGATGTTTTTTTAATTTTCAGTAGAAATCTGTGAAGAGAAACCATAAATTAATTCAGGGATCGTTGCCAGTTAAAAAGGAGTTTTCTAAAGACTCAAGAATCAAGGCCGTGATCTATGATTGTAATAAGATCACATTCATTAAAATGCAATCATACATTGATTATTTAATGTGAAAAAAACTGTTTGGATATTTCTGCTGGTGTAATAGGATAAATGTTTAAAGAAACAATCTGTGAAGCTTTCAGAGAGCGAATCTCTGTGCTGATTCAAGGATTTTGAGATTTGAACACATTTTCCTTGTATAGTGGATGAATTTACTCTTTGATCTCAAGGCACAGCTTGAGATACTGTGTGTTATCTATCATGTGACACAATGTGCACCATTATATCTGTGGTAATGTGCATAAGCTCCTAATCCTTTCACCACATACTCATATATATGTGTTAAAGTTGAGATGAAAGGACAATTCCAACTAGCTGCACAGCATATGGTCTACATACATGTCATCCCCATACATGTAGGTGATCAACATTTATCAATGTCTGTCTCAGCCAAATAACAACTTCCAGTTTTCATGTTCTCATTTTCGTGCGCATAAAAGCCAAATGACTTGTATTAACTTTAGCCTGACAATCTCCTTATTTCCCCTTTTCATCAGTTCTCTCTCCTGCAGTCCGACAGCCATTAGAGAATCAACCCACTCTCCAGTATTCTGATATATAAGCACTGTCCTAAAATATCCACATTGAAGTTGGAAGAAATATCTTTCAAACTGTCACATTTCCCTTGTGTGCTGCAGCTGCAGCCAGTGGCAACGTTGCTTCCTATTGGAGCTTGGCAGGAGAAAGGATTAGTGGCAAATGCAAGTGTCTCTTTTCTTGAGGCCCTTCCAGAGATTATCTTGGGATATAAGCTCAAAGATAAATAGAATGTTTTGGTCACATTGCTGCTGATTTGATAACAGACTGTGTCTACACTGAGTTGGCTTGTTTGGACAATCATCTACAGGCAGCTTAGTGACAGAGATGGTGCATGTTTCTGCAGTTTAAAGGAGTAATGACGTGTTGATCTTTTTCTTCTTTTGTTATCCCTGCTCCCTTCCTGTCCCATTTTCTCCATCCTTCTCTTAATCTCTTCAACTCTTTCTTATCTGTGACCTGATAACTTCTTTTCTTCCTCTACTACCTTCCACCCACCTCACTCTCATGTTCAGTATGCAATCCTGACTACCCATGTGAGGGTATGAGTCGTCACGCTACTTTTGAGAACTTTGGCATGGCTTTCCTTACCTTGTTTCAAGTCTCCACGGGCGACAACTGGAATGGCATCATGAAGGTACAAAGATGCATTCGCAGTGTACATGTCAGATTTATTTGTGTTTTTTCTTTTTATTGTCTTTTTAAATGTTTACTTTCAGTGCAGTTAGAAATTCAATTAAATTATCAACAGAATGTGTAGAAATAGTGTTATGATGTGAATGTATTCTTGTGGAGATATCTACTGAACTTAGCATGCTAACCAGCTAGCCATCATGGTCCAGGGCTCCTGTGTTACACTCCCACACTCCCCACTACTCTGAGCTCCCAAACTGCTAGCTGCATGGCAGCTAAAGTTAGCAGCAATTAGTTGTTAGTCTAGTGATATGCTGCCCTCTTTTGTATTTGTAGTATGAGATTTCACCAATTTTAACATATTGCAACTTTTACTAAAACATTTTTTTCACTCTTCACAATTTTAGTGAACTATAATAACCCTGGTACAAAGCCTTACACTTTGGCGCACAGGACATACACAAACTCCATACAGCGTACGTATTTATGTTTCAAAAGGAAGAAAAATAGAATCACAGACTTAGAGAAAACAGCGAGGAGTGAGAGAGAAAATCCTCCTCTATTTCTCTCATCCATCCTATCTTCCACTCTAGCGATGCTCACCAATGAAAAGGAAATGTGCTTGCTCAGCACTGGTTGCACAGATTACCTTACTGATGGGCAGGAGGGTAACTGTGCCTCATTGCACACACACAAAACACCAATTTCACCTGAACACACTTCTAATGCCACCTGCAGCTATGGCTGCTCCTCCGCACACCTAGGCTGCAGGGAGAATAGAGATTATGCTGGAGCGTGTCGGGACCGGACCATTAAACACACACTGGATACAGGCAGTGTGGATGGTAGCGGGCCATGAAGCAAACCAGTGGGCCACAGATGCTTCCCCTCTGAGTAAATTGCTGTCATTCTAGCTGTCAAATGATCACCTTTGCCATGAGAGAGGCAAATCTGCTTTGGTTTAGTAAGAAGCAGGTGAGGCAGAGTGGTAATTAGCCATGCAGGGAAGAGAAGAAATAATGAAGGAAGAGGGCAGGAGGGAGAAAAGGAGGCACCAATGAACTGTAATAAGAGGGGGGGATGAGAGGATTGGACAGGGGGTTAAAAGAACTGACCAGTTAATATGCTTTCTCCCCACTTAAGGGAAAATTACATAAAAAATGGAGAAATGGCGGGGGAGGGGGAGGCAGCACAAGCAAGACTGGGAACAAAAATTTGGAAAGAAATAAGATGGAAAAACGAGTGAAGGCAGAAGAGGGAGAAGTCGTGTGAAGGAGCACAGTGTGTAAATGTCATGCCAAATTAGATAGAAAAGACCAGCTTCAGCTCAGAGGGCTAAAATTGTTATGTGTGGTCACAGCCTGGGTGAGATATGTGTACTTGCAGAAAACACTTGTCACTTTGGTTCTGCTTCTGACTGAACTCCACTGAGTGCGTGTTAACCAGAGTGGAAAACCACGAGAATAATGCTAGAGAGGAGAAAGGAACGCCTCCCGTCGCTTTGCATGGAAGGAAAACAATTAAGTGTTTGATGATTATGCAAGTTGTCATGAATACAAAGAGCCTTGTTAACATGAACTAGATGCATTCTATTACTGCCTCAAATTAATAAGGATTTTTACATTGTTGTGAAAATGTCCCATAATAATTATTTTTGGGGGTTCCTACTTTCGTTTTGGTTGTCTACTAGAAACTGCTTTATTGTTCAAATTACTTGTCTCACGCCGTCTGCTGCAGTATCTCTATTCGCCCGTGCCTGTATTTGTAAAGCCCCTCATCGGGAAAAACCCAGTCTGTTCTAATTGGTCAGTTGCCACAGACCTGAGCAGGCACCTCCCACCGTGATTCCGCATAAGCTGTGCTGGTGTTTGTACATCACAACCTTATGGAACACATACATATACATAGACGCATAGAGATTGTACTTTATATGATATGGGACCTTTAAGCAAAGTAATGTATAACACTTGTATCAGTTTCCTACAGTAAAATCAAAGAAAACACAAAAATATAGCGTATTAAAAACCCAGGAAATGACACCAACACCTCCATGACTCTAAAACTCACATCTCACCAAGAACTCAAAGTTACAAACTTCGAAGAAGAAAGTATTTGTTGCAGAGCTTTATCCAAAACTGTGGAGCTTATCTGTTGTGTCTCCTCCACATGGCCAGTCTTCCTCCACTTCTAACCAACCACATTTTTCCCCACCTTCTGCCTCTGTGACACCAGGACACATTGCGGGAGTGCCCACCGGACCACGGCACCGATGTGGACTATGCCTGCAATCCGAGCCTTCAGTTTATTTCGCCTATGTACTTTGTCTCCTTCGTGCTCACCGCCCAGTTCGTGCTCATCAATGTGGTGGTGGCCGTGCTGATGAAGCACCTGGACGACTCCAACAAGGAGGCCGCAGAGGAGGCGGAGATGGATGCAGAAATTGAGCTGGAGCTGGCCCAGGGCACCCTCTGTTGCATGGGCGCCCCTGGCTGCGGGGGTGCGAGGATGGACAAAGGACTAGTCGCTGCTGGATCAGGGCCTGGAGGCACAGCAGCGGGGAAGGAGCGAGGAGGTGCCAGAGGAGAGAAGGGAGAAGGAATGAGGAAGATGCGCCATGCATCAGCCACTGGGCACCCAGGGGGGTACAACTCCCGAGACTCCATCCGGAGCCTGTACTCACCAGCACAAGTGAGTGTGTGTGAGAGAGAGCGAGGGTGCGAGTATTCTTACATGGATTTCCTGGTAGTGTGTGAAAGGCCTGTTTTGTATGTGTGCTGTTTACGTCAGTGTGTGTGGGTGTGTGCGTGTGTGTCTGTGTCTGCAAGTAGGGATGTCTCCATGATCCGCACGATCAGAATTTCTTTTTTATAAGGGATCCATTACAGCTAATCACAAATCTTATCCTCATTAATATTTATCCATTTCTGATTAATTTTTAAATTCTCTCCCAGATGTGACCCAGCTGTAGCTCTGCTGTAATGCTTCGCTGCACACAGTGGAACCACTGCATAATGTAGCGCATTGTAGGGAAACGGAAGAGAGGCATCAACAATGGCTCGCAAAATTCTGCTGAAATGACTCTGTACCAGGACTGTATTGAAGAAGCCTCACGACCACACGATTTAGTCTCAAATGGGGCCAAATAGAAGTTTCCTAAATATTATCAAAATGTCCGTGCAGCGTTCACTCTGACAGTCTTTTCTCTACAGAAAGCCCCATTGGAGAATAGACTCTATATAATGAAATCTTGTGGAAAACTTGACACAGTCAACAGTTTCTATATGTATGATGATTCAGTTTTCATAAAATCTCTGTAATATTCGCTCTAATAACTTTCATGAATGCCGAGTGCACACTCTGAAGTGGGGATGCATGATTATGGCAAAGGTCATAATCCAGATTTTTTTGTAAATATTGAGATATATCTGATTATTTAACACAATTACGCGTAGACTTTGCAAACCGCTGTTGGCAGGCCTTCAGGTTTTGTTTTATTTTTTGCAATCAACAGCTCACTTGAATGCATTGAGCTGAACTTAACTTGACCTGGCTGAGAAAGAGTTTGGGTTTTAGGTCTGCTGAGAGTGCGAAAAATGCACCGCTGCACAGGAAAGGGATTTACTGGATGTTTAACACAAGACCAAGTGAGAGCATCATTGCGAAATGGAACAGTACACTTATTGTTTTATCTCATTTATATTTTTGATATATAGCAGTTGAAAATATAATTGGATTAATTTGATCGTCCCTTCTTTGCAGCCTCATAACATGGGAAAATAAGAATTTTGGATCAGATTGAGTCTCTGCAGATCCTGCATTATAAACTATTCTGATCAGTATCCAGGGCAGATCACATAACGGAGACATCCCTACTTCTTTGAATTCTTATCTGTTTCTCTGGCTGCCTGTCAGTTTGCTTCTCTTTGCACAGCATCAGTGCATTAGTTCATGTAGGGAAAATTACAGATTCAACTCACAAGCTGGAAGAATACAAAGGAGGTAAACAACATGGCAGTAATTTCCATATGCTGGTGGAATGGTGGTGAGAAAGCAGAGAATCATTGCTATATTCCATTCTTTTGAGGGATTGACTGACAGCCACATTGCATCATTACACAGAGTCATTTTTAGCATCTCTCTGTACAATTCGCTTGTACTGTATTTCTTTTATGGACACAAAGAAGAGGGAATGAAAAGAAAAGGCAGCTATAAGGAAAGGACATTAAGCCGGACCTGAATGGCAACTTTGCTCAAGCACAATTGTGTTAAGAAGACAATTTCTTGGGGCAAAGGTTTTTCAAAATGAAACAAACAAATTAAATGACTAGACCGATGACAGCAAGGCTAGGACAATTGTCTCAGGTAATCCTTTTTGAGTAAAGCTTTGTTAACTTTTCAGTTCTCGTGTGAGTCTGTCGACGTACAGTCACAGGTTACACTTTTGGAGTGAAGATGTCGTGGCTGTGTGAGTGTAGATGGTCCCTCATTTCTACTCACAGCAGAGCATCCATTATGAAATTGCTAATGATAGTCTGAGATATCCGCGCAGAGATGCACATAAAGATGACTCATCAGCTGCCGTGGAGTGTCTCACCTTTGCAGAGCTAAAGTTGGCTGCACGGAGCCATTTTTAGCTCAGTGTTGGCTGACAAAGGAACTTAATGCAGACCGGGGAGAAAACACTGGCAGTGTCCTCCCCCTCGCTCTCTTTCTATCTCGATCTCCCTCTCTTTTCTCCTCTGTCTTTCTAGTGATGCAATAAGGGATCTGGCAGTCCGATGCAATTTATTCAGTGCACAGGTCCCGGGGTCGAAGTGTGCATGTGTGCAATTTGAAAAAGGCTCATGTGAGGAAATCCAAACATTGTGACATCTTGCGTTGTGGTGCTTTAAGGTTTTGTGAATCTCCACATTATAGTCATAATATTATCAGCAGCTTCTCCTGCAAAACAAATCATTAGCAATGAGAAATAAGGGTTTTTGTGGTGGTCAAATGACTTTCATCGCCCACAAAACGGATGTATGCAGACTCAGAGAGTGTTAGTGATAGAGCAGACGAGATTTGTTGGTTGAGAAAGATTGCAGGTACCTCATCATGTCCTCGTGTTCTATAATGTGCCATACAATTAGGGCTGGATATCACCCACTATTACCCTTATAGTGACACTGATACCTAAATAGAACTTATCGTTTTACTTATAGACAACTGCAACAATAGGGTCACTAAATAAGGTGAAGTTAGGAGGGAATCCATAACAGTCAAACCTAGCATAAAAAACTGCCCACTAGAGTGTGCCCAAAGCAATTTTTCATTTCAGTGATTTAGCCAGGTAACCATTTGTTTTAGCTGACTGTTGTGGATAGGGATGCACATTTTGATCAGATTCTTGAATTGATATCAGCCCCCATACCAATCCATTATCACCAAATCATTAACAACGTATGAACTATGTTGGACATTTTTTCCATTAGGAAAGGGTTTTAAACCCTGGAATGATGTATGATATGTTTGATGCAAAACCAGAGTAGGCTACACAAGGAGTTACACAAATTTACTTAAATGATAGACTGCATAACAGAAAATAATGACCTCATTTTAATTGCGGATCCCCCATCTGTCGTTATTTCACAGCTGGCCAAAATCAAACCAAATTGAGGCTACTTTATTATTATTTCCCCAAAACTTTGGTAGTACAAATCTCTCTCTATTGTATTAAAGTCAGAAATTCTGGTATCATGATAACCCTAGCATAGAATGCTTTTTAAAGCATTTTCTAAATTAGACGTGACTTCCATTTTAATTAAAGACATTTTTCATACCTGTATTTTGTATTTTATTTGGATATATTTGATGAGTATTTGTAATTTGCAACAAGACAGTTTTTGAAGTTGACATTTTTAATCCAGCAAATTCTTAACAGCGATGATTCAATTAATGATTGAATATTTACGTGCCTACTTGTGGCGTAGAGTAAATGTAGTTTGTTTCCTGAAATAATCCAATAGCCATGCTTTCAAATGTTTTGGTAGCATCGGAGCACGCTGAACTGCCGTGTTAGTAGAAGGTTTTGTGTCACTGTTGGTAAATCTCCATGTAGACCCACTGTAGCTACACTATCACTAACGCACACTAATAGCATCCTGAACTTGGGTTAAAATTTTGGCAAAAAAAAAAAAAAGGTATGTAAATAGAATCAGCGTATTTTTCAACATGTCAAACTGTGCTTTTCATGATTTGTTCTATCGTTTTTTACTTCATCAAATACAACATGCTCAGCGTCAGCTGCTGTGCTAGTGGGCTAGCTACATTGCCACATTTAATCAAAGCAGGCTTGCCGTGATTTGCTGCAAGCAAAACCATACAAATAGTAATGTTTTTCTAGATGTGTCTACAAAAAGGACTGAACACTTTTTAAGTCGTTTAAATACTGCTTGGTACATTCTGTCAGTAATTAAAAGGTATTGAGTACCGATACCCAGCCCTTCTAATAAATAATGAACAATTAATTTATGGCTTTGTGGTGGAACACTAGTGATAGATTCCACGGGACTACATGAGGACTCTGTAGGAAGTCAACACACACAGTGGTAAAGTAAGGTAATAAGAGAGAACAGATAATAGCTGAGCCGGTGACAGTCAGATAGACGCCGTAATTAATTTCAGCTCTCTCCTCTCTCTCTCTCTCAACCTCCATTCCCTGTGGATGGGCCCTATTGTTGTCCACTAATACAGTTATTAATGGCGGCCAGCACACAGGCCACCACAGTCAATCAAACATTATTTTTTTTTTATATATATATCAAGCTCTCCACCTACACAGAATGGACTATCTTGGCACTGTGAGAGAGAGAGAAAGAGTGTTTGTTTTTTTTATACATGCATGTATAGAAAGAGCTGGATTGCAGAGTCAGCCACTTTGTCTTTGTGCCAAAATGTGGCACTGCAACACCGTTTCATAAACCAGCATGATTTAGGTGTATTTATATTGCTGGGAGTACAGTAACCTGTCTCTTGAATTCTTAGCCCCCTCATTTTTCAAAACATGAGCCATGAGTGATTGTAATATAACAGCATGAGTCAGAAATGTGTGTTTGCATAACAGATCTAAGTATAGTCCTATAAGCGGTGTTGTGGAAATGTGTTGATGAAAATAGGCTTGTGTGGGGATTGAAGAGGAGTGACCTTGTTTCGCAGTATCTTTTGGGATGTATCTGCTGATGTAATACAGTTATTTTGGCTGGTATGAATGTGCTACAGGCAACAATGCACCTAGTTCATTGTGAAATACAGTGCCCTGCCAAGAAACACTGAAATCATTTTTAAAGTAGTTTCTTTCTTTCTTTCTTTCTTTTTTTTCTGTCAGCAGTCGTCCTTTTTCTGCCAGATTGGTTTCTGGGAAAAACCAATCTGGCAGATGAGATTCAAGCAAGGAGGGATCATTTAAGTCGAAGAAAAAGCCCTGACTGATTTAGTCTAAATTGCTTTAAACCTAATAATACCCAGAGCACAAAAGCAAACGCTTAAATCTTAAATTGTTTCAACAAGGTATTGAACAGCCTAATTGAGGTGATACATCAAATGTAATTGCACCGTTCTCAGTGCTCAAGGCTTTGATAGTAAAATTATGTGTTACTTGGCTAATGAGGGTTCGCATTCATGTTATTGAGGAGCCTTTTGCCAAATGAGAGCAATGTTCAGCCCTGAAGGCCGACAGAGTGCGAGAGAGGGATTTGTTCAGGTTTATTTGCGAACGATCTCTGACGTAGCGAAATTCTCTAAGATGCGTTTTGTTTTGTTTTGTTTTGTTTTGTGGAATTATAGACATGAAGGTTGTGGTGGTGTGAAATGTACGTGTGTGTGCGTGACATATGTGACTGTGTGAGTACATGAGAAAGTGTAACAACATACCTGCGTGTGCACACTGGCATATTTTAACCCTTAACAATGGTGTATGCGTTTCCCTCCGTGTTCTCTGTCCTCGCATGTCTCGCATGTGCACATGTTTGCGCCTGCGTGCAATACTGGTCTGCCCGCCTGCGTCCCGTGTGTATGTGTCCGTGTGTGTGTGTACGTGTGTATGTGTTCCAGGAGAGCCAGTGGCTGGACAGCGTTTCTCTTCTGATCAAGGATACACTGGAGGGGGAGATGCTGATGATCGACAACCTCTCCGGTTCTGTCTTCCACCACTACTCCTCTCCTCCGCCCGTCTGTAGAGACTGCAAGGGCCACCCACAAGAGGTACCACCACACGTGGACGCCCACATACATGCACTCACACACACGCACGCACACACAAACTCACACGAGGAGTGGAGGAGTGCAATAACTCCACATATTAAATTCATCCTTGTAGTTTAAATTTTTAAGCGAAACAGAGCCTCAGTCATCAATTTTTTAAAACATTTGACACAGCTATCCACGGTATCTTACCGTGCCGTGGATAGACACATACATATTTAACCTGACACGCTTTGAATGACAGCGTCCTCACCTGCAATGAAGCAAAAAATGCAGAGAGAAATGTAAAAGGGAAAAATAATGTGAAAATAAATACATAAAAAAAGAAATAATTAATATATTATTACATGAAATGCAAATTGAAATGGGAAATAGGAATCTGAATAAAAGTAAATGAATACAAAAAACATTTAAAGTATTTTTTGGGGTGCATTTATTGACATATTAATTAATTTATTGAGATTGAGTCTTTAGCCACTGTGCTTTACAGGACTAACCTGGAGGCCCATATGTATCAAACATGCCACAATTCTATTTATCATCCAGAATGTGACGAAAAGGGTAAATAAAAACAAAAGCAATTAAAACAGGATACTCTTATGTCATATTGTATAAATTAGTTTAGATTTAGTATTATTTTGGGTGCATTTATTGGCATATTAAGGTATTTATCGGCTCATCTTTTTATCTATGTCTTTAATTTCAATTTTGGCAGTTTTGGTCCTCCGTATGTTAGTGAAAGTCTCTACCTACTGTGCTTTGCAGGACCAGCCTCAAGGCACACATGTATCAGACATGTCAGAATCAATATTAATCATCCAGAATGTTTCACTAGTATTAAAAATACTCCCCCTTTGGAATATGAAACCTATTTATGAAAAGAAACAGCTCCAGTGTTGCCTATTTAGTAAGACCTGGCAACTTTTATGTCCCCTTTAGCAATTTCATTTTTGAAAAATGAGCCTAGCAACAGATCTAGTGATATTCTGGATAAAGATATTTTCCTTTGCAGTCCTGGATGCCCACTTTCTGCAAGCTCGGCTTGACAGATGTTCAGTTGACCACACGGCAGCTGGTCTGAAATATAAACTGATTACAAAGTGTCCACAGCGTATTTGAAAATCCCTTGGCCAAAAACCAGTGAATAGTAAAACTTAGTTAAGTTTTGAAAAACAAAAACACACACATACAAGACACATTCTTTCAGACACACGCCTATACACAACCATGATGTTCGGGGCCGGATCGCGTGCATGCACATTTGCAGAAGGGATACACACAGGAACATGCATTTGCCTGTACTTTCATGGACACAAACACACACACACACGCACACACACGGGGCTTCATTCATCACACAAAGCAGTTTGAAAGGAAAATGGTGTTGAAGTTCATGCTTTATAGAGCCTGTCAACGACTGCGTACGCTATTTTGTTACAGTATAATAGAGAATTAATTACATGGAATATGAACACAAGATGATATCAACTTTCCATGTGTGCAGAAATGTGGATTAATGAGGCCCTTTGCATGCACACACACAATCAATCATTCCTTATGTGCATGCGGTGCACGCACACACTAACACTCTACTTACTACTTGTGCGCTCTCATGTTGGGGTATATTGTACACAGGAGACCCTGCACAAAAACACTCAAAGCATACTGTCATGTGCCAGTGTTGTCCGTCACAACAGCAAAGTGCAGCAGGTCATTTTAGAAGAAGCAATAACCGGGCTCTACACCTCCTCACCTGTCAGTCCTGCTTTCTGCCTGTCTGCAGACGCTGTCAAACCATCAATCTTTCCTCTCTTACATCCTTGCCTCCTCACATCCAACACCCCCCCCCCCCGTCTTTCTACTGTATCTAACTCCTCGATTGTCTGTATCTGATCTCATACTGTTTTCCTTTAATTTGCCCTGGTCTTTAACCATCAGACTTGTTTGTGTGTGTGTGTGTGTGTGTGTGTATGTGTTTGTGTGCCATTTTCAGAGAAATAAGTATCACAAGCGGAGAGTTCTCTACAATGTTATTGCATTTAAGGGGACAGGAAGGCACGGCGGGACTCCTGGGTGCAGTGTGTGTGTGTGTGTGTGTGTGACAGTGGAAATATTCATCAAGTAACTGTCTAATAAGGACTTGAGATCAGCCACAGCTTGAGGCCGACTACAGTTGAGTCTGCAGAGAACAGTTCAGTGGAGCAGTGAAGGCCTTTGCTATTATTAAGTTGTTAGAATAATAATAGAGGTACTTCTCAAGCGTATTTGAACCTTTTACAACATAGTTTCACCCAGGTTTTGCAAGGTAGCCATCTTGGATTATGTGTAATATTGCTTGTTTTTTTTTCCCCAAGTAACAGCACAGATCATTTTTCCTACATAGACAAGTAGTGACACTAGGCATTTGTTCAACCTAAAAACCTTTCTTCAGCGGTAATTGTAAGTGATAATACTGAAAACTGTGTAATACTGGTTCACTATGAAGCCTCCATATTTCCTGAGTTATCATACTTAATCCATCTGTCATAGCCGCAGCCCTAGTTTAGCATAAATGGTGTTGCATATGCTCGCCAAGTCCTGGTTAGTCATGACTTGTGGCCATGAGACGCAAGCCATGCTTATTTTCTGGCTTAGTCACACACTACCTTCTCCTCTCATCGCCTCCCAGCACCACTGAATAAAACAATGCCTTGGCTCGCCGCCTTTCAGGCTGCCGCGGACACTTTCAATTGGTTCTAGCCTCCGTCTTTAATATGTCTGCGGTTCCCTTGGAAGCAACGGTGTAGCAACTCCTCCTGTACCTCTTGTGCCTTTTTTTTCATCGTCCCTGGACACGCAGCCAAGAATACAGGAGGAGAAAGGCTGTAGTTTCCATTACCTGCCGATTAATGGTTTATAGCCCAACTCTGAGATGTGGAGGAAGTCAGCAGACTTGGTATTGCTACATGGCAGCAAAAGTGAGGGCTGATGCTTGTAGAGGAACCAGAAACAAACCAAAGTGGTCCTTTGTAGTAAATTAATGAGTTGCATTGCTGTGAATCTGCCTACCCTCATCCCACTCTCTCTCTCTCTCCCCTCTCTCTCTCCCCCCCCCCCCCCCCTCCTCCTCGGGGGCTTGGGCAGTGGTAATTTACTGCTGCATATCAGCCATGAATCTCTCTCTATGAACCTCTCTTTCTCTCTCACCTACGGGCACATGTTAATATATCGCTAACAGGCGTCACTCCATTGGATTTCACTTGGCCTTTTTCAAGTACCCATTTTAAATGCTTCTCTCTGGCTATTTATTGCTCCATCTCAAGCAGAAACACTGCTTGAGCGCTTCATAGCACCCCCAGAACCCTGAAATTCCACTCCAGCTCTCTGTTAGCAGTATGTTCTGAAATTGTGCACACAAAAGAGCTTAGAGGGTGGTTGGGGGGGAAGAATAAAGAAACGGTGTCAGTTGAAAAACTTGAGCTCATGCATTGATCATTTTAAAAACCACTAGCCAAATGGGCATTTACCTGCAAACCTGGTGAAACAGAATTAGCTGGAACAAATGAGGGAGATGGGTAGAAACAGTTGGACTAATTGTTGTCACTTTTCCAATTATTCTGTGTTTGGTAATATTGTTTCTACAGGATTGTTCTAAGGGTATGAGAGACACGATTACCATACACACAGCAACATCATGTTAATGTGCACTTGTGTTTGAAAACGTACTCAGTTAGCTGTAGGGGCAGAATTCTAAGGTTCTGGAGCCGCCGATGGAAAAAAAAAAAAAAAAAAAAAAAACCCACCCATCTCTTCGCTCTGGCTTACACATACATGCAGACACTGTGGGTGCACACAAACACCGACTGCTTGGATATCTGCCTCTCGCCTCTTGTTCAGCCTCTCTCGTCACCTTTTGTTGCGGCACTGGGAAATATTTGTTCGACTGATGATGACAAAACACTGTTATTATATTCTTGAAATCTCTCACCCTGCTCTCTTTACAGACAGGTGCCACGGCATTTTGGACTATGCACTTTGAATTGTCAACATCTGGTGAAGCATATCGAAACTTGGCGGAGGTTTTACCTATCTTGTCTGTGCAGCTGATATCGGCCAAAGAGAGACATCTTAAAAACGTTGTTGCTGTTCATTTAGAAATTTAATTTCTGTGTACAAAAAAAGACGTAAGATACTGAAGTTATGATTGCTGTGAACGCAAGACTGTTTCTGTTTCCTACTCCCAATCACGTACTGTTTTGAGACATGAATAACAGCGGTACATTTTTGCAGCAGATCAGGATGGCAGAGATTGAGCAGGCTTCGCTGAAGTCAGAGCAGCTCTCAGACAAATCCTCATCTCCTGCGCTGCCTGATGACCTCAGCCTGGACGAACACACTGCCTACCAGCTGCTGGCGCGAGAGAGCACGGTGGGTATGAGCAGACTGAAGACCTACACCTCTAAAGATAGATTTAAAAACATTCATCTCTTTAAAGCCTTGAAACATTTGTACAACACATGTACAGTGTACCAGTGCCAGTGACTTAAGAGCACTAGGTGTCCCGAGTATAAGAATACGGCATTTCATTCCTTTTTGAAAGGAAAACCTAACTTTTTTTGATTATATGTCAGTTGTAAATCTACAAAAAGAAAAGTCTCACGGAATAAAGGCACGTTGAAGACCTGAACACAAGCAATATTCTGAAGGAGCAGCCTATATTAGAAAAGTACGGAGTTAAAAACAAAAAGTAATTTTTTTTGGTACATTACAGTGAAGCAGTTTTAGGCAATGAAATTCTTCCCAGGCATCTCTCTGATGTATGAAGCCATCTGGACACAGATTACACCGGTAAAGAAAGTTGGGTCCGAGCTTTGATCAGTGATAATAATGTGCAATTTCCACAGATGTTCTGCTGGCTTTGCCCGGACTTTGGTCCTACACGGCTCGGGTAAAAACCCTAATAAAAGGATGCCTATCCTTCTAATAACCAGCATGTTGTGAATAGCTAAGTCCCAGCACAGCGCTGTGTGTGACAGAGACAGGGGTGTGAGCATCTGCTTTCATGTCAGTACCAGCATCACTTTGTTGGAGTGTACACCTGCTTGTCATCTTCACACAGACTTTGAAGCCAAAGCAGATCCAGCTTCATGCCAGTATAATCTTTTTTCGCAGCTTTAGAGGTAAAAAAAAGATGCTGTGACCACCACAAAACCAAGTGTTCAACAAATTCACACTGGTTAACTTCCAGCGTGCCCACCACTTTGTCCTTGACACAGTAAATCAGCACTTTTGCCCAGCTCCCCCACGAGGATAAGCACTAACAATGGCAGAGGCTCACTGATAATTTTTCATATTAATCCCAGAAAGCACAAAACAAATGACTGTGACAAAAAAAAAAAAAATGTCATGGCTTTGCTGTAGTCCTGAGGTCTCTTGTGGATTACAGATATAAACCTGAGGCTCCAGAGGGCCCTTTATCTCTTTCACTCTGTGTATCAGTTGTAACTATCTGGTCTTTGAAGAACCCACTGTCTCTATCCACCACAGACCTCCTCATGAATAAAACTACATTCTCCCCGGTTGCTATCCTTGGGTGGCTCTCATGCCTCCCTCCTTCCCTCCCTCGCACCCACTCTTCCCCTTTCCAACGTGATCTTTCATGCCTCTCCTTTCTCAGCGTTACCCCTCTGGTAATTGCGCACCTTCTCTGCACCTCGATCCACCGCCATCCCTTATCATCCGTCCCTCCTAGATATCCTCCACTGTAATAGGGGTAATGCTCCTTGGTTCTAGATAGCCAGATAAGCCTGCAACCCGCCAAGCATGGACGTGAACCACTGCTCATTAGAGGAGGGAGAAAGAGGGGAAAGACGGAAGGTGAGAAAGGATCCAAGGTTAGGGGTTTTATTTGTCGAGCATTGTTTGTCTGTATGGGTGTGGGTGGCAGACTGGTGGAATGGAGGCTGTTCGGGGGCCAGGACTGAATGACTCAGTGGTGCAAAACATTAATGGAAGCACAGAAGTGTACCCACACACCCACACGTACACACACATAGCTCTGCAGTCCCTGGTGGTAATTAAAACTCGCAAGTTAAGGGCTTACAAAGCTGAACTCCCGCCTTAATCTGCCTCCTGCTTCCAGAAGCTACAGCCATCACACGCTCTGTAACCAAACATTTATTGCTATAATATATAACATTAACATGACAATAACAGTTTCTTCTGGCTCATAATCAGTTCTCACCCCTCCACCAGCACTTAAATGAAAAGCCCGAGGGATGATGTGAATCAGAGGCCATGTCTGATATCTGCAGGATGCCAGAGGGGGCTGCTCTTTTTTTTTTTCCTACTCATTTTCTATCAGGCTGGGTCCAGGAATTGTCACTCTACATTCATACATAATATAATGCTAATCCTAAACTTACATTGTCCCTTTGCAAAAGAAATACAAGGTTAAGGCTAAGCTATGTTAATGATTCTAAGCCTCTCAGCACACAAGTCCCAGCAATTTGAAGCACATCATTTATCTTTTTTTTTTTTACACGACATGTTTCATTTATCTTCTGTTTTTAAATGAAGTTTGGGAAGAATCCACACACCTACTGGATAAACCAACTGCAGCGGCTTTATGAGAAAAGACTCGCTGCTCAATGTCAGATTGTCTGCTCTCCTCCAGGGAAGGTGCAGCAGTGACTCCCGCAGCTCCGAGGAGGCTGGAGGTGGAGGTGGAGGGAACCACGCGGGAGGCTACCAGACTCAGACCGTGGTGCAGAGCCAGCCCTGCCGAGCCCTCAGCGCTGGCATCGAGATAGAGACCGCACTACAGGAGATGGAGATGCAAACACACCAAACACATACGTGCTCACCTCACTGTAGCCCTGGTGAGTATTTTGAATATTAGTAAATTAAGTATACCAGCAGGCTGGTTTTCAAAGGGTTCTTAACATGACAATCAAAGCAAACATATTTAAATTCGGCTTACAAGTGAGGATTTATATGAGAGAATATACAGTTCCCATAAGGGTAGCTCTCAACAATGAGGAAGAGAGCACACGAGCAGCACTTGAACCTCTGCAGTAAATTACGCAGCTGATTTGCATCACATCTGTGTAGATGTGCACCTGGAGCGACGTATCAGAATAAATTTTTTCAACTGCTGCGGATTAATCTTGGCAATCCAAATCCTATAAACGGTGTGTACCGTAGTGTAGACAAAAACATCAACATATATCTGTGAACCAGCAGACTTGTTCACGCTGTCCTGCACAGCAACAACGGGCCCAACCAGAAGAAAGCATTTCAAAGCGCCTGGGTCAGTAATTCAGTTTCAGATTAATATATAGAAAGTATGTATATAGATGTAAGTCTCCACTATAACTGGATATATACTATACTATCATCTATTATTCAGATGAAAAAAATCTCCTTGTGCAAGAAAAAGTGGAAACGCTACTTAAGCAATATAGAAATGGAAAGAGTGTATTCCCTCCCCAAGGTGGCGTTTCCAGCAGCAGCAACAAGGGAAGAAACAAAGATGGAGAAGGAGGAGCCAGTGGCATTTCTCCTCTCTTCCATCTGCCTGCAGAGTTCTTCCACCCAGCAGGAGCAGCCATCCCAGCACCTCCCCGCAGTCGGAGCCTACGGTTGTCAAGGGGCCTCCGGCTGACCTCCCCAGCCTCCTGGGCGTCACTGCGCTCCCCAGGAGCTCATAGCAAGATGCTGTGTACGCAGGTAGGGGGGGCGGAGGAGACGGCAGTACACCATCAAATAATTTAAATGATGCTAAAAGTGGAGAAAGATAGTTGTTATGGGGTTTTGTAGAGGCTTGAGCAAGTCCGATTGATATCAGCGGTGAAACCAAAAAGATTTGTTTGTTTCATCGACTTTGTAATTTGTCAAAGACGGGGACAAGACAGTGTAATGAATGTCTGAAGGACTTTAAACAGTTATTAGAATGAAAATGTCTTTGTTTCCCTGGCACAAAGGGGGCATTTAACAACAACAAACACAAAATAAATAACAAGAAAATGACACTGGTCTCGACCACAAGCCATATTTCAAACATCAATATCAGTATCAGCCCAGAATTTACCGATCCGTGCATCCTTAGATTAAATTGTTATTGTGAAAGCTGGTTTTGTAGTTTTCTGATCAGAATAACAGATATTACATTACTTTACATTCTTAATGGAACAAAGAGTTGGATTCAAGTGCTCTACTTTCTTTCTCCACTCTGCTTTCTCCCTTCTCTCTGTCTTCAGTACCCGTCCCACAGTGACTCCTCCCTGGCTACAGGCAGCTCTGAGGGCAGCCTCCAGACTACCCTGGAAGAAGGACTGAGCTTCAGCATCTCTCCACCACAGAACCTGGAGTTGCCTTTGCCGACAGCTCCGTTACCCCTCGTGTGTCCGCTCCAGCTGCCCGAAGACGGCACGGCCATTTCTTCCCCGGTCCAGACCCTGAGACCAAGGCCGACGCCCTCATCAACCCTCACCCTCCAGGCCACCAGGGGCCACCAGCGGAGCCAGAGCAGCGGCCGAGGTAGCACCAGCCCGGGCTACACCCGCGATGACTCAATTGACCCCTCAGACGAGGACCTGGGCATAGGCATTGGGTCATCAATCGGCGGTTGTGGCTCCAGCCAAGCGGGCAACAGTGAACACTTGTCAGAGACACTGAGCAGCTTGTCGCTGACATCACTGCTGTCACCCAGCTCCCTGGTGTACCCGGGAGGGGCAGTGAAGAAGTGCAACAGCACAGGGAGCCTGGAACAAGGGGGGATGCTGCTGTCGTCCCGGGGCAGGGAGAGCCGCAGGGAGATTCTAGGCATGGAACTTATGGACCCCCAAGGCTTTTTGGCCAACCCCTGGACGGGGGTATTAGTTGACACGAGAAGAGGAGACGGAAGAGGGGACCTCGGAGATGGCGAGCAAGGGTTTAAAGGGAAGAGCTCGAGCCAGACAACAGTAGGGCCTTGTCGGAAAAACAGATGAAATCCGCTGTTTACTCTTTCGTTGTCTCTCCATTCCTTGGATCTAAACCCATTGCTGTCCCTCTCACTCTCTCTGCTCGCATCAGTGAGAGAGAGGCTTGATGACACATGATGTCCTGTATCTCAAAACCAAACCCTCATCTTCCCCCTCAACCCCTTTCTATACATTTGTGACAAGCCCATGTCCTATTTTGTGCTACCTAGGGGAGTGGTCTGGTTGTAGCCTGCTAGTTAGGGAGTGGCCTGCGGAGTTAAGGACCAAGGGCTGAAGACAGGTCCTTGTAACCTCTTAGGGGCCGTACCTGTTGAGGAGGCCATGGAACGGTTCTGCTCTCTCTGGACGGCCAGAAGGTGCATCCATATCAGGGAGTGAATTGGAGCAGAGACAAAAGAGCTGAAACTCAAAGAAAGAGTCTTGCTTGTCGCTTGACTGTAGTTCCTTTTCTGTGCGTCGGCTCGGTTTCACAGAGGATGACAATGCAAAAATAGAAGTTCCCAAACTGAAACAGCTATTCATGCCAACAGAGACAGTTTTGATTCGTTAGTGTCTCGGAGGCAGTTGCGGCAAGTAGGAGGGAGGAGGCTCGGAGATGGTGGAATATATCAAGGCGTAAGAAAGGCTGGGAAAGGAGAAGACAGGTCATTTGTTTGGCTGGGCGAGCAGAGAGCGGATCTAATGTCCATCTGCTCTGGCAGACGGAAACAACAGGTCCTACTCGCTCTGGCACAGGACCTTCTGCTGAGTTCGGAGCAAAGCGCAAGGTGGAGGAGAGTTCAAGAGGGTGCGCCCGACGTGTTTGTGAGCACTGATCTCCGAGGCATGAATTAAATTATTCTCATCACTTCACCATATCTCTGTATTTTTTTAAACGGGAGATAGGTATCGACTGATCAAAGCTTCGTGCCTCTGTCAACTCGGCCTTGAGTGGCAGCGGAAAATGAAAAGAAATTGACAGATTGCGGAGGTATAGCCGTGCATGGAGTGATTCGTGAAATTGGTTATTTTTTTCTTTCTATCTCCAGCATCTCGCACTCACTCAAAAATGAAGAAATGAGTATGAATATAGGAGCTTGGTTGGATGGAGCTTTACAAACCCCATCAGCAGGAACGTTAACGCGTGCCTGGGGCAGCCTTGTGTGCACCAAAAAAAAAAAAAGATTCACAGCTACTTAACAAAGTGAGACTCGAAGCACACTCCTTTTGACACCACTTCCTCCCACCATGCTTAAGGATTAGGGGTGAACGGACAAACCCGCAGGTGTTTGCGAGGGACCTTGACTGCATGATGGAATTGCATTTAACCGAGATTTTTATCTATATACAGAAAAGTGTATCAAGATGTCAATGTTGGGTGATAACGATGTGATTTCTATTCCACTATTTTTGTAGAAAAGAGAATAGGCACGTGCAAATGTTGCCGTTTCTTTGTCCCCATTTAATTTAACCCATACGATCTCTCTGACTTGTTGTCTGGGACTTTTTGGTCTGCCAGTGGCTTCCAGTTTTATAACATTTTTTAAGGTGTGCACAGTGTATAAAAAAACGAAGCAAAAAATTTCAAACAAACTTTGTGCGCTGAAGTGATTGTTCCCTCCAGCACATTTCTCTTTGGGAACACTGGGTTCCTGGTGGATTCTTTTTTTTTTTTTTTCAAACGTTGGAGTCCCAGAGGGACAACCAGAGATGGGAACAGCCATATTCACTCAGCACATGAGGATCGTTCTAGCTCACAGACATTCCTGGCTGCACACAGGGAACTTTGTTTGCTTTTAGCCTCCTATGCTAAAAAAAAAGAAAAAAAGAAACATGAATAGCGCAACACCATCTCTATGAAAGCTTTAATTTGAAAGTTACACCACAACATATCGATTACGGACACGTCAGTGTTCCTTAAGCATGGTTCTGGGATTGCAATACAGTATGCTTATTCTTGAAATGACACCCTGATGCACTCATCTTCTCTTCCCCATCTCCTCACACATACAGTATGTTGTAGCAACCCTTCCACACACACACACACACACACACACATCATCGTTTGATATCAAAAGCGGGACACTGTAACAACGAACAAAACTTTTGCATCTTTTAATGCAAACGTATTTTGGCTCCTGCCACTTGATTAATTGCTCCATCTGAAAAGCAGATGCTCATCTCAAAGCCTGATTTCTGGAGGTAGACTGTTGTATATCCCCTGTGTTTTGATCATTACCTTGCTTTTTTAATTTCTCGAAAAAAGAATGAGGTGATGTGAGAAAAATCCGAGGGGTTTGACCTTTTGTATCATGCAAAATCACTTTGATGACTATGTTTATCACACGGTGTTGGGTATTAATGAGTGATAGTAAAAAGGCAGTTTGTGCGAGTGTGTGTGCTTGTGCGTGTGCGTCCATGACTTCAGGTGAAGTGATTGCCTTTCCCTGAAGTGTCCTGTTTGTCGGCGAGGATACCCCGAGATTAAAAGGTCGAAGAGAGAAAACGCGGAGCAACCAAGGGCTGTTTTAGCTTGAAAGATACGTCCTCCTATCTTTCTGAGACAAATCCTTGTGTCAGTGAATATGGCATCAAAGGTTAAAGCCTGACTACGCAGCAATAAATGTTCTATGTGTATGCCCTGAGTAAATGATGTCAATGTGATTTTTATCTCCTCAGAATAGAACAGTATTCGTTACTGTCTGTTTTTTTTTTTTTGCTTCTACTTGTCTGAAAAATACAACCAATCAGAAAGCACCTCTGCCCTCTCAGAGACCAATCAGCAGAGAGATGGGCCGCAATTGGACAACATGAACAAATGAGGTTATTGAACTCAGGTCGGGGGGTAAAAACCACTAGTAAAATTTTCAAGATAGCTGTAAAGGTGTGATCAGACTGAACCCGGCGCAAATCTTCACCTCACTTTACTCGCACAAATTTGACTGCTGGAGTGTTTATTCCCACAAAACAGCCAAATGCACCGACACTCCCGATGCTAGCTCTAACTACCTAATGATGCACCGACTGTGTGTGTGCGTGTGTGTGAGCAGAGTGTGCCTTTGTACAGTACGTGTGTGCTGCGGCTCAGACTCAGCCTGGTCTCTTACCAGGATCTTAATTTGTTTCTGTTATTTTCCTCCAGACTCTCTTTTCACTTTTCTTCCTTGTCCTCTGTTTGAACAGGAAGTGCAGTTTCATAGCTCGGGAGAAGCACACACATACTCTTTTTTTTTTTTCTTTTTCGCTCACACCTTTTCCACACACACTTCTGCTTCGACTCACGCTGCCTTTAACGAAAAACGTGCGTCCACCTCTGCATTGAATTTGTATGCAATCACGCCGCCTCTGGGATTTGCTTTGCGTTCAGTCTGAACACACCTTAAGAGTGTACAATTCACGTTTGTACATATCTTTGTATTTTTGATCTGCATGTGTGCATTGCTGCCAGTTGACCATGATTATATCATTAGTATGCATTTCATAAAATTGTACAAAGTTAAAGGGAATGCCCCGGTGTTTTTTGACTGCTGCTATGGAATCACTCACAATTGAACAAGTTGGGAGCCACAAAAAACAAAAAAACAACACTTTTCTTTCAACACATCTTTTACATGACAGGGGGTGACTAAAATCTGCTTCATCTTTATACCTTTTGTTTACATCTCAGTTAATGAAATATGGCGCCGCCAGGTGAAGAGTTTGAGTCAGGCGAAGAAGAATAAAAGCAGCAAAGAGAAAGCCAGTGACAGGACGGGGACACAAAAGCAGGAAGTGTACAGAGTTGTCTTGGACAGCTGGACAGAGTAAAGGGAACAAACGGTGTGAGAGGCGGAGGTAGTGCGATGCTGCAGGAGCGGGAGACTTCTCCAGACAGCCTGTCATCGTCAGCCTTGCCCGGCGGAGCCGCCGGTGCGAGTGAGCACATTAGGCATGCACGCTGAACTCCGAGGTGTTGTTTACCTCACACCCCCAACCAGACAGCCCTCCACCTCATCTAACCTCTCAAAACCAGCTCTCCCTGCGGGCCCCTGTCCTTCAAATGTCACCGCAGAAGGGTGGAGGTGTGTGTGGTAAAGGGACTAAGTGTGTCTCTGAGACCGTGATGCGCGTACAAAACAAGCGTGTGTCGTCGCTTCAGTTCTCTGCAAGGTCTTTAAAAAAGAAGTCATCTGAAATTTTGGGGCATTAACTCTGCTTTTCCCATCGCCCGAAGAGAGCAACTGACCTCTTGTGACATAAACTCAAAAGGTGAGTGGCCAGTAAGCTTCTCGGGGGCCGATGTTTTGATGTGATTGATTTCTCCTCCGCGGCAAACACACAAAGTGCCCCGAGGCATCACCGCACCTTGGGCACAAGAGAGATTTTTGCACTTCCCCTGGACACCTGCTGGTTTTGTCTCTATAACCAAGGTGCTTCTGTACAGCATGACAGGTTGTAGTTTCACAGCTGCAAGGGGGAAGTCAACAGCTGTTAAAGCTCGCTCACGTTTTTTCTACAGATGTGAAACTTTGAGACAAACATGTCAGTCAAGGGGATTTCACTGGCACCAGAAAAGGAGAGAGAACAAGACAGTAGATCAGATGATTTAATCATTAAATAATGTATTTGTTTTCCTCTGCAGTTGCAAAACATCTCCAGCAGAAACACAATGGAGCCCTTCCTAGTGTATACTGTCTATGAATCCTCCCCTGGAGCCCATCCAGTCTCCTCCATGACATGGTGTCATTACAAATGAACGACATGTCTGTAACCCGATGTTTATTCCTAAATCGGAGCCACCGTTTTGGAGGCAAGGGTGAGCTGAAATAAAGTGGGTTAAAGCAGCCCTCTTTGCAAATAACGGGGGGTGAAAAAAGCCTAATTTCTAGGTCAAAAGGTAGTCGGAAAAGAGAATCAAGAGAATCCTGTGCCGTCAAAGGAATCCCTACCACGAATGTTTTGTCAGGCACAAGTCTGATAAACAAGGTCCAAAACAGATGTCTCATTAACGTGTTGTGCACAAGAGGGAGGGAACGGGTAAAACTTCTGACAACATCCAACTTGTTTCCATCGACGAGGTTGCTTTTTTTTCTTTTAGTTTTTTTTTCCTTTTTTTCCTGGGAGGCTTTTTTTTCTTTTTTTTTTTAGTGAGTATATTAGGAGTTTGTTTTTAGAGCTATGTCACCTAATGAGTCGCTTAAGCCGGCAGAGCGTCTTTGATGTGTGTCGAGGTGACCCGATTTGCCGCTTTAAGCAGGGGAACGTGGACCATGAAAGAGGGAAAACAGGGCAGGAATTATTTGGATGTAGCACGCTCGGAGAGGACAAACTGAAGGGGCCCGTGAGCATTGTGGGAAATTCTACCCAGACGTTTTTGTTCTACTTTTTAAGGGTTGAAAAGTGGAGATGAATCAGTGGTGTTCTATTTTCTAATGCTGGTTTATGGGATTATAATTGAAAGAATGAGCATGTGAACATTTTTGCCTCGGAGCAACAGTTGTCGCTCATTCCATCTCGTCCTTTTCCTTTATTTAATCAGTCTGCCGAAACCTTTTTTTTTTCTTCTTTTTTTTTACCCACACCTGAGTCTCTCCTGGCAGACGCGCATACATCAAGGCGGTGTATGGAAACCAGCTCCTGTCAGTCGTCAAGGCTAACCGCCAGGGGAGGTGTCCAGAGCCATCAATTGCATCACGGACTCCGGGGAGGGAGCCGGATAAAGGCAGGCCGGGAAAGGTGGCACAACAAACGGGATGAATGGGACGCCGCTGGAATTAGCTGTCTGTATCCGATCAGAGGAAATAGCTGTCAATCACCGGATGATATTCAAACTCTCTGAAATCTAAACTACTAAGGATTTTCTTCTGTTGGTGGTTAAGGTGGTTGAGCCTGTCTCTGTTATAGATGATCAAAACAGCCAAAATCAGGAATAAATAAAGGGATAAACAAATGACTGAATAAATGAATCAATATGCCATTAAATGTACCAAAAATATATATATATAAAAAAAAATACATTCATTTATTTATCAAATGTGACATAAATTGACATGCTTTGAATGCTAGCCCCGGTATGTGCATACAGAAGCAGAGTGGCTCAGAGGTTGTACAAAGAATATACAGAATTAAAGGGTAACGCCACCAGTTTTACACATTCAAGTGTATTTGTCTTTAGGGAGTAATACTGCATATTTGTAAAAAAAAAAAAAAAAAAAAAAAAAAAGAAAGAAAAAAAAAAGAAGAATAAAGCCTTTTGTCGTTTCCAGAGGAAGCTGCATGTTAGCTGATAAATTGCCTCCAGTGATGTCGCTCAGTGGTAAAGTTGTATTATGGTTAATGTAGGCAACAGGTTTCCAAAAGCAAGAAGAATGCGTGGAATAAAAGCTGACGTCTCTGGATCTGCTGTGTCGACTTTGACAAATAGTTTTTAAATGATCCACTGTGAGTCCAGCAGTATTATTCTTTGCATAAAACCTGGTGCCTGCATCACCCACAATGCAACTCAGCCCCTGAGTGACATCATCGGAGCCAATTTATCAGATAACAAGCAGCTTCTTCTGAAACCACCGTAGTACTCCCCAGGTACTGTAAACACACTTCCATGTGTGGAAGTGGTGGAGTTACCCTTTAAGTTTTGTGGAAATAAACAGGGGAGGGGAAGGTGCAAACAGGGAAATTATACAAAAATAACAATGGAAAACAAAATGGTTAATAGTTGAATAAATAAAGGAATTACTAACTAAAGAAAAATCATTCATATCGATTTAAGTCAAATTAATTATTCTATTTAATCTCATTCTTCTTAACAAACACTTTAAGACATAATATTTATTGATTGATTGATTTAGTTTTTGTCAGTTTCAGTCCTCCATATTCTGACCCACTTCCTTCCCTTATCACACCCAAACACACACACACACACACGACCACCTTCTGAAATTCACTTTGTTTGACACACTGTGCAGTCACAGTATCCACATGTCTGCCTGTTTGTAATCTGCATATGAGTGCTCGTGGACACATGCAGAGACATTAATGTAGACGTGTACACACTTACTCTCTCCACGCACACACATCACCCGGAGAGATCCGTTCCCTTGTAGCGCCCGACGTGAATCTGTCTGAGGATCAGTGCTAATGGCTGAAGCTCATCCCCTCTATGCTATTCACCCCCCTCTCTCTCTCTCTCTCTTCTCCTCCTCCTCCTCCTCCTCCTCCTCCCCTGTTTCTTCCGCTTTTATCTCTGCAACATAAAGCCATTAGAGGAATAAAGACGGGCTGTGACAGCTGAAACCGTGAGATTGGGGATGCAATGCTGACACCGCTGGTTTCAGCTCTGCCGCGCTTTCATCGCAGTGGATGATTGACTGGTTTTCTCAACACCTGGCCCGCTGTCTTGTAAGATAATAGTGAAAAATAATACAGTAACAACGCCGAGCGACTGGTTTGTGCTTTGAAAGATTTATTCAGAGGGAGCTGCGGCGGTGCAGTCATGCCGGGTTGTGTTTTTCTCTTTGTTTTTTTCCCCTACACATATTTGAAATCCCAGTTGAGGCTGTCGTATCTCTGCCTCGGGTGACTTTGGAAACGCTGCAATTTCCCTAAACACGGAAAACAATTTTGAAGGTTGGCACGATTTCAGAGGAATCCACTTATTACATTTACCGCTGAGTGGTAATAATGATGAGAGTGTCGACGACAAACAAATGTTGCTGACCTCTATTTCATATGCAAAACCCTAAACCTGACAAAAAGGCCTTAGATGGGACCTTTGAAATGCCGAGCAATGGTAGACTGTGGCGTTATCCTTAGTGTTACATATATGAGCAGACAGTTGCATTGTTTGCTTTGGTTTGTTCCCTCCATCCACTGTTTGACTGACACCCCTTTAAAATGTGTGTAGGAGAGAAAGTCAGAAAGCATCTCACCAGCACAACTGAACTCATATTAATGATCGTGCCCACAGCTCGGGCTGAATTACCCAGCCGCAGCATGCAGAGGGGGAACGCAGCACCTCCACGTATTCACTGCAATTGTTTACAAAGCAGAAATAGAAGTATTAGGAGTATGAAAAAAAAAGGAAAAGAAAACCATGCCCTCTGAAGACAAGTTACATAAGGTTACCAGATACCGTCTTATGCAACTTCGCTGAATTTGTAATAAAGTTTGCTCTGCGGTGGAAACGATGGTGTGCAAAACAAACTTTATCGTCTTTGTCCTCCAAAGCGGGGAGCAACAAAGGCAGTTAGTTGTTTTGTTTTGTTTAGTTTTTTTCTTCATGCAATTTATTTATTTGATATCCAGTCGGACCTTTAATTACGGTAACCTTGTATAATCCCGATGCACTTCAAAGCAAACGCGAAAGTTAATTCGAAGTCAGGGAGCTCTCCGGTTCTTAGCTTTGTCGACTTTCTACTTATCTCAGCGTTTTTACGGTGCTGTAAATGTGCAAAATCTAAAAGTACTTTTAGTGAAGCCGGCTCGATCAATTTGCTTCTACCGAGTCTCCAGTTGAAGGGAAGCTAAAGAGCTGAGATACTCGGAGAGATTCAAAGGTGCTGAGTGGATTTAAAGGTAAAGTGTTTAGGCTCGATGCCTGTTGACTCTTAAAACGGCGTGTTTCTCGGGGCCAGGCCAGGTGTTAAGAGCTTTTGGCTGTAGCCTCTCACGGTGAGGTTGGGGGGGAGGGGGGAGTAAGAGACGGGGCATTGGCTCAAACTCTGGAACACGCTAAAAATTCACATTATGCACGACACAAGGTTGTAGAGAGGGGTAAACTAGGAGGACGCTCATGAATTTCAAAGCCCTTAAATTTGCCTGAGTGTAATCAGACTCAGAGCTGCGAATCAAATACGTGAACTCATTCTTGCTCTTGCCCTCAGATCCTTGTAGGACTGCTGACCACGGAACAAAGTAACGGCAATCTATAAAACCATCACTGAATATTCACCTTGATCTCCTGGATTCAGCTTTCCACTTTAAAAGATGAGCGAAATATTACATTATTATACTAATCCTCTTATTCTTTCATGCGTTCAAAGCTGTGTGAAACTTTTATCTACATTATGTTATTCTGCCCTTGGAGTAAAGAATCACTCTATGGCCATTGTTGTAGATGAACATATTTTATTACAGTTTGACGCCAGAAAGTTGACTCAACAGATCGAAGGCATGGTATTAGCTTGTTGAACCCAACCATCCAACCCCGGACCATCTAACTATACAGACGTGTCACTCTTTATACTGTTTGTCCTCACTTCCTCCTTTGCAGCTGTAACAATTACTCCAGCAACAATAGTAAGCTGCTTTCCATTACGACCTACGTGATCGTCTTCTACCGAGGACGGGCTCCGGTATGGTTTGCTTTAGGCAGCCAAAATGCAAGTTACGTCTTTCACCTAATCGACGCAGGTTGGAAAAAGTCACTGTTTTTCTCTTGGTCCACTGTGTCCAATGGTTGTCCGACGCATCCAACCACAACAATCACCCAGCTCGGACTTTCTTGCTTATCAAACTCCGTCACATGACCGTTTTTCGACACGTCCGCTTTTTCCAACATGAGTCAACTCTTGGCGTATCACCTGCACCCGAAATTGGGTCAAAGTCATGTTATACGCAGACTGAAGCAACACAGACTGAATCGAGATACCCCGAGATCTTGCAGTGCCCCTTTAGACATATTCAACAGATGATTTCACAGTGATTCAGCGATTTTATATGTCCGCTTCAGTAATTTTCCACCACGCGGTGAGAGTTAAAAAAAAAACAAAGAAAGAGCAGACGGCAGAGAGGCAGGAAGATAAAAACAAGAACTTAATCCTGCATGCTACACTGATTACTAAAATAATGTCACTGTGCCCTTATTAGTTTTAAATCAGGCCTATTTGTTTTGTCTGCAGTGCAGTTCGCGAGGTAATGGATTACGATGTTCCACCTGAGCATGAATATAATGATGAAACTCAAGATTCAGCCGTAGTTGCAAGACAGTCAACCTTCCCCGCTGATTTCACCATCTTCACTCAAGGATTCATACTTCAGATGAAGCAAATTACGGCAGAGAGGTGAGACTCTGGTCCTCGCGACATACTGCAGTTATATTTTAGAGGGGCTATTTCAGGCTAGTTTCTCTGTGTGTGTCTTTCAGTGTGCATCCGAGTGTCTGGGGCCAATATGTGCTTCTTTAAGGGTTTGTATACAGTCCACTTATGCGTTTTCCCGTTAAGTCCATTAAAACAGCCACCTCCCTCCCGAAGGTTCGTGCGAGGAGAGGTCCTGCGAGTCTTTGTCTCCCATCTACACCATCTCATATTTATCACTGCAATTAGGCGCTCTGCTGAGCGTGTAGGCCCACGCTGGGCGAGCATTTCTCCTCCACCGGAGAGCCTGTCTGCCCTGTTTACCTCCGAGCCTGCTGTGTGAGTGCACGTGTGGTTAAGAGAGTGAAAAAGGGAAAGAGAGAGACTTGAGCGTCTTCGCCGGCAAATGGAGTTTTGAACACCCCGTTGATTGTCAAGTACTCCTGCGCCTTTTGTTGCCGCCTGGATCAAGAAGCCAACAGGGCTTCCTTTCCACCAAATGTTGCCTTTTGTCCACGCTGTGTGTTGTGCCGGCGCTCATATACAGCGAAGATATCGCTGACAGACAGACCGAGCTCGGAGAGCAAGGAGGAAGAGCGAGACGGAGAGGACAAAAGACGGGGCGGAAAAGATGAATGAGGTTGCAACAAAACGGAGAGAGCACAGGAAGAAAAAGGTGCCAGAAACATTTAGGGAGAGCGGAGTGTGTCGCATTGCCGCGCCACAAACTCTACTACAAAAGGCGGATGAAGCAAACGTCCATATTTAGCTTTTCGAACATATGTTGTACATCCGCGGGAGCCCGGGAAGTGAAGCGGCGGCCAACGCCTCATGCACAGGATGTATCCATATTGAAACTACACGCTGCCTGACAAAGACGGGGCGAGAGTTAAAGGTATAGAGGGCGACAGGAGAGGAGAGAGGTTGCGAGAGGATTCAGAAAACGCCTAAAGGCCGAGGAAGGGATGAGAAAGTGAAGGTTGGCAGGGAACAAAATCGTGGACGTCTCTACTTGATCCGGGCATCTCGATTATTGTTTTGCGAACCTGTCCTTTAATATCTAACTGATTCTGAAGCTTCCCAGGAGCACCTAATTTGCACAGTTAAAGTTCAAACATTTGTCTAATCTTTCTACAGCGGTTCCACTAAATGATTCATACTCACTTGAGTGCGTTACACTCTTTAAGCCGCCCATCCTGCCTGAGTCTGCTCTCTTCTGTGTGCCTCTTTTATTTTCACCTGAGTTAACTGACTCAGTGGGAGAAGGTCGGGCCGATAGCGCGATGATGAACTGTGCTTCCTTTCGATAAGGCCTCCATCGCGCTGGGGAGCGACACTTTCAGATAAAGAGTGTGTATCTGGGCGAACAGTTTGCGTGTGCGTGTGGTGGGAGGGAGGAAGGGAGGGAACGTCCACCAAAAGTTCTCAGGAGTTGATCCACTCCGGTCCGAAAGGTCGACGTTGAACTCAAATCAAATATCCGCAGCATGACACGTGTGCGCGCGCAGGCTGCCGTGTTATTTGGCGGCGCGAGCGGAGAGGGGGTAATTGCATTTAAATGAGTGGCTGCGTTACACTTTTGATGTCTGCCGCTTTGATGCTTGGTGAGGGCCCGCACTAATGGGCAGGGAGAGGAAGAGGGGGGGAAAGGGCCGATGGAGGGATGCTTCAAGGTGACGCATTTATTAAATGATCGGAACAGAAGAAGGAAGATCAGTGATGGAGATTTTTAACACGAGCCCCAGAGGGTTTCCCTCTCCTCTCTGCTTTTCTGTTTTTTTCTTCTTTTGCGTTAATGGTCACATTGTTAGGCCGTCTTTCTTATTCAATTAGGCGTTATTTATAGTACATCCGAGTGTGTACGTGTCTGAGCTCGAGGAATAAATAATTCAGATTAATGCGAAGTGGTTAGAGGATAGCTAACAACACCACAGTACATATTGATAGAAAAGAAAAAGAAAAAACATCTTACCTCACTGTCACGTCTGCGTTTCAGGTTCCGCACGGTTCGCCAAACGGGCCTCGGCGTGATCGCGGGGACGTCAAAGGACAGGAGGCTATATTTGGCGTGCTGGATGGGAATAGATCAATACGAAGCCGGCATACGGAGACAGAGATAAAAGCTGACAAGGGCCCACCATGAGCTCATCTCAACCCGTGCGCTGATTCACTTTTCATGTGTTGATGTGAAGGAGGACAAATAAAATGAATTTAGTGGATTCTTGTACAATATTTACACCAACATTAGAGCATGTAGACAGGTGACAGTAGAAGAGCAGCTACAGGCCTGCAATGATGTTACATCGGTTACTCTTTTAAAGCAACGTTATGGAACTTTTTCTGAACCTTAAAATAACAGCTTCAAAATCATGTTCTTTGGAGGTAGACGCTGCCACTAGTGTGCTGCTACGAGCGGATGCTGAGACCAGAAAAGAGCTAAATACACATACATACAGTCCGTTTACTATTTACCGTAACTGCTCTGGTGGAAAAGTGGCCGGACCAGCTGTTTGAGGTGAGCCTTTTTTTTAATTATTCGAGTTCAAAAGAAGCCGTGCCAGAAAACAATCCCTCCAATCATCCATCAAGTGCGTGAGAGAATCCCTGTGTAGAAGCTGCTCGAGGTTTTATAAAGTCTGAGCCTGAGAGGTTAATCCTGAAACAAACAGTGTTGTTGCAGATGACGATCTGCAACAGTGGTTTTATCCACTAAGTGAAGCTGCCTCATTAGGAGACAATAGAAAACAGATAATAAAGGAAAGTACATTTAAACAAAGTCGGTCTTGTCCGTCCCTAAAACCCTCTTTTCTGCCCGGTCCCTACAGATGTTTTGCTCCCTTGGCGCAACCACTGCAGATTCAGTTACAGCCACGACATGGCCACGAGGTCATTGTGATGACGTCTCACCGAGTGTGACGGTGTCATCGGTATCATCTGATTGCGCAATTACATGAGTCAAGAGCAAAAATGGTGTTTAAAAAACTGCGCGACTGTGAGTCTCAGTCAGGCTCTCTCATCGTTATTGCGACGAGGAGCAATTAAAAGGAATTACAGGGATGAGCTTTGGTGAACTGTGAAACGCTGCAGGTAATTTCCCCCCCCAAACTGCTCATTTGTTGCTGGTGTTGATGGACGTAACATATAATTAAGCAAATATGACTCCTGGTAAGAAAAAATAACTAAGACAGTCACATAATTAGAGAACAAAGCCCTTCACATCAAGTCATTACAATCCAAACAAAGTCTAATTTCCCCTTCCAAATGAACTCACTGTTATTTATCTATTGCACTCTGGGTGGAGGATTGTTTCTGGACAGGTGTTTCAGTGGAATGGTTCGACACAGTGACACAGTAGGCTCATTTCCTCAGTTCATCTGTTTTTGCAGCAGTGCGACCCGTGCATGGTGTTGTTCTCGTGTATGTATCCTCTCTGTTCTTTGGCAGATGTTCTCTCTCCTGCACATATGGCGTGCAGTCAGCTAAAAGAAAAAAGGCCAGAGTAGCTGTCCACTCGCTGTTGGCCGCTCTGCATGCTCAGGAGATAATGTTGGAAATGACAAGTGTTTTTGGTGTGTGTGTGTGTGTGTGTGTTCATCGGGCCGGGGCCATCGTGCTAATAAAGTGCCACTGCCCGGCAACGCTTTGCATCCATATGTTGTTTCAAGTTTTGAACCTCATGTAAACACTAACAAGTACCGTAAGCGGAACTAGCATGCAGTTAATCAGCTGAGAGTGTGTGTTTCCACATGCACACCTTTATTTTTTAAATGTTCAAATTCACCTGTAAACCTTCAAGCAATCTGGAAGAATCCAAATTCAATTATAAACTGGAAAGTTTGACCTCATCTGTGCACACGCAGCAGAGAACATATTGAATCAGTCCGTTTTTCGCTGCCGGCTTCAATTCTGCGATGGACCTTGTGAGAATCAATTGACCCTCAAAGACGTGTCAGACCAATCACCCCCCCCCCCCCCGGCACTGAGTGTTTCTGTCCCATCGAGTGAACAATGGCTTTATGTCAGAGAGATATTACAGATGTTGACATTAAAGATTCTGTTCTAGTGCCACCAAATGCCAAAAGGTCCTCCAAAAAGGAAAATCATTCATTCAGTCAGCCATTATCTAACTCAGCCTCAGGCCACAAAATATTTCTGGAGCTTTAAAGCAAAATGTTAAAAAAAAATTAAATGAATAAAAAAAAATACATAAAATGGTTCCACACAGCCGGTCTGGTGTAACTCCACTCTCTGAATGTCCACAGATCACCAAATTAATTTGAGGGTTGTTCACACTTGACCTGTGGTCTTGCTCATGCACCCACTTCAGATGGGTGGCGTGCTAATATTTTTAGCTCAGCAGCTACAGTAAAGAGCGGTGTCTTTTCACGTCATTATGGGATCATGAGGCTTCCAGAGACTTGGATTATGTCGCTGAGCTGTATGAAGCCATTTTTTATGTTTTTTTTTTGCAGTTGTTTTTTTATGTTCTTAAAATATCATATTATCATATGTCTGTCAAGTCCCCATCTTCTTCTGTTTTTAGTTTGTTTCATGGACTGCAAGACTTCACCTCACTTTCCATCGGGAGGGAGGTGAGTAGATAATGACAGAATTTTCATTTTTGGACCAACTTATCCTCTAACTCCGGACAGTCTTGGGTACTGAACATCCAGCGTGCTTAACCCCAATATAAGCAGAATGTTCTCTGGATGTGAACAAGGTGTGTATGAGTGTGTATATACTGTACATTTGTGTGCTTGTGTGGAGACCTGTCGAGTGGACCTGCTCCCCGTTTTGAGGTGAGAGTCAGGTGTTGTCGGTCTGCACTGTATTTTCCATTTCAGTGCACATCAGTGCAAATGTCAGGACTCATTGACTTCATCCTCAAAAAAACCACACACAAGCACACACTTGGACACAGAAACTCCCATGTATGCACCGAATACTCCGATGCACATGCCGCCATCGCACTCGATAAACTTAATTCCGGCATTAACATGTGCGAAGCCACTTTCTGCTTGGCAGGTCCGTTATGATGTCACCGTTATGCCCGTGCGTGTTCGTGTTTGTGCCATGTGTGAATATGCCACATGACGAGTGGACTGCATGGGTAGGAAAAGTGTTTGCCTGCTAGCTGATGCGGATGAGTGTGAGAAAAAAAAGAGGTGGGAGTAATTCACAAGCAGTACTAGAGTCCAAAAGAAGTTACTGCAGCGAGAATCAAGCGATAGAGCCAGACCAATCTGACGATCATCCCCAGCTAAAAATAAATATTTAGTTTCTATTTTCAACATTAACAAAAAGCTGTTCGACAAATAATAGATAACACATAATAGCTGCCTTGTGTATAAGCCTATCCCTGTATGCTACCAACCCCTTGGGCTAATTTCAGCAAACCACGTATATGTTGAAAGTCTACATTTGTTGATGTTGCAACTCTACCTATCTCGCCAATTTTATGCTGACTTATCACGTAGCACAAAAACCACTCGGTTAGCGCGAGGAAAACACGTTTTTGCTCAAAACACCTAGTTCTCTCCACACAAACTGGCAACCACATCGCACCCTAAATCCACCATCATCCCCTCAACCTCCCGATATGGAAGTCATGTCATAAACATGTAATGTCAACGCGGCATTACAAGTGATGTTGGTATGTCAATAGGGTAGCCTATGTTTGGCATGGCAACGTTAACGGCCGACATTTTGTTCTGGCTACAGGCCGCTGGGTTGCCAGGTTTCACGTGCCAGTTCGAGATCTAGAAGGATGAAAATATTTAATGAAAAAACAAAAAAAAGATTGAGTACTTTGAGTCATCAGTTTAGTCATGAATTGCAACTCAACTTCTGAGAGAAAGCTGACAAGTAATTTACGAATGAGTCTGAAAACACGGAACATTCCGTCTACTCCGCACCAAACACGCCAAGTTGTTCTGCAATTACTTTATTGTTTTTTTTTTTCTCTCCTCGGCTTCTTTCTCACATTATTTGATGTCTATTAAACAGCCTCTCTTACTCTGTGCTGCCCTTCTGCGTGTCTCCCTCCTTCCCTGTCATCCTTTGCATGACTGCTGCGGTGTCATTCCCAGGGACGGTGGGGACAGGGGGCGAGTAAATCAGTCAGGAGGAGGTCGGCCTTGCTGGTGTCCAGCATCGCCCTGTAAATATCCTTGCCGGGTGCCGATTTGCATGATTACACTGCATCCGCGCTTCATTTCTCACCTCAAACACACACGGGGGTGATTACGGGAAAAGTGAGCCAAGGCACACACACATACTGTACATCACGCCGATCATCTGACTCTGTTTGCAGCTGAGCGAGCGGTGGGCGAGGACGGGGACATGCACGTGCTGGCATTCTTGTTCTTTGAGAATGCTGAAATCTTCCAAGCCGTAGTATCGCTCGGAGCCACATTGTCAATTAGCATAAGAGCCGAGCATGTTAAACCTTGCCTATCACTGATCTGTCTGTATAATCTCACTGCTGGGCAAGCATAAAAGAGAGCGCTGCTGGCCACAGAGCGTCAGCAGACAGGTACATGACTGATCTCTGTACAAGGGAAAGAGGGGCGATCGATGCGGAGCTATTGAAGCCCTCGATCGATGAAAGGCCAAAGCATTCACAATGCGGAGGCCGCCTCCCAACACCCTCACATTGCTTCGTGGTGCGAGAGCAGTGCATTAAAGCTCGCCAAATGTGAGCGCAAATGTTTGACGGTGAGAGAGTGGAAGAGGGTGAGCTTTGCTTGTGGCATCTGCAGAGCACTTCTCGAGTATCTCCCCCCCCCACACCCATCCACCCACCCGCCTCCTTTCATAAGAGAGCGTGATCGCTCGCATGTGCGTTTTACTGTCTCTGAGGTGGCAGGACAGCCCACCCCTGTGAGCACGCTGCGGATCAATAACTGCTAAGCTAATTTATTGCACAGACAGCACCTCGGGCTGAGAGACTCGCGGTCTGCCAGGAATTACAGGTTTGTGGTTGATTTACACCTCCAGGTTGCTCAGTGCTAAACACGCCTCTGACACTGTGTCGCGAGAAAAAGGAAGGAGGTAATATAGGCGGTGCAATGCAGTTTACGCTAGTCCGGGATTAATATGGCTTACGCGGATCGTTCCACCGAGGATAAACTAGCCTGAGCGCTAAGAGGCAGGTTGAGGCATTCCTGTTTGAGGCCCAGGAAAGTGTTTATACATCACAACCATCACGTGCACAGCTGTGTGCCCGCGTCCCAGGTCTGCGCATCCCGTTCGGAGCCCCACTGTCTTCCATGAACGCAGACATTTTTTTTTATAACCGCCAAGGCCCGAAGGGTGCTTCACTCTGCTTCTATTCAAACCGCTGTTCCGCTTTGAAGTCCACCACGAGGCTTTTATCTTGTTATCTTGTTATTTCATTGTATTCCCCCCGCGCGACGCCACACAGCATCCCGAGGGGTACAGCAAACACCCAGGGCCGTCCCTCTCATCCGTAACACACAGCCGACAATGGCGGCAGGAGAGGAGGGGAAGGGGGAAGAAAAAAAGAGAAGAAGGTCCAATTTATGTTTGAACTAGAAGGGGGGGCGGTGTTACAGTTGACCATATACTGTAATGATGAGCCTAATTAATCAGATACATAATTCATGGGCTGGAAAAGTGTGCTGTGAATGAGGAGGGGTGGGGGTGGCGAGACAAGACTGCAACATCAGCATTTTCCTGGAGAGGAGACGTGAGAGGGGAACACTGGAGAGGTGGGTGTTTGTGTTGAGCAAATATGGCGTGCACGTGTTTGACCAACACCCCGGCAGAAAAGTCATTATGGACAAAGCACTAGCTGGAATAATGGAATGAAAAGCACTTCACTTTGACCTTAAGTGAAAAGGAAAAGCGCTAAATTCCTTAGCCGCAGAGACGTCTGCATTGTCTCAGATATAGTGGAACTGGATAGCGGTCGGCTCGGGGTGCTCAAAGTCGAGATCCATGGATTATTCTCTAAGAAGTGAATGAAAATGGCGGACAAAATTCACATCTTTAAAGAAAGCGTGAAGAAAGTCCTGGATCTGTCCCTCTACCTGGATCCACACCAAAAGTTAATGGGGTCTATTCTTGGCCGAGACACATCCTCCATCCAAGTTTTGTGAAAATCTGTTCAGTAGTTTTTGTGTAATCCTGCTGACAAACCAACCAACCAACAAATAAAACTGGCATGGGTGGGAAAATAACCGTTGTCTTTCCATATCACTGCAAAGTCCTCATCGTCGAGGTTACGGCTCAGCTGAGGAGGATGCCATTAATGTTTACATCCCGCGCTGTCATGAGCACGAGCTTCTCATCCATGAACAGATACACACACTTCTTTTCTGCGCGGTGATGTGGTGCAGATAGGTTTAAAGAAGAACACAACAGTTCCTACATGAAGCTGCTCACAACGAGGGTCTGTGGATTATCTTGAGTCATGATTTCTTGAAAAAGACATTACCGCTGAGTTAAAGCAGTAAAAGCCCAATAAGTCATCTTTAGATACGGAACACACAACGGTGAGATCAATCAATCTCCCGCCATACAGATGGAAAATTAATCAACCAATCAACAGACAATGAGTGGGTCAATACTAGTGAACCTGGAGACCAACGATCACTCATGACTGACAGAGATTAAAAAGGGGCATCATGGATTCTTGCAAAGACACACCTTCAGGCGCAACTATCTGAGATCAATAACCAAATGCACGGGGGGGACAGACTTAAAGCGTCTTCTAATGATGCTGGAGCTCGTTGCAGGGTTAAAAAGCCACCCCTGCAGCCCAAATGAAGCGCACGTTTGTTTGGCGGCCTTTGTTATCTTCGGCTTTACATGAAAAACAAATCAAACGGTCACAGTGTGTGTGTGTGTGCGTGGACACGAGGGCAGGTCTGTTAACTCTGTGTGCCGAGATGATTTTCATTTCGCCAGGTGCATATTTGTGTGTGTGCCGCGCGGCGCGGCGTGACTGTCGAGTGTTAGGATACAAATTAGGCAAGGTCAGCTTGAGCCGTCGCCATGGAGACAGGGTTACACCGGCGGATGATTTGTATCGCCTTGTATCTCCGAAGTGCGTGTGAGGCGAAATAGGTTTCACCCACATATCACAGTGAGCAATTTAGCCACAAGTAGTCTGTATCTGCTTTCCACATCAGTCATCCACCTTGTTCTGACTCCTGCCGTGTTAAAGATTCAACTGTTTCTCTGAATTTTAGAGTTTCAGTGAACGTTCGCCCCCATCTCTCATTATTTTCTCCCAACCTGCTCCAAAATCCAGTCTCCTCCTATAAAAGGAGTGCAAGTCATTCTGCAGAGCAAGAAAAAATTCCCTCCAGTTTCTACCCTCTTGTCATTCTCTGTGTCCAAACTATTCCTTCTTGAGCTTTCAGACAAGGAGACAGCACAGGGGACAGGCTTGTCCTCACTCTGACGCCTACAAAAGGACTTAGACGCTCAGGTGGGAGGACTGAAGACTCTTCACTGGCTGCCGCCCCGGCTCCTGCCGGCTCCTCTGTGAGGCGGTATCGCAAAAACACTGCAGGCAAAAAAAAGAAAAAGAGGGGAAGGAAAAAGAGAGAACATAAAGGAAGAGATGGTCGGAGAGAAGCGCTGAAAAGAAAAAAAAAGCTGCTCGGCTGTTATTCGTTGATTCCGAGCCCATTCCTGCGGTGGAGCCATCTGCTGAGGGAAGGAGAGAGACCGAGTGCAGTGCAAACACTGAAGCCTGATCCACTCCGCTTCCATTAGTGCCGTTGAGAATGTTGATTTCACAATGTGCAGGTGAAAACCACCGAATGCCCAACTGAACCCAGACAGTCTAAAAAGCATTCACATAACCTGCGATGAATCCTCCCTCTGTGAAAGTGATGAGATTCAACCTCTGCTGAGTCTGGTAGACGGCAGAAGACTCAACTCTCTGGGGCTTTTACAGGCTTAGCTCGTGGTAGTGATGTACTGGTAGTGATGTACTGAACAGCATTACGTCAAAAGATTTTGTTCCCACATGATAGAACAAGGATCATACAATAATGCTGCAGGTGCTTGTCGGATGGTCCAATAGCTCCAGGCTGGGGTTAGGCAACATGACGGTATGTACATGCAACAGTAGAAATGTGTCCGGTAACACTGTTCAGCCGTGGGATCCATCACTGAGGGTCTCTGCTGTGTACTCAGGGCAGGCCAGGCAGCTAATCAGGGCTGGATCCTCGCGAGATCTCGCGGAATGCAGCTGCCTCGCAAAGGTGATGTGGTTTGGGCTGCAGAAGAAAACACTGAATTGTGATATTTACCGTTACACCTCTATAACACATATATATCGTGATAAGCTCTTGGTTGTGCTGAAAGGGAAACCACCAGTTTTACACATTAAGGTATGCTCTTCTTTCGGGAGTACTGCTGCATGAGTGACAAAAGTAGTGGCTAAGCTGCATTGTGGGTAATGAAGGCAACAGCTTTTGAAAAGGAAAAGGAATGTGGATGAGAAGAGGTGAGATATCGATGTTGTTCCATATCGATTCTGAGCATTTGCTTTTAAATTGTCTATCATGAGTCCAACAGTGCCCCCTCCCTACAGTTAACCCTTTCCTTTCCTTTCCTTTCCTTTCCTTTCCTTTCCTTTCCTGCACCATTTCATCCGTCCTCTTCTTCCTCATGAACGTCTGCCTGACAACGATGGCTCCTCAACACACACAAATCTCTCGTTTTCACAGCCTGATGTTAGTATTTGCTGGACCGCTTTTTTAAAACTTGGTGCCTACATTACCCACAATGCAACTTAAACTCAAATTAACATCACTGGAGACAATTTATCTGATTATGGCTTCCTCCAGAGCTACAAAAGGCTTCGTACTAATTGTTCCTCATGTGCAGCACTGCTCCCCAAGATGTATCCTTTAAGACTCAAAATGTTTGGCACATGTAAGACAAAAAAAATAAATAAAAATCACCTCAGAGTTGCAGCTGTCTTAAAAAAAAAAAATACAATGCAGCAGTATTTCTGCTATGCCTGCAATGTCAGGAGTGTGCACATGAAGTGCCTGAGGACACTACATCATCACCTGTAATAATATAAAGGGAAGCACAGGGAGACGGAGTGTGAGCTGTACAGCTGTGTGAGGAGTCGTGCAATAAGGCAACCAGCTCAGCACAACTGACAGGCACCTTTAGGGGGAAATTATATTCCCCCATCAGAGCTGACTGACAGCTGACATAAGCCGCGAGTGTGTGTGTGTGTGTGAGTTTAGATCATTAATCAGACAGCACGCCGACAGCACTGATGAATCGCCTTCTCTGCTGCATAATCTGCGCGCTCTCGACCTTCGCTGCGAGACCAACTGTGTGAAGAGAGAGGGGAAGGAGTGGAGAGGATCCATCTCCATTATCCTGCTTCACCCCGGTTATTTAGCATCACATCAGGCGCACCACCTCCATCTCTCCCCTTGTTTCCTGCTCTATCACTTTTTCATCTCAGCTCACTATCATCCTGTTTTTTTTCCCCCCACTCGCTGCAACTCGTGCCCCCCAGGGGGAAATACTGCTTTTCCTAATGACACGTACGGATGTGTTGTGTGTTGCAGAGAGAACTGGGTGTTCATGTCGCTTGAGCGTGGCATCGTTTTAGTCAGTTATACCCACCGGATACAGTTTGTGTGTGTGACTGTACATGATATAATAGGCACACTATATGGATAGAAATACAGTGTCTGAACTGCTGGGAGGCTTTCTCCTGAAAAATAGGTACATACTGCCTCCTGCTGTTCAGTAAGAGGACATTTTTTGCAGTATATTATTATTACCTACAGCAAAGATACAATATTTTAAAACCCACACTTTACATAATGAAGCTGAAAACAAAGTCAGTTTATTTTCCTAAGAGGCCATCTCCTAACCATGCTTCTCTAATGTTGCCTGGTGACAATCTATCAATCTCACTCTCTGGCTCTCAAACTAGGGCCTCCAGCTCTACGGGTGCCAGACTTCAGCGTCCGTCCCAGAAGTTAACAGACCATCTGAAGCCCTCCTGCTATTCTGGTGTTCTGGGACAGGGGAGGTTCAGGTAAACAGAGAGAGTCCACCTGCACAATCAAGGACGGTTACGTGTAATTGAGGAATAATCTGCTCGCGGGGCCCAAAGTCATTTACTTTTTTTCAAAACACCCTTTCTCCACTGAGATGACGTGAAACCGGTATTTCCCCCTGCTGACAACGTGGATAATGGGGCAAAACAAAAATGTGCCAAAGGACGAGAGGCAGGCTTTTTTTTTTTTTTTTCATTTTGAGCCTTTTCAGCCGTGGAAGATGAGGCCGGATAGTGCACAGTGATCATAATACACTCCACCCGTAATCACCCTATTAACCTGGGGAGCAGCTCTGGACGCAGCAGAGTCAGTGATGAGGATGATCAGGCAGATTATTAATATCAATTAGGCTGTCACAACTGCTACGACTGCGAACTTGTAACTTCACATATGACCTACTTTCTAATGGCAGTGTGCGCCTGCAAGCTGTACTGTTGCATCATTAAGGATTTGGTCCCAGGAAAAGATCTCCAACAAAAACTCCTAACAGTTTTGCATGTGAACTGACCCTTCTTGGGTTCCTGATCTATAACAGCATTCTGGTTTCTTTAAACATCGATTTGAATTACAACAACACCCCTCAAGTATGTCTGCAATGTTCATGTCTTGGCTTTATTTCAAACAGTCTGTGGTGAATCTGCAGTGTGCTGGTTGTGAACCATGGTTGAACACTAACCTGGGCGCCCAGGACAGCAGCTATTCACGTGAATAAGTCACATGATGAACCCCAGCAAACTCCGGCCACTGTGTCCACAGGCAACTGGGCAGGAAAAAGATCGGCAGCAAGGAAAAACACCAGGCCTGGTATGTTGGCAGTGTTGGGGGCACATACTGTATGGATGGGAATGAGGGGAAACAATTCATTGTGTGGGATTAATGTTAAGTCTACCTGAATGACAATCCAGTGGCACAAGATGTCTGGTCATCAGTGGTGTAGAAGCACTGACATTAAACTTTTACACTTCACAAAGACCAAACACAACTTAACTGCCATGGATAAAACAGTAATAAGATAGTTTGAATCAAAAATGTTCTCAGTATATCTGTATTCAGATCTTCAGTATAGTATCCGTTGACTTTTTCGGATAGACGGCACAACTCATGAGGCTTTAGCCACCGCTGACTAATGAAAATGTTCAATTATGTCCTACGAGGCCAGTGGCTTCCAGCCAGCACTGGGGTTGGCAGTAACCTGACACTTGTGCAGTTTGTTCTCACTCAATTACAAGAGGAGAGGAATAAGAGGCTGGGCTGAGTTAGAATGTATTTGGGGACAGCCACAGACTACCAAGTTCAGCATGGTGAAGAATTTATACTTTTTGGAGTCCATAGTCTGGTAGATGTTGGAAAGTTTGCACACCATCTGCAAATGTTGTATCTGGCTTACTCCTTTTAAATATACATTTAAGAAATAAATAGGTGCTTCAACAACTGTTCAACAAATATCCAAATAGGATTCTGTCTGCATAAAGTTGTATATTAATACAGTATCGATCTACTATCAAGTAATGGCACACTTATCAGTGCCCGCAAAATGTCATTTAATTGCGCAAAATACTTATTTCTAATTTTACACCATTATTTAAATTCAACATTTCATGAGGATGCCACAGACACACTGCTTACACTACTTTAGGAATAGTCTGAAGAACATTACAGATAGTATCAACCAGGCCTCCATATACCCCAACTCCCAATCTGATTGAACATCCAAGGACAAGTTCAAACCATTGAGGCTCCGACATGCAGTGGACACAGCACATCTGGAGGTGTCCTGCAGTGTCTGGCACCAGGACATTAGCATCCTTTGAATCCTGCGTGGTTTTGAGGCAAGACCTCCCCGAATCAAACCTGCTCTGGCACATCCCACAGATGCTTGACAGGATTTGATTCTGGGAGTTTGAAGGCCAGGTCTACATTGAGCTTTTTGTAATGTTCCCTTTAGATCTGACTTAAAGACATCCAGCTTTGACCCTGCAGAGTTTTCCAGGTGAACCAAAAAGCCTGCCTCTCTGGAAAGGCCTCAGATCTTTTGTTTCACTCAGTTTGTAGGAAAACACTTACCCTTTTGAAAGGAAGACAAAATACTGGATAATCTTCAAAACCCAGAGACGTCTGGCTGGAACTCAACTTGCTCAAAAGAGGGTTAGAAGTCTCACTTTTTACTGATTCCCAGTTTCCCATTCATGGTGCTAACCTGCTTTTTCTTCAACAAAAATAGACATTTTTGTTCTGGTAGATCAATGTTTTTCAATCCCATTCCTGGGGGCATGTTTTAGATGTTTCCCTGCTCCAACGAGCCTGATTCAAATAATCGGATCGTCATCAAGCTCTGCTTAAGCCTGATAACGAGCCATTCACTTCAATCAGGCGTGTTGTAGCAGAGACACAGCGAGGATTAAAAAATAAATGAAATAAAAAATACACAGCATCGACAAGTTTTTCCTTTTTATTCATCGAGACAACATGAACATTAAAAGCAGAGCAAAATTAAACAAATCTTCAGTCTTCAAAATCTTTTTGATCAAATTTAATCAGTATATTTTACAGTAAGGGGACACGAGCAATCAATGTGAGCTCTAAGTGGAGGAGAAAAGAGACACGCCCTGTCATGGGACTAACATTGTACATACGCGTTCAACTGACTGTTTAAAAAAAGGTAAGGAAGTGAGGCGGAACCTGACAAACCAAAACAAACCACAAGCACGTTTTTTTTTATTTCATTTTTACTAAATGTCAAGAAAACAAGGAGGATGTGTAAAGATTCTCAAAAGAAGAACACAAAAAAACCAGAATGAAGTTCTCCTCCAAGTTTGGTATTTAAAGTGATGCCTGGCTGACATCTCGACCAAGAATTACATCAGATGAACCACAACTACCCTCATCCAGCCCAAAATATAGACAGGTAATGGAACAGGATCAATATTGTTACCCCCCACCCCCCTTTCATTTACACATGTATGGTCTTTTTCTGTTTTTTTTTTTGTTTTTTTTAAATAAGCCACTACACATCTGTGGTTCACCTTGTTTTTAAGCAGCGAAGTGTCAGGTTCAGGTTAAGGATGGGTGCGCTCTTCCACGTCTTCCTCCACCAGTAATCCCAGCTTCCCCTGTTGAGCAAAAATGTCCACAAAATGCAAATGTTAGCAAAGGTCCCACAACAAGTGCTTGTAGCAACTGCTGCTGCTACTGGAGCAACAATACTGTCTACACAAAGACTTAAACATATCCCTCAAATTAGTCACAGAGGAAAGTGTAGCTCATAAACAAGAGACACTTAAAATACTATCCTCATACTGACACTATTGTTTAATGTGGCCAGAATATGCTGATATTTTGTACATATTTCTCAATTTGTTAACTATTATTTTGATCAGACATTTGCGCTTAAGATCAGTCTGACAAAAAGTGTACAAGGTTTGATCACCAACGTTATCTTTTAAAAATGGTGATAACCCTGTTTGATATTCCTCACGCCAAACTGCACTTTAGATTTTGTTTTGCAGATTTGATGATCAACTAAAGGGACAGTTCACCTGGAAATAGAAGAATACATATTTATCTATCGAGATTTTTTTGGTTCAAGTTGCAGAGTTTTGGAGATGTCAACCGCAGCGACGTCTGCCTTCTCTAGAGTATAACGGAACTAGATGGCAATCAGCTTGCGGGCGCCAGAAAAATAGATTTGATAAAATTCTATAGCAATGTGTCTGCACAAATCAAGGATCACACCCAAGTGTTGGGAGCAGTTTCATGTAGGAAACATTTCCTTATTACTGAATTTCACCCACCAACAGCATCACTACTGAGTGTGCAAAGTTACAGCTCAGCCGAGGAAGATGCCATTAATGTTAGCATCTGCGTGTTGATATGGTTAGCAGCTGTAGTTCGATAGACAGTAAATGGTTTTGATATGAAACTGCTCACAACAAGGCCTGTGGATGCAACAAGTTCAGGATTTCTGGATAGGGACTCGGCTGTTGAATTTTCCACATGGATTTTTTCTTTGCCGATTTCAGCACCACAAGCAGAGTGCCGGCCAATTTCATTATACTCTCAAGATTCAGATATCTCTACAGCCATTCCATTCAAAACAATCTGGATGGATAAATAGAACTGTGGGAGAAGAAGAGAGAAATGTGTCCCTTTGATTTTGGGGTGATCTGTTCCTTTAAGGTTAGAGACAAACAGCATGAAAAAATATGACATGAAAAATGTTCTAAGAGAAAACTACAGGGAAATCTAGGCAAATTGCGGTTGGCGTAGGCATATCAAGCAGGCGGTTTGTGCATCTCTGCATTTAAAAAATGTGTCTCGGACATTTCTACAGAATGACTTTTTTCCCCCCAAACATATCCCAAAATTAACAAATAGGAAAAAAAAATCAAAGAAAGACAATACAAAAATACACAGTCAAGCTTTCATGTTCATGTTCTGCAGAAGTACAGAATAGTTTTTTTTCTGACAGGCAACAGCATTCAGAAATGGATGTGGGTAGAGAAAGGAGTACCTGGGGTGAGTACCTGCACAGTTTGACAGTCAGAGAGTATCCATGATTTTTAATTTGCCCTTTTCTCATGTGGTCTCGCTCACAACACCAACGCTGTGTGAGGTATGGAAGTCAGCTGCAATTCATTCGATAAACCCTACCCCTCCAGTTAGTTAGTTACGTAAGGCCCCCCGGTGCTATAACACCCCCCCAAAACACACACTGCATGGCATCATCAGGCACAGTAAGCTGGACAACAAATCCATGGCATTTGAGTTATGAGTCAAAGAAATGGCTTGGTTTGTCACATACAGCTTTGACCATGTCTGTGTGTCCACATGTGAGCAGGAAGAATCCCCAACATGTAGACACACAGTGGCTCAATTTTCTCCCTACAAGTTAGGTAATATCTCAGAAAATCCAAAAGTTACATTTTCCTTCTTCAAAGTAAAAAATAAATAAATTAAAACAGGTAAATACAGGCAGGAAAATGTTTGACTGGACTGGTTAATATTTTTTTTTCTGCCATTTGGTCCTAAAAGACAAATAAACATCTATATGGATCAAAAACCGATACAAAACGAGGGGTACCTCAGGGCTACACTGGCCTTTCCCTCTTGGCTTTGTGTGAATGTTTTCTCATTCATCGGGCCTAGTCCTTCATCTTCAGTGCATACTTATGATGCACTATTCGAAAACAGGATAAAGATATATGCATACAGTACATAAGACAAATCATAGGCATTGAACTGAACGTAAACAGGGAGGGAGAGGCAGGAGGGTCAGAGGGTGGGAAGGGGGAAATGGGGGTCATGGAAGAGTGGAGGGTTGGGTTAAGAGCCAGGGGGGAGCGAGGAGGAGGACGCACTTACCTGAGCCTGATCTGAGGTCCTATCAGATCAGTTTTAATTGGACTGAGTGTCACCTTCAGAATGGAGGAGCTCTTGCTGGCCGTTAAGCAGCGGGGAGGAGGCAGAGGCAGCCGCCTCCGTCTCCATTGGTTCCGCTTCCGACGAAGCCTTGATGGAAGCTGCGTCACCATCGGAGTGCTTGTCTTTCTTAGAGCTGCTCCTCTCCTCGGTTGTCTTACGGTCTGCGCGTCAACACACCATATGCAAACACGTCAATCAAAATGTAACCGTGTAGATAAACCACCACACTGCCTTCAAGGAGTGTTTCCTAACTCGACTTGAAAATTCAATATTCCTAATATGACAGTTAAATTAAGTCTTTTCCAAACTTTCAACACTGACACCAAAGCTGCTTCAAAGTCCTCACCTTTGTCTTTGGATGACCGCTCTCGGTCCCGGTCTCTGTCCCTGCTGCGGCTGCGATGGCGGTGGGATTTGCGCTCCGAGCTACGTGACCTCCTTCTGTCACGACTGCGGGAGCGACGCTTCCTGTCGGAGCGCTCGCGGCTGCGCCTCCTCTCCCTTTCCCTCTCCCTGTCCCTGTCCCGGCTCCTGGAAAAAAAGGAAGAGAATAAGTCATCTGGGCAACAAGTGAGAGATGTACTGAAAGATCAGATAATGTTTCTGTTGAATCCTGTCTACTCGCACAATGGCACACAAAGTCAGTTACATATTTATATACACAACTGGCTGCACACATTCTTCTCCTTAATGTGAATTGGTGAATTACAAACCATCTTTCAATGTGCAATCAGTCACGTGCTTGTTAAGTGTATGCAAACAACATGGCTCCATACTATCCACTATCAGTTAGAATTTCACAGAAGCAGATTAATAGCCTATAATACAAACTTCCTAACGATACATATCGTGCTGCCCTCGTTCACTGGGCATCAAAGTTGTGACTAAAATACCAGGATGTTTTCCACCTCAGTTCTCACTACTCGAAACCTGGTAATTAAAATGTCAGTTAAAAAGATGCATTCTTCTTTTTTATTAGGGCAGAAAAGTGACATTTTGATGACATTCATCATTCTAATTAGGACCATCAGCAGTAAACTAGATGTACCCAATAATTATAATGTTTCTGGCACACGCAACAAGGTTCCAACAGCCCAAACAACAGATGCTTTTCAAAACTGGCCTCTGTCAAAAACATTCAAGTGAGGGCTCATTAACCAGTCAGATAATAATGCAGGCTTGTAATAACAATGTGACAACAAGCCTGACTCTGGATTTTTCATTTTGCAGACCAGCTAGGAGAGCAGGCAGTCAAAATAAAAGATAAAAGCAGATCAAACTAACTTGTCTGTCGTCATAAATGTGGACTTAAAGTATGTATCAAGATAGTTAACCGCACCTGCTGCGTTTGCGTTCCCTCTCCCTGTCCTTGTCTCGGCTCCTGGACCTCCGGCGATCACGGGATCTGCTCCGTTTCCTGTCTGACGCTCGGCTGGAGTGGCGGCTGTTGGAGTGGCTCCGGCGTGCCCTCCTGTCTCTGTCTCTGTCCCTCTCTCTGTCTCTCTCCCTCTCGCGCTCCCTCTCCCTCTCTCGTTCCTTCTCTTTCTCACGTTCCTTCTCTTTCTCCTTTTCCTTCTCTTCCTCCTCTTTGCGCTTTTTCTCCCTTTCCTCCCTCTCACGCTCACGGTCTTCTCTGTCCTTTTTGATTGCTGGGCTTTCACCTTGGGGGTCTTCTGAACGGCGACGTAGTTTCTCCTATGCAAGAGAAAGTGCAAATAATCTAAATTAATTACAGTCCAGGTAAAACAACACACTTTATAATCATTCTCTGGTGGAGCATTATCGTCTGTTGTAACATAAATACTATGTATGAAATGTCACAGTAAATACGTGGAACAATAAATTGCTGTTACCTTGAGCTCCTCTACGGTGGATTTGATTTTGGCGTAGCCCATGTGTTGCTTGCCCATCAAGTGGTCGTCCACTCGAGATTGTGCATCGCCCACGATGAGGAAGGCCCCACACACCTCACACACCTCCATCTGTTTCTCCTGGGCTGCGAAGCTCTCGATGGTCTGCAGTAAAAGCAGATATCAGTTACATCACAGGCCACTGATGTACTAAGTCCTATATTTCTGCCTGAGAGGATAACTGCTCATCTTATTTACACTTTACTTCGGGGAAACTTTATGAAACCCAATCATCATTTTCATTCAAAGTGCAGTTTTACTTTTTGTATTAAAAGACGTGCATCATCAGATAGCATTACGTGACCAGCACTTGTAGGCTGATTAGCCTGGAGTTAGCTGACTCACCGAGGGGGTGGAGCTGAGCAGCTCCCTCTCCTCCTTCAGCTGCTCCACCAGCTTCATCATTCCCTGGGCCTCCTCCACACGACCCTCTGACCCTAGCTCCTCAATCTGAGCAAAAGCAAAAACAGACAAATTACACCTGCCATTCAATCTCAACACACCGACGATTAAATCTCTAAGAAAATAGTGTGGCATGTTCAAAACACATTTCAGTCATTTCAGGATAAAATATTTGAATTGCTAGATATTCCTGGATATCTCCACTGCTCTAGAATCCAGTGATGGCGTGCTTTACACCACTGCATCCGATGCTTTGCACTTACTGATGTATGGCTTGGATGCAGTTGCTTGGCCATGGAAACCCATTCCATGAAGCTCTCTACGCACTGTTCTTAAGCTAATTTGAAGCCCACTTGAAGTCTGGAGGTCTGTAGCAATCGACTCTGCAGAAAGTCGGCGACCTCTGTGCACCAAGCGCCTCAGCATCCACTGACCCCGCTCCATCGTTTTACGTGGCCTACCAAGTCGTGGCTGAGTTGATGTCATTCCCAATCGCTTCCACTTTGTCATAACACCACTAACAGTTGACTGTGGAACATTTAGGAGCGAGGAAATTTCACAACTGGACTTGTTGCACAGGTGGCATCCTATCACAGTACCACGCTGCAATTCACTGAACTCCTGAGAGCGACCCATTCTTTCAGTCTGCATGCCTAGCTGCTTGCTTTTATACACCTGTGGCCATGGAAGTGAACACCTGATTTCAGTTATTTGGATGGGTGAGTGAAGACTTTTGGCAATGTAGTGTAGATATCCATTTACTAATTTCACTGTTTTTGTTACAAACCTGTACAACCAGATCTTCGATCTTCTCTGTTAGGACCTGAACCTTCTCCTCATTCTTTCCTGATGGGCCAGGACCTTGCTGAAAAAAGAAATACACTTATAAATAACTACATTATCTCAGGTACAAACACACAGGACATAATTTGCTTTGAATGCAATGAGAAGCAGGGGTTACATAAAATTGTCTAGAAGCTGAACAAACCCCTGCATTCTGCTGAGCCTGGGAAAGTGCGAGCCGAGCGTGCCCTCTGCGGATCCGCCGTTCCACCTCTGCCAGGAGGGACTGCAGATAGCGCAGGAAGTCTCGCTCATAACCCTCCTTCATGAACCGAGAGCTCTTCTCATACCTGGACACACCGGGATCACAAATGTTTATTGGGTTGATATAATCAACACAAATAATTAGGGGGGAAAAGGGGAAATCGAACTTACGTTATCCTGAGATTTTCATCATGGATTTTCTCACAAGGGCCTGGAAAAGGAAATGAGTCAGAGTGCTTTACCATTTTAGATTATGTACGAGTTGCATGTCAGACTCTGCTGTGTTTGAACAAGCTTATATACAACACACAAGTTCTGGACTTACCCAGGTCAGAGCGGGTGTTTGTGAAGAGCTCAGCTGGGCAGAAGCCGCACAGATAGTATCGACATACCTGAAGGAAGAAAGAAGGCGATTAGGTTATTTTAAACAGAATTACTTTTGAGACACCTCTTCTACCATTTGTTACATTGGATTAACCTTTAATTGTGTTGAAATGCGCCTTGTAAGGTAGTCCCAAATTAAATAAATACCAATATCCTCTTTTTTACATGGCTCATGTCTCAAGTTACCAGTTTGCATTAGATACACAGTCCAAAAACAGGATAAAACACTAACAGTCATTTAAATATCAACCCTTTAAAAGATCAAACTAGCAGAGCAGGAGTATGTCGCTAATTCGCTGTGTTTGCAGCCTGCTCTAAGCCAAATAGCAATCAGCGCTGTTAGCATTAGCATACGTTGATGCTATCAACCACGCGTGCCTACACAACACTCACAATGCCAGTTTACCAACTCCAGGAGTCATTAATACACCTTACTGACAGGCTTCTCTGCACATATAGCTCTATTATGAAAACCCCCGCATAAGTCACGCAAGATTTTCAACCTTTGTCTCATGTTAGCTTGCCAAACTAGCTAGGATGCTAACTTACGCTCTCGTCGTCCCAGCGCACGTTGGACCGCTTCTCGTCAGGGGCCAAGTTTCTATCTCGGCCCATTAACTCGTCGAGGAGCTGGGCTGCTGACAGCATTTTTGCCGACAATAAGGTAGCCTTAATTTTACAGCACAACGATATCTCCTGGAGAGCCCGTTCTCACCATCTATTGCGCGCAAAGTACACCTAATCAAAATGGCAGACGCCGTGACAACAACGCCCGTTTATGGTTCAACTACAACCAGTTAGGCAGCAGCACCTTCAGCCTCTGAACCGGAAGTACAACTCAATGCTCTCATATCGATGAAATCCGTAATTCATCACGTTTGACAAGTGAACTTCACAATGCTCATATGCATTCATACACACATACAAGCACAAATGAATGTCTATCTATATATTTTTGTTTTTTTTACAGAAATGCGAAAGCGTTTTGATTGTTTTATTTTGACCGATTTCACCGGAAACGACCGCATAATATTGTGTGTACCTTGATAGAGACTCTGGAACGACGTGTAAATCTGCGGTCCCTCCATTCAGAAGCTATTTTTTTTACAAACAGCCTCACTAACGTTGTGTATGTCAAGTTAATTAGCTTATTAATCAGTTGATATTCAATAAATTACCTTTCCAGGTTTGGCATTTCCATCTGGCGTCAAGGCAGAAGATGGAGTTTATACCTCCATCCAGTGGACAAATGTAGGACCTGCAACAGACATAATTCGTGAAAGCTACCGTCTATTAACACAAGACACCAAACAAACACTTCCGGTGAGAGACCAAACTTTTTTTCCCCTCGAGAGCAAAAAGTGACACAACTTAAAGGTGGCCCATCGGCCCAAAACAAGCAGGACATTTTATACGTTATTGAGAGGCAAAATAGTACCAGGACCTCAAGTTGCAAAATTAATGATTTGTAATTTCAAAGAAGGCACTATGTCGTTTTTGGAGAATATTCAAATAAACCAGACTCTAAATTTCAATAATTACGAGTTGATTGAAAACGCAGACATATTTATTTTTTCCATTACTGAATAAACGAGCTGTTCTCAGAGGACAACAACGTCTCCACAACACTGTTTAAAGCTAGAGAGGTGGCAGGGTCCGCCAAATATAAACAAACAGTATAAAAATGTGTTGTCCTTTAAGTTCAGTTTGCTATTTCAAAACAGTCAATGAATATCTGTCTCTTCTTATTAAAATGTCCCCAATGTCTCCCCTTCCCTAAGCTACATACTGCACCTTTAAAAATGTTGGTCGTATAAATGCAGCAATATTAAAACCAACATATTGGTTATAATCAATACAAACAAACGGTATAACAATTGAACAGTTTTCTGTTGTAAAAATCAGTGAAACTACAAAAAAAAAACTAAATACAAATAACTTATAGAACATTATTTCTACATTATTTAACCACAATTATTTGTGACTTGCTACTTGTACCAACACGTGTATGTATTAATAACATTGATTTAACCTTTTATTACTCAGAGTTATTTACTTAATGATAATGTCACATAGAATAAATTGTTGATGTGGCACCGACAGGCGTCAGATAATAAAAAGTATTCAGAGGGGAACTAAACATTGGTGCCCACTGTTGTTACATCTAAACATGCCCCCCGATGAGGCGGTGGTGTTTTCTGCCAGCCCACTAACGGACCTCTGACACCGCCGAGTGAATGATTGAATGAGAGTTGACAGTGGTAGTATAACTTGAACCAGTGACAGAAACAAACGCAGGGGACGGAGCCTGCGGTAGAAACGCCTCAGACCCGCACCGTCCACACGGAGACATTAGCAACACGTTAGCCGACGCGGTTTGATGCGACGAGCTAGCAGCAAAGACTGCTAGCGCCTCGTTAAGCTAGCCAGCAGGTCCGATTAGCCGCATAGCTAAATGCTAGCTGGCGAGCCTATTTATAGTGGACCTGTGTGCCCAACGGCGGGGAAATCGTTAGGCGATTAGTATTGACAGCCTAATCCGAGAGGCTTTTGTGTGTCCTATGATCTCGCAGCGCTGTTAGCCTGTACCAAAATGTCAACCACTTCGTTGGATAAAGAATTACAGGAGCGTCTGAGAGAGGCGTCTGCCATCGGGGACATAGACGAAGTCCGGACATTGGTGGAGAGTGGAGTGAATGTTAATTCACAGAACGAAATCAATGGATGGTGAGTGACAAAAAAAATAAAAATGCTGGGTTCATTACAACACAATGCTAATTAGCTGCACAGATTTGTAAATATTTACTGTTGGACGATTGCTAGAAAGTTTAGTGCAGCTAAGCATGTTGTTAAAGGGATTAAGTGTGATCTCATGAGACAGAGCGAGGCTGTTCATTCCTCCTGAAGTGCCACTTTTTATTTGGTTTAGTCAAATAGTGAATACAGGACCTGTCAGCTGGTGTTTTTGGGGACGTTTTAAAATATATGGTGCTTTTATTTTGGTAACCTCACACCAGCAGAAGTTAGGGAACACAAACTGTTACTTTGGCACATGGCAAATCTATTCCCATCAGTAAGTTTATTATATATTTATATGAAGTAATACTTATTTCAAATTATGTTCAGATGTGTCAGCTCTGTGGTTCTCTCTCCAATAATCCCACCAGGACGTGCCTGCACTGGGCCTGCAAGAGGAACCATAAGCACATAGTGTCCTACTTACTCAGTTGTGGGGCGGACAAAGAAATCCTCACAGCTAAGGATGAGTTGGCCTCGCAACTCACATCCAAGCCAGAGATCAAACGACTCTTAGGAGGTAAACTGCACACTTCTTACCCTCCCGTTACCCTCTCCTGTCATATCACTACATATGATTTGTCCTGTCATGTCATCTGATATAATAATCTCCATAATCTGTCTGGTTTATAATGTTTTTGTTTCATGCTCATTATTACTGCAGTTGAAGTGGAGGAAGTGCCTGAAGTCAAAGAGCCTGAGCTGCCAATCATACCCAACTACCTGTCCAACCCGCCCTTCATGTATTCCAAGATGGATAACAAGTCAGAGATCATCCTGGCCCAGCATTTAACGCAGAACGGTTCTGGAGAACACGATGAGGACACGCAAAGCGACTCGGCCTCCCTTTCCCCGACTCACGAGCCCCAGCAATCACAGAGCCTGGTCTCCGAAAGCTCCTCTCCTCCTCCCCCTCAAAATCCCAGCACCCGCAGCCAGGCCCAGACAGGGGAGTTCATCCCTGTGACGGAGCAAAACGGCGTGTCTCCCAGCCCGGCCTCATCCCACAACAACCACCCTGTTGTTAACTGCACGGTGCCCATGGACCTGTCGGTCGAGCCGCACCTCATCAACCACGCTGACTACCCGCACTCGGTTGCGCACAACGGCACCATGTGCTCGTCTCCGATGCCCTCACCCAGCCCCAGCTTGGCCAGCAGCGGCGGGGGCCAGGTCCAGGCCCCGGTGGCCGCCGCTAACCCAACAATGAGCCGGCAGCAGTCCATCCCTCAGCAGCTGAGCTACAGCCAGGCTGGTGGGGCCATGCCGGCCTTCCAGCCTTTCTTCTTCACCAGCACCTTCCCTGTCAATGTGCAAGGTGAGCGAGTCATCCTGCTTTTCATTATGTGGGAAACCTTCGCCCACTTTAATGTCTGCCAGACGGAAATGTATAAATGTTAAGTTGTGGGTTTATGAGGAGTTCAGTAACTGTTTCTCTGCTGGGAGCTCTGACCTTGTTGTTCTGTCGTTAAAAGGCTTGAGGTGGTTATGCATGAGCAGGAAGTAAAGCAGCTGGCTTTTATTTGTCATGCTTATTTTGTTACATGCTATTCAAGTAAGTGAACAATAAGAGCTCAGACGTGACGACATCCTTAGCAGTTGACTTGTCAAACCAGACAGAGTTATTAGTGGTGTACGTGGCCGATTCTGTCAGCGTGATGACTGAGTTGTCACAGGCTGAGCAGCAACTACACAGCCGTCTTGGACAGGAGACGTGCTTGTATCACATATAAGACACTATAATTAAAACTCACCTCCTGCTATCTCTGTCATCTAATCAGAAAACACAGTGTCTTTGTTCAAAGAGAGGCATCACTTTGTTTTTTCTCTGTAGAGCTGGTGCTCAAGGTGCGTATCCAGAACCCCAACGCACGGGAGAACGACTTCATCGAGGTGGAGCTGGACCGCCAGGAGCTCACGTATCGCTCCCTTCTGAGGGTCTGCTGCCGCGAGCTGGACATCAGCGCCGAACACGTGGAGAAAATCCGCAAGCTGCCAAACACAATGTTGAGAAAGGTATGAGAGAGAAGGCCCGCACAAGTTAATTTTGTCAGCCACACGGGGGACATTAAGTGTAAAGTTTGCAACAAAAACTTACAAACATATAAAAAGTGAGAAAGTTGGGACAAGATGTTTTTGAACACTGAGCTGTTCTCCTGCGATGGTTCGATAATGACGCATGCGCGTGAAGATTTGTCAATAGATCTGAACCACTCCCTGACTGAACGTCACGCATGTTCAAGCATTTGCATTCAGTGAAAGAGAATTTTTGATCAGAGTACAAACACCTGCCTGTGGTCACAATGCTGCCTGACCTGTCTTGTCACTGAGATGTATAGATGTACCATCTGCCCTCCTCTCTGTCTGACTCATGTCTGACACTGTCCCAAGCTCTCTGTTTCAGTTTGAGACTCACTTTACCTTTCTCCTCTCCCCTCCGTGTTTTACTATGTGTGAATCATTGCCCACTGCCTCTGACACATAATGACATACAGTCAAATATAATACTGAAACAAAAGCTGATAATTAATTTTTAATTAATTAGCTGCAATGATTGATTAACAGCTATGTTGATTATGTTTTATTTGTATTAGTTAGTAAACAACTGCTGGTTCCGGCTTCTCAAATATGAGCATTTAATGCTTTTCTTTGTCAAATTTGATAGTAAACTGAATGTCCTTCAGGATGTGTGGCCTTAAAATGTTATCGCACTATTCTTGCTCAAAGTATATGTTGTTGTTTTTTTTCTCAAATGATAGGACTGGGTGACAAAACTAATATCACAATATTTTATAAAAATAAATAAATAGTAATATTGTGACCACATTGACACTGCACTTTAGTCATTATTGATCGTACGGAGGGCAATCGTATCATACAAATACCATCATTATCACACATCTGGCAACGCTGAATTGTGGCGTTCTCTCAGACAGATTTAAAGAAACATGAAGGAAGCCCTCTAAAATGCTAAATTGGTCACCCAATATATTTTGGCAGCTGTGCGAGGAATATGTGTGGGAAACACTGATGATTAAGTGGGTAAAAGCAAGCGTTAGAACAATAGAGCAGTCTGGTAGGTTCAGAAAACTACAGCACTTTATAACGATATCCAAAATCGAAGACGTTGTATAGTCTCATATCACAGTAACAATTTAACTTGTCCAGCTTCTAATGTATATTAGACCAAACGGTTTATTGATTCATCAAGAAGATTATGTTAAGTCACAGTCTGAGTGCTCTACAATGTGTGTTGCTTTTAATAGTTTGTTCCCTGTTTCCTCATAGAAACGAATAATGTTGATTTAAATGTATTTCCTTCCCTTTCCTTTCCAGGACAAGGACGTAGCTCGGCTGCAGGACTTTCAGGAGCTGGAGGTTGTGTTGGAGAAAGCAGAGGGCCTGTCTCTTTTCTCTGGGACCGGGGGCCTGACAGACAGACCCTGCTACAACATGAAGGCCTCCCGCCTCACCTATTAGAGCTACCACCTAGCCCGAGGTCTCCCCGCTCATGATGGGCTTCTGTAGCTAAAGCAACCGTTACTAGTTGCCCGCCCAGGCCCCTTGTTACAGCTTTGTCCGGCTTTGGTGTTTGGCCAATTTCCCAACTGGGATTTGTTCTTTCAAGTTCTGTAGCTATCGCCCTCCTCCTGTCCTCTGGCCCTCCTGCCGCTTTAGTGTACCCAACCAGTTCTAAGCGATTACTGATGCATGGTGTCCTCGATTATGTGCGAGAGTACTCGGGCCCCTCTCTCTCTCTCCACTCTTTATCTCTTTCTCTCCTCCCACCGCACTTTGTGCCAAGACTCCAGTGGGACAACAGAGGGAGACATCGGCCTGTCTTCCTTAACAACTGGACTTGAATGGGAATTCTGCAATAGCCTTATATGGACACAACCTGAGACTGGCTGTGGACTGTGGCCACAGAGGGAAACGGTCTGATAAGACCGAGAGCAGAGGACGACAGGAAGGATTTACGTAACTCTTAACTCATGTTCATCATCAGTCCACAGGGAAAGGACAGCGGACTTGCACACAGTAAACTGACCCACAGAGTGTTATCAGATATTCTAGCCGGCGTACACACTTTCATATATGCTGTAGGCTGAAAACCTTAGTGTCTTTTCCTGCAGAGGGCATCCATTACTGCCCTGGTTCTTTTAAAGGTGGAAGTAATCTCACACCAGGTGAGACTTTGGACTAATAGTACTTTTATTTGCCAACCACACGTACAGTATGCTTTAATCTCCAGCCACACTTACGATGGATGAGTTTGAGTACTGTTTACTCTACATATTTAAATCATCCAGTCATAACACTGTGGAAAAAGAAATAATTTGCTTTGTTTGAATTGTTCTTTCGTGTCGTTACATGTCCGGGAAAAAAAACAACAAAAAAACTTCAGTTATACCGTAGAGATAAATGTGTATCAACTTGAAGCAGGACTCGTTCAATTTCTTTTAATTCTACAATGCATTTTCACTTCTGCTTTGCAGGGTGCGCTATCCGTTTGAGTCAGCCTAACACTTAAACTGTCAACTGTGAAGTATTTATTTTATCTTTTTTTTAGTTGTAATGATTTGTGCTAACAGAGTAACAAGGCTCGATTCCCAGCAAAGGTTGCGAGTGAGGCTCCCACTTGATTTAAAGTCGTCAAATACTTTCCGTCGCTGTCCTTGTGTTTAACTGTGATAATTAGAATCCAAACCAAAAACTAATCTAGCCAGCAAAGATACTAACTAAACTATCACTACTGAAGACATTTCCCCCCCTATCAAAGAGGAAATAGGATATATTAAAGGACATGATTATCTATGTTTGTGACACTTTGTTATAATGAATGCTTCCTTGTTTCCCCGACACTCATCCAAATGATATTTTCTGACATGATTATCTTTGCGTCACCTCAAGTTAAACCTAGGCTATCTAATATGGTGCCCAGCTTCCTTTAAAATGCACTGAAAGCCACACAGAATATCAGTAGCTACAGCTTCAGCTTGGTTCTCAAGGCCAGTTTAGTGCTAATAGTTAAAGGTGCACTGTGTAGTTTTTGGGACGAAATTTTAAATGGAAGAGAAAAAAATCTCCATTGCCTGATTTTCAAGGTTAAACAAACAAACAAACTGTTTTCATGACTGAATTAACTGACAGAACAAACTGAGCTTAAAGGAAAACAAAATTCATTCTGTTTTACTGTGTTTATTTGTGGCGGACCCTGCCACCATTCTAGCTTCTAACAATGTTCTTGGGTCCCTATTGTCCTCTTGCGGAAGGCTTATTTATTCAGCCGTGGAAATTATAAATATTATTCTGTTCTGTTATTACCTCACCAATGTAAATGTCAATTGTAAATATTACCTTTTGAGTTTTCTGAATTTCTTTCCCAAAACTAGATAGTGCACCTTTAAGTTTTACTTTTTATTTTAAAACAAATTATGTTTTCTACTTGGTCCCTTAATCAGAGGTGATATCTGATGAGAAAAAAAACGGTGTATATTAAGGATTTAACTGACGAGAGGCACAGCCCTGGTTGTGTCAGGTGGTCATGCTTATGCTGCTTTCATCAACACTTTTTATTTCATTTTGATTTGAAATGCTGGGGCTCCGTTTTATTTGAAGCAATGCGGTAGGCGGCCACCACACATGTCCTACAATCAAAAAAAAAAAAGGCTTCTTACCGAGTGGTAACTGTTTACTATTCAGATGTATACCTGAAGCTCTTACTGTTATTTGTATGTTTTTTGATCTATTTTTTATTAATTTGTATAATTTTTTTAACCAGCTTAGGCCTGTTGTGTTTGTGTCAAAAAGAAAAGTCTATTATCGTGCGAAAAGAAAAAGAGTTCAACAACGGGGACGAGAAAGCTGCTGAGACGCCGTTGTTGAAGCTAAGTGCAATGTGGGAGCGGGTCGGGGGAGAATGTGTTTTCCAGAGAGTCTGCTGACTGTGAGAAGAGAAAAGACTACCAAGAGTGCTTATTTTACGTTCCCAACTATGTTAAATGCTTTATAAGGTGAAGTCGTGCCACATGTTGAAGGGCAGGAGCTCGGCTGAGAAAAAGCGGGACAGCGTGTGGAGGGGGAAAACAGCCCGCAGGGCCATTTTGTGCCCTGGGTGAGTGAGAGCAAGCAGCATGTTCGAAATGGGTTTTTATATAGGATCTAATTTTGACTATGTGGTGAGGAGGTGACTAACATTGTATTTGTGGGGTTGCTTATTGTTCTAGAAAAAGCAGAATACAGTTTGACTTAACCTATGCATTCAGAGTCTGATATTTTTATATACAGTACGTCCTGTGTAGAAATAATCTTAGGCACTGTTCAAGCTGTGTTTTTTCGTTCTTGAGACCTGTATCTGTTCTTTGATAAAGCATGGTGAAATACTTGATTTCCTCCCTCTTTTTCTCTCAAACCGACCACTTATGTCCTCCAGACTGAGGCGGTGTCTATCTGCGAGTGCCTATCCTAAATCTCCCTTTGAATGAAAGGGTCAGTTGCATGTTTTATAGAGGTTTTTGGGGGTTTTTGCAGCTAAATTAATAATGTCTGTTTCAGTTGAGAGGCACTAGAGGGAGCAGAAGAGCAAATATTGGCATAGGATGAGCCACAAACTGTAGCACCAGACAGTACACCAGGCCCCTTTAATGCTGATAGTATAGCCTCCTGCTGGTCGGAGGATTTACTGTATGTTTTTTTTTAGGAATTACAAAAAGTGCACCATGGGCCTATATCAAAAATGCCATTACAGATATACAAATACTATATATACTGTGTTATATGGATCAAATACTAAAATGCATCTATTTATTTATTTGTTCATTTTTTCTTTATTGAGAACAAGAACAGTATACAAAGAATTAGGGTAAAAACAGAAGCACATACAGATCAAATGTCATCTAAATAAATGTACATAAAGGACATAAAGTAAAGATAGCAGGGGACACAAATGCCTGAAAACAACTACACATGAAAGTAATATTAGTCTAGTACTTACTTTATGTCATCACAATGTTACAATAATGCTGATAATGTTTGTTTGTATTGGTATTAAGAATAAACACTTTGTTGTTAACAACATGCTTATGGCTCCGATTGCTAGCTCCTTGGCTTTCTAGCCTCTGATTTCCCACAGCAAGTTAACTGAATGAATTTTCAACAACAAAGTGTTTATGCTGAACACAAATATGCATATCTGATCAGCGCTTTGTAATATTTATGTTTTTGATGACATTCGCGAGATGACAAAAAAACCCCAGCCACAACTGGTGTTTTGGTTTGAATAGTGACCGGGCTAATTGGTGACTTTCAGCGGAATGGTTGATTGCGGAGACGACAGGCTTTGCCAGTCAGAACAAACTTTTAAATTATGCCTAGTAGATTTTAAATAAGTCAAGATTCAACTGGATTGTGTGTTTGTTGAAAGGTGAAATAAGCTAAAGTTACGTTTTTTAAGCCACACAATGCCACCGTACTGCTCCTGCTCAGTCCACATTGAACTGGAGCCTCAGGAGGGAGGACTGCACATTTAGAATAAGAAGAGCAATGCATATTTACAGTCTGTCTGTCCTTCTGTCCCATTCTCATGTATATGATAGCTTAAAGCTCACTTGACGCAAGAATGAATGCACTATGGATGACGTGGAAATTATGAAAACATCTCGAACAAATGTCTAACAGGATGAAATGATGGAGTGATGACATTTTTTAATCCCAAAGCTAATCTTCACTGTGACATCACAATGTTCTGTGAAAACACTTTACTGGCCATTACTCAACGTCATAACTCAGGAACAGAAGGGAAGATTACGACCATATTTCACTTCAGGTTGGATGCTGAATTGGTGAAACTGTGGTTTCTTTGTTGACGGGTTAAAGATGTGTGTGAAGCATCCACAGATTACAGTTTGTAGCTTCTGTATGTATATATATATATATATATATATATATATATATATATGTATATATGTATGTATATATGTGTGTATATATGTATATATACATACATATATGTGTATATATATATATATATATATATATATATATATATATATATATATATATATATATATATATATACACACACATATATACATACATATATACATATATATATATATATATATATATATATATACACATATATATATACACATACAGAAGCTACAAACTGTAATCTGTGGATGCTTCACACACTTGGAGCATATATTATAATATTGTCCAAACCTACCAAACATTAGGAGTTTGTTTTTGTTGCTTTTTTTCCCTAGCAGGTCGCTGTGTGGACGTCACTCTATGCTGTCATTTTATAGTGTGTCAGTGTTATATATTGTGGTGCATGTGTTACTGCAGAACCCGCTCAAGTGAAGTAGAGCTGAATATTTACTTACATATTGAACTGAGGAAAGATCTGATGTCAAGCTCTGTTACACGTTTTTTATTTCTTATTTTAGAGATTGCTTCGTAAAACATCCTTTCAACTGTTTACTTGATATGTCCCTTTATCGACACTTATGTGCATTATTGACACTAATAAATAGCTTTTCTGGCAATGTTCCGTATTTTCGTATTGTTCTGCGGTCCAGCTGTGGTTTTGTCTTCGACCAGGCCGCTCACTTTTGACCTGCATTTTCAAGCCTACGTTGTACATTCTGTTATGAACTAGGGGAGACATTTTGTTATGTTCCCGTTCTGATTTAAAGAACATAAACAACACCTAGGTTATGGTCATACTGACACACTCGAGGATCTGTGAAATCCTTAACCTCTTCAGCGAATGCGAAGACAACAGTGTTCACGCGGCGAGCAGATGTTCGGACACTGCGATCGCGATCCGGAGAGGGCCGTTGCGCAATTCGAGTGAGAGCGGTGTTGAGAAAGTTAAATGTGTGTTTGTGTGCGTGCGTGCGACCTAAAAATAGGGACAAAGGAATGTAAAGCAATCAGGATACATTCGTTTTCCCCTGAAGCTGCGCATGTACGCCTGCATGTCTGTCCATCGGCATGTTGTGCTGAGCGTCTAGACTGGGGCTGAGGAATCAGCTTAGGGCCCTGCTGTGGCTGGACGTGTCTCTCCCCTTTGTTCCGGAGTGAGACATTCATAATAAGCTTAGTATGAACAGTCATAACACCTTCATTGTTTTGAACCCGCTCCGCCAGCTTCCCAGGCCTCAGCTGCGGGCAAAGAGAAGCCGTGGACCTGCGTGGTCGGGGACCCCTAAGAGCATTTCAGAAATGGAGGCAGAAGGCGACGTTACTCACAAGTACGTGCCCCGGGGGCCGATGTGCTTGGACTATGGCCCCTGGTACAATCTGTGCCCCTCTCTGACAGGCATAATGCAGAAAATCCAATATACAGATCTACTTATTACATGCATGACGCTGTAAAGCCACGGAGATTAACGGAGAAGTTGGATGTACCGGAGTTTACAGTACATCTCGACAAACTGTAGAGACTTGTGCCTTTTTTTTGCTGTTCATTTCGGAATATCTATGAAAATAAGTATTAAACCCAAAATGTAGCGATTTGTCCTGAAATAATCCGCCAATCGCCATAATAAACTGTTGGGATGGCACATGTCGCACACAACTAATGTTAAATTTGTACATTTCGTGATCACGGGGCATGTAGCTCAGCGGGTAGAACAGGTCGGCTTGTGATCGGAAGGTTGCTGGTCCAAATCCTGGCTCCCCCGGGCTGAGCTGAGCTGCATGTCGAAGTGTCCTTGAGCAAGATGCTGAACCCCAATTTGCTCCTGAGGGCCCTGCGATGAGCTGGTGACTTGTCCAGGGAGTACCCTGCCTTCGCCCGGAGACAGCTGGGATTGGCTCCAGCAACAAACCCCGCGACCCCTTGAAAAAGGGATTAATTGGTTACAGGCGATGACATGACATGATTTCGTGATCATCACGTCAACAATTCTACCATATATATCATGTTATATTCTGACTCAGATCAGGAGAGGCTGCAAGGTGAGGCCGCATTTAGGCAAGGCCACTGTTTGAGACCCCTTAAGACTTTTCGCTCGCGACTTTTGGTCAACCTGTCCCTCTCCTACACACCTGGCTCATGAAATAGATATGCAAGGAATTCCTAATGTTTAGAAATGTACAATGGCAACATTAATTCTGGCAATTTGGTTGAAACGTACTGTGAAGTACGATCAAATCCAGCATTTATAAGGGCCACACAGAGAAAGGCCCAACTAAGCCCCAATATTCCCACTAAGCCTAGAATCCATTCAGGAGGTTTTTTTTGCCTGGTCTGCATGTTCCGAACGTTATTATGCGGACTGTTTTTTTATTTATAGTTTCTTTTTATCTTATTTCTGCCTGCTTTTGTCAGCGGATGTTTGCATTTATAAAGGGTAGCATGATTACAGTGTAGAGAAACTGCATTGTCTGCGCAAAATCTGACATCTGGATCCATCAGCTTTATGTGGCGTTAACCTCAACATCTTCACATTGTGAGAAAATAAACATAATGGAGACATCAGTTGAGTTAACTTGTTTTGAACTGGGCTCGGGGAAGGTCAAAGTCAAGGTCTGTTTGCAGACAATACATGCGCTGAAGGCAGATAGGCTGTCGGAGCGCCCCGCGTGGGGTCCGCCGTGTGGCTTTATTCAATATGTGACATGCCCCTTAGCCCCGGTGTCGGCTATGCTGGGAATGCAGGGGTGAAGGTTAGGGGTGTAGGGCCTGAGGGGGTGAGCGGGTGAGCAGACACTGAAAACACAGCTTGACTGTGTTTGTGCGTTTGCAGGCAATTGAGAGAGTGCGTGTGTGTTTGTGTGTGTGTGTGTGTGTGTGTGGAGGAAAAAAGTATGATGATGTATCTCCATCCATTTTATTTAACTAATGTGGTGTAAATAAATAATCAGTATCTGTTTAACGTATTCACTACACTTTTACATTTTTTGCTTGTATGAGTTATGAGTCTTACCTGTGTGTGTGTGTGTGTGTGTGTGTGTGTGTGTGTGTGTGTGTGTGTGTGTGTGTGTTTTCAGAGGGCTCACAGACACTGGCCAGACTAAGACTGCAGGGTTTGGCCTGGAGAACGCTGGGCCTCTTTGGGCTCAGCAGGGACTCAGCTTGGGAAGCACAGACTCCGTACTCACACACACACACACACACACACACACACACACACACACACACACACAGCGAGGCTACTAAAATTGTTGAATTTTTAGTTCTTCAAAAGATAAAGGTTTTTTACCATCAGCAAAAACGGTTTTATTTGAGCTCAGTGGTGTTTCCTGGAATGATTATCAGGTTATGTTTGATCTGCAGCTGGATGCTTCATCACTATCATTGTTTTTTTTCTGTTCGTGTAATGACCGCCAGCCTAGATCTTTTTGCTTTGAAGACCCTTTTTTTCTGCAGCACTTCTTGGAACTGGCTTTTGGAGAAGAAACCCGTTTTTCGCAGCATGATATCCAACTGTCTGTACTACTTGGGACTTCTTACGTGTCAATATTGTGATAGCCTGAGCCCTGAACTTTATAGTATTGCCATTTGTTTTTGCTGTCTGTGTTAACACTAACCCTACCACACAATATTCCAACATCGACACTGCTTGAATATCATATATATTTGGAGTAATTAAAGAACAAAGTGGTGATTTTTGAAGTCATTATGATGCACCTGGTTGCACTAAAAAAAACACTGTTTAAAACGGAGTCAGCACACTGTGACATTTGCTTTTCAAACTTTTTCTGTGCACAATATCGAGCGTGTGCTCATTAATAGAACACCTCGGTATCACATTATCTTAAATAATAAACCATCAGTAGGTTGGGTATGGAAGCCCGTTCTGGAGTTATTTCTTTCTTGATGTGGTTTCGAGATGAGGTCCATTGTTTCATTATAATGAGACTGAAAGACTGCTTTATGGTTGTGATTTTTCTTGGTATCTTGTTATCTCTCGTAAACTAAAAGCCCATTCCTTGAAATAATGAATAGTGTCTTACAAGAAAATGATTTCTGTTTACTCAAGATTAAGGTACATTCATGGACGAGTTAAAAAATAAGTGTCTGGCTCAGTTAATCCCACCTTGATTTGGCCTGCAAGATTACTTTCTTGGCTGTCGAGGAGGATTCAAAACAAAACAGCACAGTTAAATGCACAGCGGTCGCCTGTGAAGATGCAGACGGGCGGATCTTTCGCTTAAATGACGGAGGGCTGATCTAAATGTTACCTCTAACAGAAAGACACGGTGCAGTTTCTGCCTTTGCCCTGTCTTGATGGAAGAACCAGACTGTTCTTCCATCAAGCCTCAATCAGTGACATTTTTCATCTTCAATCAGTTGCTACAGCAATTTGTCATGATGCAATATGTACATGAGTAATAAGAGAAACGTGATTATAGGTTGGTTATATCCTGACTTTGAAACAACACAGCTTATTGTCTCAAGATAATGAAATAACTTTGCAGACAAACTGCATTAAACAAAATAGTTGCAGGCGATATGTCAAAATGTGAAATACGGAGAGATAGTTGCATTTTTTTTTTTTTTATGTTGAATTTCACAACGGGCAGCTCAGAGGTGACTACTATGGCTCCAGAACATTTGTTATCACCTATCTAGAAAGTCATACAACAAGTGGAGAAGGAAGGAGAAGAGGATCCAGTGGAGTTAGAGGAGGAGAGATGCTTTACCTAATCTTCAACCAAAATGTAATGCCAATTTACACACAAGAAACCATCCTTTAATGACACAAAATGCAACCACTTCTACACAAGCACATTTAGTGAAGCCTGTACTACAGAGGAGCTGCAATAACTACGTTTGGTGCCCTCTGCTGGAGACATGTTGTTCAACTGACAGGAAACAGTGCATGTCGACGTTTATCCTGCAGTAATACTGTATTACTGTGTGCTGTGTTTAAATGCTTGTGTATAAAAAGATGTTTTTTTTGTTTTTTATTTAAATGAACATTCCCAAAGCCTCTTCTTATATGAAATGCTACAAGTTTAACTATTTGTTAAAAAAGTAAGATGAAGTCTGTCAACATAAAAAACTCCACTCCTTTTTTGGCATCTTTACATTTATTTATTTTTTAAATCGTTAACATCCAGCATTGTACAATAAACACTGTCCACCATAGTTGTTATTGTATGGTTAAATATCTCCTCATCGCACCGACTTTGCAAGTTAAGGGTTAAGGCAGCCGGCGCCTTACGCACAGGTGTCTCGCCAGTCCTCTGCGAAACAGCGCCTGCAAACTGCTGGCGAACTTTTTTTTTTTTTTTCCCCTCTTCTTCCTTTAATTAAGTTGATCATAACTGTAACTCAGCTGGGATTTGCCCTCCGACCAGACAGGCCACTGTAATTCATGTAGTTAGATCTTAAGTGGGTCTGCGCGCCGCAGCCCTAATCTCTCGCTGCTATTAAACGTGGAGCGACTGACCTGGAGAGCTCTCCGCGTCCACACCGGTCCGGCGCGCTCCTCGTTATCGCTCTTTTCACGCATCGTCCGATCCCGGCGGTTGGAAAAGAACCACGCGACAGTTTGAAGATAGTCTGAGGACTTTTTTAAAAACCTGTCGGTTTAAACTTGTTGGACTTTCACAGATTTCTTTTTGATTTTTTTTTTTTTTTTAGTGTCCGCTCTGTTGCGCGCCGGATATGTGGTGGATGCTGTTTCCCCGATGGATTTGGTTTCTTCTGGGACAATGTTACACCATTCTCCTCTACATGGACAGCTGCCGCGTGAGAGCAATGCCCATGCCCATGTCCGTGGCGAAGGTGGTGTACTCTCACGCAGGCTTGTGCCCGAACGACCTCAACCCCAACCTGTGGGTGGATGCTATGAGCACCTGCATGCGCGAGTGTGAATCCGACCAGGTGAGCTGTAGCCTGCAGCTGAAGGTGATGTAGACTGCAGCTTGTGCAAATGTGCAACGTGAGGACAGTGGGCCAGAAATGCACTTTAGAAAGAATTGAAGCGAAAAACTGTTGTGAAGCCATATCTTAAAGTCAGGCAGAATAATTTAGATTTTTAAATTTTTTAAAAGTTGTGATCTATCTATCTATCTATCTATCTATCTATCTATCTATCTATCTATCTATGTGATTGTGTCTGTTTCCCTTGCACTGTGCATGAGCTGCTGCTGTCTGGGGTGTTAGAAGAAAAATACAAAGCAGAAGTCCAGTTCAACAAAAATTATCTCAGTGGATTTTGTTAAATGTAGTTCCCTATAGTTTTCATTCATGCTGTCATTCATCCACACTGAAAACATGAAAGACTTCACCAAGAATCGACCTGCTCCGTCTGTTTTATGTTGTATTCGATGTGGTATATTAACTCTAAAGAGTACAACGACATTTGGTTCAAACGTCCTGTCTCTTTTCCAACTTTAGGACTGCGAGTCCTTCGAGAAGTGCTGCCCTAATGTCTGCGGTAACAAGAGCTGTGTGGCAGCACGCTACATCGACATAAAGGGCAGCAAGGGCCCCGTTGGAATGCCAAAGGGTGCCACCTGCGACAAGTTCATGTGCTCCCAGCAAGGGTCGGAGTGCGACATCTGGGACGGCCAGCCTGTTTGTAAGTGCCGGGACCGCTGTGAGAGAGAACCCCACTTCACCTGTGCGTCTGACGGCATGACCTATTATAACAAGTGCTACATGGATGCCGAGGCCTGTACCAAGGGTATCTCTATCACTGAGGTCACCTGCAGGTAACATGTTAAGTATTCTCTATCTCTACTATTTGTTTTTTTGGTGTTACGAGGTAAAGTTGGCTCGTTTTAGTACTCACAATTAAGACATTTTAAAACAAAGTTTAAATGGCTGAAGCATGGAACAATGAATGTAGTCTGTGTGTTACAGAAAAGGTTCAGTGTGTGGTGGTTTTGAGGCGGAAATGGAATATAATATCCCAAAAAAATGATTTCATTATATTTCGATTGTATTACCTAAAAGTACAGGCTGTTCTCACTCCCAGTGTGTCAAATACAGCTGCCTGGATGGTGTCAGTTTGCTTGTAAATATGACGCCGTAGTCGTAGTTTAGTATAAGTTGGGCGGTGGTCTGGTTGACTAGGTGGGTCATACACAGGGTTTTCTGTCATGAGAGCAGGGTTTGAGTCTTGTGCCTGACTAACTGAATTGTTTTTGAAGTTACGTTACCTAAGTACGGTCCGACTAAAGTTATTCAATTAGTGTAGTTAATGTAACTCAAAACATTAACTTTTCCTAAACCTAACCAAGTAGCTTTGGCGCCTAAACCTGACCAAACCACAGCTGTTTTCACAACTTTAGTAACAGTAAAATGTGAGTCTAACCAGATGTTGTACATGCATAATGACCGTGTTGAAGGGGAAGGTAGAGTGCGATAGTTTGAAGCCTGGGGCCACCGACAAAGTTGCTGCATTTAACGCATTGGGAGTGAGAATTTTTTGTAAAATAAAAATCATTGTGTGTTTGGCAGATGCGCTGCCATGTTTTGACAAAAAATAAAAACTGGCTCCAGAGAGGGCCTTTTGCATTTTTAGCATTCTATACTCGCTTACAAGGGTGTTCAGTATTCAGTTATTTGCAGTCGGCAACCTCTCCATCATATGCCCACAAACCTTCACACTGGACCTTTAAAGAAGAGTCTTAGACATTTCCTCGCTCTGATTAATTCATTTGTCATTTAACCTACTTACAGGTACCACCTGACCTGGCCAAACACCAGTCCAATACCCGCAGAGACCACCTTACATCCCACCACTGCCCTACAGACCACCCTCCCGGCCGACATCCAGATGCCCACCATACACAGCGGCCCCACCCAACAGGCTGTTTTCGTGGGTGAGACAGCCAGCTTCCTGTGTGAGGTGTCCGGGAAGCCACGTCCGGAAATCACCTGGGAGAAGCAACTGAAGGGCAAGGACAACACCATAATGAGACCCAACCACGTCCGAGGGAATGTTGTGGTCACCAACATCGGCCAGCTGGTCATATACAATGCGCAACTTCAGGATGCGGGCATCTACACATGCACAGCCAAAAATGTCGGGGGGAGTGTTTCATCACACTTTCCCTTGGTAGTGATCAGAAAAGAAGCAAAGGGTAAGAATGCAGAGGGGAACAACACCAACCTGCCATTTCCAGCGGAAGAGTGTCTTAAGAGTCCGGACACAGATGACTGTGGGGAGGAGAGCATGAGCTGGTACTATGAGCCAAAGAGGAACAATTGCTTCACCTTCACTTACAGTCAGTGCAATAAAAACCGTAACCATTTCGACACCTACGAAGCCTGCATGCTGTCATGTGGAGGAGAGCTGTCTGCTCCTTGCAGCCTACCGAGTCTCCAAGGGCCTTGCAAAGCCTATGAACCTCGCTGGGCTTACAGCAGCACCCTCAAGAAGTGCCAGTCCTTCGTGTACGGAGGCTGCGGCGGCAACGAGAACAACTTCGAGTCCAAAGAAGCATGCGACGAGATGTGCCCCTTTCCGAAGAACCACAACTGCAAGATATGTAAACCTCGAGGCAAGATGGTCACCAGCTTCTGCAAGAGTGACTTTGTGATCCTCGGGCGAGTGACCGAGCTGACGGAGGAGCAGGAGTCCGGCCACGCCTTGGTGACGGTGGAGGAGATCTTGAAGGACGAGAAGATGGGTCTGAGGTTCTTTGGCAAAGAGCCCTTGGAGGTGACTCTCCTGAACATGGACTGGAACTGCCCCTGCCCCAACATCACCACAGCCAACGGGCAGCTCATCATCATGGGGGACGTCAACAACGGGATGGCCGTCCTGCAGCCCGACAGCTTCGTGGGCTCCTCCAGCACTCGCAAAATCAGGAAGCTTCGTGAGATTGTCCACAAGAAAACCTGCGATTTCCTGAAAGACTTCTCTGCCGTCCAGTAGAGTCTTCCGATATCTCGCACTCACTCGAAGTCTGCTATGTTGTTTTCTGATTTATTCCAAGCTCCAGTGACCTCACCAGTCCAACCGACTGCCAGGGAACACAAACCCAGTAACTTGTCTGTTACATTTTGTTGCCTGTTTCAGATGTTTTCACTCCCTTACTTTGTTCCCTATTGCTCAGTAGATCTCAGAAAATCACTCCTCACTTTTTATTCTTGCCATGATTTCTTTCACAAATGCCGGGCCCAGACTTGTCCACAAAGCTCTAGACAGTTTTCATGGCCACATCTAGGCTAGACTGTCTGGAAAAAGGCAGCTAGAATAGCATTAGCAACAAGCATTTACACTGTACAAAGTATTTAATCTTTATTAAGTGTTTACTAAAATGGCTTTGTATATCTCCTCTCCAATGTGAACACACTAATATCATTTGGTTAGCAGTATGTTTTAATGTGATTGGTACGTTGTGCTTTATGTGCTTGTGGGTTTTCACAACGAAGACGTTACGTAACATCAGTCCGGAGCACATGAGCTCACTATAATGCAATTTGCAAGCCTCAGTGTATGTACCAGAATCAAATAAGCTCTTTGGATCCACATTTCTGTGGAATCTGTTTTGATAAGTCTTAATTTTACAATACAAAACATGTACGTGGACTTCTATACTCTGTATTTATTTATATATATATATATATATATATATATATATATATAAATATATATATATATATATAGGCAGAATGTCTCTCCGTGGATCTAATTACATGGTGAACAGACGTATTTTTTGTTATCTATTATATATTAGTTTTCATTCAAAATTTGATGGAACATGATGGCAGAATGAATAAAGATAATTGACCAAACACTGCTCCGTGTACTTGCTTCGTGATGTTGTTATGCACCCAACATGCTCCCAGCTTATTCAAAGGATCATGCGGCCGGTGCATGTGCTGTTCTGTAGTTGACATCCCTCCATCCATGTCCTCCTCCTTCCCTCTCCACTTGTATTACACACACACACACACACACACGTACACACAGGGCCCTCGTCTGAAGCAGGTCACATTCCAGCCCAGCTGTGGTGGCCTGCAGAGCTGTGTGTTGTGTTGTGTCTGGGTCTGGGGCCCTCGCATAGCACACACCCCACCGGCCATCCACTGGCCTTGGGCGGCCCCTTTCATGTGCAAGAGGCCGGGGTGAAGGGGAAGAGGAGGAGGAGGAGGAAGAGAGGGATGTTGGCTGAATCTCTCTCTCTTTCACTCACTCAGTTGGCCACATCTGTGTTAAAGGGGCATAATAGAAGAAAAAAAGAGAGGAACTGAAGGAGAGCAAAGAAGTCGAGTAGAAATAGAGGAATGTAACCCCCCCGAGCTGAGCTAAAGTTAATGCAAAGCTTGACACTAATTATCTTGATTAACCCCAAACTGTTCTGTAGAATCACCGTCTTCTCAGGCTTGTGACCGAGAGAAACAGACACTGGGAAAATGAAAAAACGAGTGAGTGTGCAGCAGGTGCAAACTTTTACAGAGCCAGGTGTTGAAGCTGCGGGAGACCTTAAGAACAAAGTTAGTCACCAGGACCAGCAGGGCATACAGGAAACAAAACATAAGGAGCCACTGAATGTTTTCCCCCTTCCCCCTCATATCCCCTTTTTCTAACTCCCTCTTCCTCAACCGCCTGCCCTCTCAGACCCGACAGAGCGCCGGCCCTGTGCGGAGACCTCTGACCCCTCTAATGAAAAAGAGGCCACCAAGGAAAAGGCCACTTTCATTAGAACTGTTGACAAGTGTTAAGTGACTGGCTGAGCTCCAGACTAGCTCCCTTGATGCCCTGCACATCACAGCCGGCTGCTGATTTCAGTATCAAGTTCACTTAGAGACCACCAGCCAGGCGGCCTGCCAGACAGACCATAATAATAAGCCAGACAGCCGCAGGCACAAAGGAGGGGTACAATGCCCTCAGTGACACACTATCAGTGAACTTGTTGGCGTTCAAAAGTGAGGGATCGACTTTCTTCCAAGATAACTTGCCACTAATTGCACTTGCACTGTCTTCCTCATAAAATGAACATCGCTTTCTACTAAATGTGAAAGCATAACTGATGATAAAGCATCAAAGCACAAATGTTGATGAACAATTTAGTTTAAAAGGCAGTTTTTTTTAAAGATAGTATCCTGAGGATTTAGTATTGCACTCTTTAAACACTGTTGGACCCACAATAACAGTTATAAAAGGATCAAAATGCAGCATAAGGAGCCACTAAAGTAGTTCAACGTCTGTTTTTCTTGAACACAGTAGTGTGATGTGTGAAATTGATGGGGATGCCCCTTTATTTTTGAATGGTATGTCAAAATTCAGCTTATTCGTTCTAAGATCTTAAAATAAATAAGTTTCGACCAGAAGACGGTGGGTCCACTGTGGCGAATCACTTCACAGACAATCTACTGTGTGTGCTGAGAAACCCTCAAATCATTTGAGATGTGAGACCTCATTTTGACGGCGCTCGGTCAAAAGGCACCGGCTTACATGTAGGAAGAGAAACATTTTGTTATATGAACCAAAGCGGAAAGAAGAGGAAAAAGAGAAAATGGGGAATGATGACGGAACGAAGACAGTTTGACCCACTTCACATGGAGGAGGTTCATCTTGGTGAGCGGATGTGTTCACACTGTGGGGTAAAGTATCACTCAGCTGAACTCATTTCAGGTTTGCCATCAGTAGGAATGTGACATTATAAAGTCTCTTCTCCTTCTGTCTTCTGTCCATCATCATCATCATCATCATCATTCCACGGCCTTGATCTCCTCTCCCCTCATCCCTTCATCCCTCTAGATTAACCCATGTTATTGAAACTTTATCACTGCTGTTTGTTTTTTTTATTCACTCAGTTGTCCACTGGGTGGCAGCACATCACTGTAAATTGGCTGAAACTGTTGCTGATCTCTTTCATATGAATTTGTTGTCAAGATTCGTAATGAGCGGTTGATATTTTTCTATATAGTGCATCAAAAATAAATCAGATATGTTTAAAATATTCATCTCGACAAGTCACTTTAACTCTAATTCAGTCATCAATTCTATTTTCATTTTACTCAGTGTGATTCCACTTGTCTCCGGAAAGTATTACATTTGGGACCTAAAAGTACAGAAATGATGATAAAGTTAGGGTGAAAATTCCAATGAAAAGCTTCCCTTTTACATGACGACCTTTTTGGAAATTTCCTCACTCTTACACACACGCACGCACACACACATGCACGCTCGTGCGCACACACACACACACACACACACAACTGTGTCACTTGCTCAATGAATGCCTCCACAAGCAGCCATCCAGATGGTCTGGTAGATTGTGCCCAGTACACTTGATGCGTGCTGGTACTTCATGAGTGCAGCTACACACACGTGTACACACACACACACACACACACACACACAGTGTCAATAGCAAGCTCTCTGGGGCACAGCTGGTCTGTGTGTTGGGTACGTTGAGAGGGTTAGACTCAAAAAATTAAATAAATAAAAAAATTGCCAGATGGGAAGGGATAGAGAAGAGGGACGGAAAGACAGATAGTCATAAATTACCAAGACAAAATGTGGAATACCAGCACACTGCATTCACACACTCGATAAATCCATGCGTGCACGTGCGCACGGGAGCACAACGGGTGCATGAGTGCAGCAGATCAATGTCGCTGGCACTAGGTGAGGACACGGTGCAAAAACAAAATTAAATATATAGGAAAGGAGAGACCATATGAAGGTGCAGGATGTTGAGGGGGGAGGGAGGAGAGGGGAATCAAAAAAGGTAAGGAGACATGAGGAAGGAGAAGAGGACGGAGGGGAGGGTATGAAAGGGGCTGGGATGAGTGAACGATGAAGGCAGAAAGGTCATGTAGCATAAGGAGGGTGTAAATTGTCCAGAACATAAAACTGCTGCTGTCGACTCCAGGGGATTCTTTCCCCCCCTTATTTTTCTGCTTTCTAAAAATAGCGCTTGCTCAGTGTAGGGGGAAACTAGGACACTGTTACCTCTCACATCTCTCTGTTGTATCCATACCTGCCCTATACATCTAGATAGATAGATAGATAGATAGATAGATAGATAGACAGATAGATAGATAGATAGATAGATAGATAGATAGATAGATAGATAGATAGATAGATAGATAGATAGGTAGATAGATAGATACTTCATGCACCACCACTAATGAATAAGAACCATGTTATTGAAGAGAAATAGCATCTCCTCCATTAGATTACAGCAATGCATGGTGCATCGAATAAACCCAAGCCCTCTAATTATCAGGTATAGAGGGGCAAGCGCACTAAATACCCCTTGAGGTTTAAACATGCTATTGTACATGCCACAACATGCAGTTAAACACAAATACAGCACGCTCACATGTAGGAATTCAAGCGGAAACCATCAGCGAGAACAGAGGGGATTTCTACACAGTCACTCGCCATGACTAAATCCGACGAAACGATGGCACGCACACTGTCGTACGTAAGACATTCAGAAGGAAACCGGAGGAGATTTATTCTTCAGGGAATTTTTTTTATCTTCAGATATTTATTTATTATTTATCATACATGGTGAGAGATCGACATGTGAATGGTGGGTGCAGGTCACAGTGAACATTACTGTAATACAGCTGGCTTAACATATGTTGGCTTGGCAGGACAGACCGCCTCTTTATGGAGTTCTGTGTCCTGATTGGATAAAGCTGGCAGGGATACCGGCTTTATGCATGAGCACGAAGAGGAGAGACATGGTTACAGACTGAACTCTCTACACATGCCATTCAGTGAACTGTTGGAGTATAGAGCTAGAGCTATAGAGTATAGAACACTTATTTAAATAATACAATAACACTTATGGCAGCTTCTATCTCACATAGCCACAATTAGATATATTATCTCATTGCTGGAAAAGTATTATAAAACAGAAGTCTTCCTTTCACTCGCTCCCAAAACAAACAACGCGCGGTGGCCAGGTCAAAATCCTTACGACACAAGGTGGTGGTGCTCATGGGATATGCAGTCCTCATTCGGGGAAAGACTACAGCTGTCATCCCCCAAAGTTAACAAAAAAGAAAAAAAAAGGAAGTTGTGGTGGCTTTAATGGATTCAAACCAGTGAAAACCTGCATGGAATAAAAAGCGGAGAGAAACCAAACTGCCATCATTTAATAAAAACGTGTTCCCCAGTCTGCAGACTTTGAACTACATTACCATTTATATGCGTGGCGTGTGCACAGTGAATCATAATATATGGATAAAGAACTAGCGACAGTGACGGGCTGCAAGTCATCATCCACAGTGACACGTGCACACACACATGCACACACCCTTAACACACAATGTTCGTTGTGAAATTTAGACGTGCTGTCGGTGTATCGCAGGCTGTCTCTTTAATGAGATGTCACACCAGCAGCCCGATTTTGATTCATGTCATACACACACTTGCTGATACACGCACAAATGTATTCTACACACACACACACACACACACACACCTTTGTCTGTTTACACTATTTGTGGAAATACTTTGAGAGGTGACGCAGACAAAAAAATCGCCGAATTGCGTTTGTTTAGCCTGTATGCGCAAAGGTAACTGGAAAATATGGGAAAAAATGATTTCACTTAATGCTTTTTTGTAAATGAGAGTGATGGAGAGACACAGAAGACAAAGATCCAAACAGAAATGACACAGCAAGAGAGAGAGAGAGGGAGAGGGCGGGGAGGGGCCGAAAAAAGAGACAGAGGAGGGAGGGGGTGGGGATGAAGGGATGCTTGGGACAAAATGTTCTAATCCCAAACCAACATCACAGAGAGTTACTCAGGGATTTCACATTGTTTCCGTTCTGGGAACGAGGGCCGGTGTCCTGGTGCGACCCGGCAGAACGGCGGCAGAGATGAGATGCTTTTTAGTGGAGCAGAACAGAGGAGCCCGTCTGCCGTAGGTGTGACTGCTCAGAATCGTCTGCAAATACATGTAAAAAAGAAAAAAAAAAGCGAAAATCCTGTGGGAGATGAAGGGAAGGACACAGGCGGTATTAGGGACACTTCTACGAGCGTTTTTAAAATGAAAGGGATGATGTTGTCAGACAGAGGACAGTATGAGAGAGACATGACCTTCTCACTTTTAATGCCTGCATGTTAGATTTGCTTGCAAATGAGCTCATAATGACCCTCTCAGTCATTAGCAGGCTTGTGATGTGTGTACACACACACACACACTACACCAATGCTAGTGCTTTTTTTCAGTAATGAGTGTAAGGGATAACAATTTGAAAGATCGTTATATATTGATACAGTTACTTTCGAGTAACACACCGTCACAATTCAGGGTTATACTTCAGTGTGTCTATGCGTGCAGTGGGAAGACTGGTCGGTGCATGCTAGCTTGGTCTGAGGAGGCATTTTGCTGCCACCAAAAGGGCAGAAATGTGCCACCCAATAACATAAAAGCTGTCTGATTGGCATGTTGTGTCATATTATCTGGCTTCCTAACCCATTGCAGATGCTACCTATATACAGGAATCACCTGGTTTTAGGCCAGAGTTGCATGTTGTGTGTCTTCACTGTGAGGATTGGACTTTTAGTCCAAATGCGGTAACAAACATGGATGCTGCAAGTAGTAAGCTAACTTTTCTACCTGTAAATAGACGTGGTAAAAATACGGTGACATGCCACACCACATTACACATGACATGCAATAAAAAATGGATGTACAATATGTAAAGTAAAACATTTCTAGCCATACATTTGTACTTTTCGACGCCATGTTTTGGCAAAACATTACGTCAAAATCAGCAGGCTGCGAGCCAACATTTTAGCCCTTTCTGAATTGGCCATTGGTGTGAGGTTTCCATTGTTGGAGACGTGTTTTTTTCCTGCTTATTCCAGCACCAGATGAACGCACCTTAAACGTGAATTTTTCCGACATCTTAGTTTAAAACATAAAAAAATTCACCAAACACCCAAACTCCGCCAGTAATCTAGCTAGCTGCAAGGCTAACTGAGCTAACTGGCCAACAGCAACAACAAACGTGGAAGAGTATACAATTAGCAACAGTTAGCAGTTACTGTGGTGATGTGCTGCCCCCATTTTGCACCTTTAAAGACAAAAGATGTGAGATGTGGGTATCTAGGTTTTTTGAAGTTATTTGCAAGGCGCCTTTAATGGATACAGGCTTCATTAAAGTGATCAAATGATGTGTAATGTTAATAATTACATCTGCCAATAAGTAATGGAACATTATTAATATAATGTGTAAGTGATTAGATTTACCTGATGAGTTAAAGGTTGTGGTAAGTCCCAGGGGCATCATGTAACCTGCAGTTCCGACTGTGGCCATTCCACCTCAGAGGCAGCCCAGCACCACTCTTGGACACACACACGCACACGTGTGAATATGTGCGTATGTGTGTGTGGTGTGTGAGTGCCTAGCATGACGCCGCATTTTGTCCAGTTGTTGTTGACAGAAATACAAAAATGATTACACACACACACACACACATATAGTATTCACTGCAGGGGAGCCCAAGATCTTGCTGTAATTAGGTCCTGTGGGACGGGTCTTCACTGACCCAGAATAAATGCACTTGACCTTACATCTGAGCTGTGTTATTAGTTCTGGTTCTGCAGATGTAGACTAGATGCTTTATACAGTCGACCATGTCAGAATTGATCACGTCTACTGTCTCAAGATTTCTTGAATATTTGGATGATTATACTTCTTAGTAATATTTTTAAGTTTTTGGATGCTCTTTCACCTATCTCAATGTGTGCACAACATGCAAGTGCTTATTATATCATTTCCATAATTTTTTTGCACTCAGGCGTTATAATGAAATAAAAATAATTGCCTTGTTATTACATAATTAATGATATGTTACTGGATCTTTGGCCCTTCTGGCCTGCTCTTTCTCTGGTTATACATGTGCATGTGTTTGAGTTCAGAATTTAAATAAGGTCTAAAAACACTTCACAATCAAACAAATATACACTATACACAGGTTCCTTCTGCTTGCAGCCATAAAGACTTCACTGCCCCCGTTGCTGTGGCACCTGAGGGGCCGGTGGATGCAAGTCGCTATGAGTGATGCTATGAAGCTCTGCAGACACTGGAGGGAGTGCTAGACTACCGTCTGTCATCACGAGCTGGAGACAGAGAAAGTTAGCTTGTACAGTTTGTTGGATGTTGGAGTTGTTGCAGTGAGCTCAGCTTCCTCTTATTGTTATTCATGGAGGGAAGCACAGACAGAGGCCGTTTCCACTCAGAAGCAATGGAACTGAATCTGCAAAACCTAAGGGGCATTCAAGATGGATTGATTTAGGGATTTATGAGCAACCAATTCCACATGGTCAAACCGATTTCACGCTTTGATACAAGAAGGTTAACACGCTGCTGATAAGAGGCTGAACCTTTTAATCTCCTATCTGCATTGTCTTTAGATTAAGGTAAATATAGCCCAAGACAATGAACAAGGAAATTAATGAACTCATGAACTAATATGTGCAGACGAAATGTATTCCGATGAAACAAGAAAAAAAAAGAGGTTTAAATTGCATAACATGATTATTCTAATTACCCCTGAAGAAGAATTACATGTAAAATCTAAACACAATTCAGCTTCGGCCTTGTTAAAAGTAGTCTGCTGCTGTACGGAGATCCTTTTGGTTTCTAGGCTAAAGGAGACAGGAAAGAATAAATGATTCATCTTTGGCTGAGGCGGCAAATCGAATCAGCGTTTATCAATGCGATTCTGAGACATCGTCACGTCTGGGGATGAGCAAGTACAGCATTATCTGTATCAAGCAACTGAATTATCTGCATTGAAAATAAAAATGGGTGGAACTAACATTTGTTAGTTGTTGGGTCATTCCATGTCGACTTACCCAAAATACAAAGCCTTTCCCAACAAGTGGACAGTTCACAGAAACAGCCTTACAAATGAGCTTCGGATCAATGTTTTCCATCATGAGAGAACTGTTGACTTGACCTTAATGTTTGCTTTTCTTGAGAAACCTGCCTGACTAAACTTTAGCCGGCTACCCAACAGCGATTTTCCTCAATCTCAAGTGCTGAAGTTGACACATTTACTGGGATGATACCCCTAAAAACGTACATCGTCTCTATTGGATGCTCATTTCAGCTGAGTAATCACCAGCTGGACGCTATTCGCTTCACTAAGTCAGGGGGAAAAAAACCACAAAAAAAAAACCTATTGGATTGATTATCTAAACAAACAAACAAACAAACTTTCCTCCACTGAAGCAAATCCATTCAATTTCTGCAGAAGCTCGATGAGGCCGGATGAAGGGGGGGGGGAGAGTTATCTTGGACCTAGTCTTGTTTATGTGTTTATGACCATCTTAGCATTCGTAGCATCTGAGTAATGTTGACAAATTACATAATAAGCCACACACCAAGGCCCCAAATTTAGCACGGGGGGTGTCATGGCGCAGCTGAGAAACAGTACGTCACACATGGACATGTAAACAATAAGATATGTAGTCAGATACACGATCTTTAAACAGTTTAACACTTCTCAACAAAGATCCTCCGAGGGGTTTCTCCTGCACTGGGCTACAGTTTACAGAGTACGTTGAGCTTTATATCAGTGTATATCATGAGGCTCAGGTGTCTGTGCTCATTTCAAAGAAAAGCATTACATAAGAGTTCAAGACTTGAAATGGAAGGAAATGCCTGCGCCCGTCACAGAACCAGAGACGAGCCGCAGTTGGACTATATTTGGATTTCAGCCAGGTTCCTTTCTCCTCAGTTTGCGCCGAGCATGAATATTAATCAATGCCTTTTATCATTTGTTATGGAAAAGGCTCCCTCTGTGTATGAATGACAGGAAAGCCATAAACCTGCTGTATTACCATATGAGTCGGAGACATTTCTCACAGAGAGAGAGAGAGGACTTGTTTGAACATAAAAGCCGGCGCGTGGAAGGGGAAGCTGGGCGGCACGGGTGAATAATTTGTCCTTTCAGATTTGCTGGGAAACGTGGTGATCACTAATCAACAGGTACACGCGAGATAAATGACGTTTTCCCACAGATGGGCCTTTGTGAGAGCCTGTAGGTGTGCGCACATGTGTGTGTTTACTTAACATATAATGTGTGTTGGCTGCTACGCAAATGCCCCTAAGCTGGCTCCAGCCGAAATCCTCACGTGCAGCTCACGTCTAATCAAAGCCTCTGTGTGTGTGTGTGTGTGTGTGTGTCGTGTCTGTGTGTGTGTGTGTGTGTGTGCGGCAGGTCCCGTGACGTCACGCCCTCATCCCGAGCAGCTTAGGCAGCGTGTCAGCGTGTATTAAACATCGAGACCACATGACACTTGACCCCTGACCTCGTTGTGTCCTCGCTGCAGTGAGAGGAGACACTATGTCAGAGTGAGCGAGCGAGCGTGAGAGTGCGTGTGTGTCTGTGTGTGTGTGTGTGTTGGATCAGCAGAGAGAGAGAAACTGAGACACTGAGCAAATCCTGACAAAGACAGTACAGAGAAGCCACACATAAAAATGCAGAGACGAACAGAGAGGGCTGATAAGGTTTGGGGAACAATTCACCAAGATCTTACAGCATTTATGAACGATGAGGACGGATTCATCCCTAAGATAGTTACTTCCCTATCACAGTTAGCTTTGCACATATTATTAAAGGTATTTAACTTTTTTTTTTTTTTTCGATGTAGCATTTCAATAATCACCTCAATGTCTTTGGCCCTATCCACGCGTACACGGGCATTTCTTTACACAAAGTGTTAGGCCGCATTGAAAAATACTGGTATTTTTGAACACAGTGACACAGACCCATGTTTATCAGTGTGCGTGGCATCATTGGCTAATGTGAACACGGACTACGTGTCACGATGTTGGAGTATTTGTGTTCATGGGTTGACAGACTGGACGTTATATTTAGAAAGACACAAGCAGACGTCGATAACGCAGTGACGGAAGTGAGACAGAAAAGGGCAGCTTACCATGTTTTGCTGGCGTGTTATTCAAGTGGTATCCAATCTGCTTCCTGTTTACAACCGCACACGCATGAGATACGTGTTCTCAGGTGTGTTTTATGGACAGATACTTCTGAAACGGTGCAAAACTATATTTATATCCCCAACCCCCATTTCCAAAACTAGGCCCGGGATTACTGTTATGGTGATAACAGCTAGCATTAATGTTAGCCTAGAGGCGTGAGGAGCTTAGCCAACATTAAGCCAATATTGCTTTCTTTCTACACTCAGTGCTAGTAGGAACTGTTGAAAATTAAAGTGACTGATGTACACTGTCTTGCAAAAGCTAGTATCTTGAAGATCCAACTTTCATCACTCATAAACTTGATGTTTTTCTTCGTTTTAATGGCCAACTAGGGTAAGCTAGCTGAATGGCTAACTTTACTTAGCAAAAACCAAACAGTGAATACTGTTTTCAACATGTTAAAAGGTGAAGCAACTAACTCAAGGATGAAAAAGCGCTGTGATCACCAAGGTTATAAGCATAGATCACATTACCGTACTGCAATATGTCTGTATAAGTACTGTGTATCTGCAGTGGTGTAACACCTTTCACTCTGTGTGTAGGCTATGTGTTGCTCTCCTTCTGTGCTCTCACCAGTTAATAAATAAATAAAGAACACCAGTCACGAATTGCCCTCCCTGTCTGCTCGTTTACCGCATTTTCATTAAATAGGCCTCTAATAGACACAACTTACTGCCAGGCTTACTGGCTTACTGATAAATAAATACAAATTACCATGAAAAACGGTGAAAGATCTCTCATAATCCCATCACCTGGTGTGTTCTGCGATCCCACATAACATGAATTCATTTCATACTCAGATCCTGTGAGTCATCGCCTCATCTAAAATCACATTACACATTTGACTTCCATGCCTTCCAAATGAGTTGTGTGTTTTTGTCCATCTTTGATGTGTACAGTTGCCAGGTAATATGACTTCGTCCTTCGTGCCTGTGCCGCTCTCCCATATGGCGTTCCCCGCTTCTAATATCTTTTCTAATGTCTGCTCAGAGCCTAAATCATCTTCCAGAACAGCCATTAGTTTCAACCTCCAGCTACAGTCGACTTTGATGTGCAAAACAACGATGGCATTCAATCACCTGGGTGTTCGTTTCGGAGGGGTGACAGGGACTGGGGGCAGGGAGAAATGAGAAGGAATGGAATGAGAAACAAATAAGGAATAACAATTTGTTGTTTAGATTCAACTATATGTTTCTTTTTTTCTTAGGTGCGTGTGTGATTTGTGTACAACACTGACGAGGTGCACAGCGGCAGATGGCATGTGCTGTCATCTGCCAGAGCTTCCACTCCTCACTGTGTCGAACAAACACACACGCCCACACAAACACATGCATATGCGCACACATGCGGAGTATATGATTATCCCCCTTGAAGGCTCATCTGCTCAAGATATTACTTTGGGACGGTACAGGAGCTGAAATTGTTGCAGCTACTTTTGACTGAAATGCCCAGAAAAAGAAGAGAGGAGAAAATGATAGCGCATATAAAATGATGGGGAACAAATGTGTTTATTTTCAATGGACTTTGTTGGTTTTATCCACCAAGACAAGTGTGATCTGACAAGCCACGTCAAGAACTCTATTTCTCAGTAGCAAAGAACTTTGTTTATGTCCAACCACAGTAAATGTTTATGTATCACTCAGTAACCACAAACACATACACAATTATTGGCGAGTGGAAATAATAGTCATTTTGGGAAAGAAGTGAATGAATTAACAATACTGCAATATCTAACATCCACACCTATATTCATATGTGAATACTATTGCCCATGGTTTCAAAGTCAGTTTGTAAGTAAGCTTATGAGAAAATAAGCCTACGCCTCACTTGATTTACTTCCTCATTAGACAGTTTCCTAACAAGCTTACGGACCCAGTCGATAGTTTCAAGTCTTCATGAACAGACAGCGGCCATTTTTCTCCGACATCACGCTCAGGCAGGGTTGGAAGCTCAAATGCTTTGCACGTTTGACACGCAATATGCCAGGAAAGTCTTAAATTTATTGTAAAAAATGTTTGAATGCCAACATTAGCCATCAGAATATCAAATATGTTGTTTTAGCTTGAAACATGGCCCGAAGTCTCTCTAGATTTTCGCAATCCATCTTCTCTCAGTTTGTGATTAATCAGGAAGTGGTTGAATGCTAACAATTTGTTCAATTCACCACATATAAACAACTTGTAACCTGAACCACAGCAGCAAGACCAATGACCAAGAGGTTTACTAACTAGGCTTCCCACCATGAGCATGATGTCAGATAGCAGGATGTTCATTTTGTAAATAATGGACCCATACGGAGTTAAATAGATAATATAGCCGGTATGCTTTAGGGTGCCAGATCCAATCAGGATATCTTACCTAGCTCCATCATCTTGCCCAAAAATGGTAATTCCTTGCTCCAAAAAAAAACCCAAGATGGAGACGACTAAAAAGCCAAAATCGAGGCTTCAAAACATTAAGTGGGCGATGTCACAGCAGGTTTACACAACATATTCGACTTTTTGGAATGATTCGTTCTGATGTCACTGCATTATAGTATAGGAATATTCGTGTGCTGTATCCAGCCATCAGTGTGTGAGGCCCATAGTGACAGCTGCAGAGTGTATTATTGGGTTGGTGACTCAGTCCGTCTATCAGACCTTTCTTAAACTTTCAAGAGAGACGGGTGGCTTACCCTTTACACCTCACTGCATTCACGGGATACTTGTTATGTAACGCGGAAAACACAGACGCATATATATACATGGTTAAAGATATAACACATATATGCACACATACAAATAGTCCACCTCCCAGCCCTCATCTCCCCTCACATGCTACACAATAATCTCTGACACTCAGACACATGCACTCTCACACACGCTGTGTCCTTCAACCAGGGGGGCAATATCCCTGTGCTCCACCTCGCCAGCACACTTCTACCAACGAGCCTTTATTTTGATACACAGCCATGTGCATCCAAATGGCCCTGCTGCACTATTTGCATTCTGACGTATGGCCTGTTTATAGCTTCTCCCTATCAATAAATGATGACCAGTCCCCTGGAGTGAACCATCCAGGGCAGGTTAGAACATAACATCTGTGTGTGTGAGTGTGTGTGTGTGTGTGTGTGTGTGTGTGTGTGTGTGTGTGTTTATTTGTGTGCGTGGAACAGATGTGAAAAAAAAGCCCGGAGCAGTGCATCCGCTGATCTGTATTAGCTTGATGTTTCCTCTCCTGCGGCGTCCTATGTGAACATACACCCACTCATAGAATACTGTGTATATATAGCAGAGTTAATGCAGACATCCAAATAAGGGTACACACAGAGTGTAAATAAGAGGGAGGGAATTATGCAACCCTGGGGCAACACAACCGTGAAGACGCGCTGTCATGCCACATTATGTGCAGAAAAACAATTTCCCAGCAGGCGGAGGAGGTAGATGTCTTTTTTTTTTTTTTTTTCCCCTGTTGGCAGCAGTATCAGCGGACAGGGAGTCAGGTGGAACTCTTTCCTGCTAATCAATATGAGTTGGTAGTAGCTTGTCCTCCCTCTCTCTTCCTATGTCTCTCTCGCTCTCTCAGATCCATTGTAATGCAGCACAGAGCACTCCACACATGGCCTTTACAAAGGCTGCTTGTACTCTAGTAGACCTTGGGCTCGGAGCCTTTGTAGCAGAAGTCTGTGACCTCACTCACTCCTTTTATTACACGGACACGTACACGCAAAACACACATCCTCCTGAGGGAAGGCACACAGAGGTGGACGCGTTGAAACCAAAAGGGATTTCATATTTTTCTGTTTACAAATGTAAGCTCATGCCTTTCGGCACATAAAGGCACATATGCAATGAAACGCCAAGACGCGAACACACACACACACACACACACACACACACACACACACACACACCCACACGCTTACACAAACACACACAAGCTCACTGTTCTCCAGTCCAGCTTTTCACAATGCTAATGGCCTTGGTGCTCTGAAAGCACGGAGCAATAAACACAATGCCAGCCCACACGGCATGTGAGTGAGTAGGCTGTGAGTTGTGTGCTATGTTTGTGTGTGTGTGTGTGTGTGTGTGTGTGTGTGTTTGTGTATTTGCGAAGGAGCCAGGCTTTGTCGCTGCACTCTACACACATGGAGCTTCCAGAAAAGCCCATGCTTCAATATGTTTTTTGTAAGGACCTCGGCACCAGGGCTCAAAGAGGACAAACAGTTCACTGCAGCTGAATTCACACCACGTTTTGGCTCTGTCTTTGCGTTTTATTGTTGCCTGTGAGCTCTAGTGACCACACTCGCTTGTTAGGTACAACAAATCAAACTAATAATTGAGTTTGGCCAAACTCGTCATCAAAGATTGGATGGCTTTCGCTGCAGTGCCCAAATCCTCCTACATTTTGTAACCCATGGAGAAAGTCTCCAGACTCCCTTTGGGCCGTCTTGTAAATTCAGCAAATGCCATACATTAAGTTGTGTCTTTCCTTGTGTAAAAAACATCCTGTTTGTTTTACCCAGGGATCCATCAGTTCATCTGCAGGAGGTGAGACACATGTGGAGGTGTGTTGTAAGCGCAACGTTGCATCTAAATACCGTGTATGAACAGGCTAATACGGATGCGAGACTGTCAAAAATAAATGCTTGTACTGAATTATTGGCAACTTTAAGAAGAAAAAAGAAAAATCAGAGAAGGAGAGAGAAGGCTTTGCTCGTCACAAGTGGAAAACGCTGGTTTGCTGTGGATTAAGGGCTATAATCAAACACAAGAGATGCAGTTTAGAATTTGTCCACATTGGTGTGGTCGTGGCCTTTAGTACCAAGTGCCAGACTCTCACTCTGTCAGAAAACAGACACACACGCACACGCACACGCACACACACACACACACACACACACAAGGCCTGTGTCTATTTCCTTTGGCCATACAGTGACATGTAAAGCAGCTGTGCTGGCAAATGTCAGTGTAGTAACCAGAGAGAAGAACAGAACAGAACAGGACTTCAGCAATAATGCAGCAGTGGGTCTGTCTGTCTGTGTGTGTGTGTGTGAGAGAGAGAGAGAGAGAGAGGGAGAGAGAGGGAGAGAAAGAGAGGCAGAGCCTGCTGAGCCAGGCCTCTCATTATGTGGGATGTAATCTGAGCTTTCGGGGCCCGGGCCGGCCCTCTGACTGCACTGAATGGGGGTCGAGCAACCGGCCCCCGCTGTCTTTCCTGTGCTTTCACTCTGCTTAGCTCGGCAACTCTGATTATAAACCGAGAGGGTGGGGTGGGCGTTTGGGGCCGGGGAGTGGTGGAGGTCTGGGTGGATCAGGGGTGGTGAAATTTAGGGCTGGTGTGGGTGTGATGGTGAGCTTCCAGCTTGTGGGTTGTCTGAGTCAGTGCGGCTGAGTTAAGTGCATGGGGTCGGCGATCTGTGGTCTCATCTGCATATACAGGAGGGAAACATCTAGACTGGGGGACATTCAAATGGGATTCCAGCTTCCTTCTAACTAAGAGAATCATAGAGATCCAGAGTTTTACTTTTGAATTAACCCAATGAAAATAATGTATCTTGAGTGTCATTATTTCCCTCGGTACAGGCATTTCATACCTTGAACATCACTTAAGAACAGACCCTGAATATACACTGCGTGAGCTGCGAGGAAAAAATCCCTATTGTACTTGACAAAATGGACTCTTTATGTGACTCTCACTGATACCATCTATACATTTTAGGGGCCACTTAAAGCCAGTTTTCCAGGCGATTTTAAGAATGGCACACTATTGTGTGTGTGTGTGTGTGTGTGTGTGTGTGTGTGTGTGTGTTGGGGTGTGATGCTGAGGTGGACCTACCACAGCACAGATAACCTTGGGTCACCTCAGACTAAATGACCGCTTCTGCACAATAGACATGATTAATGTCCACCTTCAAATAT